>NC_141334.1:10147500-10360000 GCF_037954235.1 Aulostomus chinensis
TTTGAGTTGATACCTGTGCCAAACATTTGTCATTGGTCACACAATGTTGTTCATGTTGTTGTGAAATTTAGTTCCATATGGACGATTCTGTTTGTCAAATTGGGATTTCGTTCATGGATCATTAGACAGTGTTCCAATAGCAATATATATCACAATATCTGCCTACGTATGGAAAATCCAGTCAGATCATTCTGTCAATATTCATATCGGTCATATCAGATGATGTGACACCATCAACTGTCATTTCATCCAACATTTTAAAGTTTTCACTAATCGTCGAAAAAATGTCACAGATTCTTGCTTTTGTGAGCTTCGTCCCAAATCGAGAGGAACTTTGCAATGATGAAAATATGATCCATTCTCACAGTGATCGTATTTATGAATGTGTAGGATTTCTGGTGGATCCTGATTGAAGTTCAGATCTAGGAGGAGGTAAAGTGGCGGCGGCCAGGCTCTGGGAGTGCCCTTCTGTAGTTAGGGTTGTTGATGTTTGGCTTGTTGTCTTTTTATGAAAAGGGCAGTCTTGTCAAATACAGACACTGCTCATCAGATTAAATGTCATATATAGACAGACGCACTGACCAACTCACACACACACACACACACATTCACAGAGCGTTCAACCTGCGTGTGTGTTCATGGTTACACAAGTGTGTAGTACTCAGTATAATAATGCTCAGTTCTCTGCTGATATTACAGAACATGCTGTTCTTTGCAGAGCAGCAGTGCCGGGGCCAACCTGGGCAGCCTGACATCTGTCCATCACATCTGTCCCATCATGACACACACACACACACACACACACACACACACACACGCACACACACAGACTTATAAGCCTAATTCCATTTGGAAATTCCTCTCGGGATCAGCATGTCTCCACCCTCATCACTTTTTTCCTTTAGCCCTTTCTCTCTCTTCGCTCCCACAATACATCAAACACTGAAGCAGGGGTAATAAATAAATAAATAAATGTTGAGAAGAGCGGAATCTGAAAGAAAAAAAGTAATATCCACTTCAGAGGCAAGCATGCCGCAGATGATTCCTGCTACATCCTGCACATTCTCTCTCTCTCACACCTCCTTTTCCCAGTTTCTTTCCCTTATTGTGGGAATGTATTACATGTGTGGTGTGTGTTCTCTTGTAAGCAGTAGAAACATAATTTTTTTTCTGCCGCCTTTAGAGGATAAGAAAAGGAAATGACACTGCGAGATAGAATGCTGGGTGTTCGTGTGCGATGGAGGGCTGTGTAACGGAGACATTGGCCACATAGGAACACATAAAATAAGAGTGTGTGTACCTGTGACAATCATGAAACTGCACTGAAAACAAGACCACACACACCTTCTGCTTCAAAAAGGGTTTGTATACCAGAGAATTCTTTCATGTATTTGTGCGTGATAGTGGTGGTAATGGTGGTGGTGGGGCCTCTTGGTATTTAGGTTTTTGTGCAAGAAAGTGAACAAAAAAACAAATAAATAAAGGCAAAACAAAAAAAAAGGCAGAGGGTACAGATAAACAGTTCGGGAATGACTGAAATTTTTGTAAAAGAATGAGTTCACAAAAAAAACATTTGTGTACATACTTGTGTATGTTTGTACAAGATTTGTGTGGTTATTTGTCTGCACTGAGCCGTGCCTGTTGTTGTCCTTGTAAACTGAGAGCAATGAGTGTTTCATTCAAGATGCATCTGATAAGCAGGAATTCAATTAATTCTGCTTGCCTTTCTCTCACTCTTGTTTTGTTTCTCTGTTTCATTTTCATCCTCCCTCAGGTTATGGGGGGGTGGAGTTACTGTTGGTGCTCTGTGGCCTGGATCTCTCTCTGCCTTGCCCTCGCCACTGCATCTGCTACACATCACCTAGCACCGTCTCATGCCAGGCCCACAACTTCCACGCTGTTCCCGAGGGCATCCCTGCCCAGAGCGAGCGCGTCTTCCTGCAGAACAATAAGATCCAGCGGCTGCTTCGGGGTCACTTCTCACCCACCACCACCATGTTGTGGCTTTACTCCAACAACATCTCCTATATACAGCCTTCCACCTTCCATGGCTTTGACCGCCTGGAGGAGCTTGACCTTGGGGACAACCGTCACCTGAAGGCCATCGCTTCAGACACATTCCTGGGCCTTGGTCGGCTGCACGCCCTCCACCTGTACCACTGTGGCCTGATCAGCCTGCCCCCTGGGATCTTCGCGGGTCTCCATAACCTCCAATATCTCTACCTACAGGTACAAAAACAACTCTTTTATCTCCTCTGTATATTGCATCCACAATCCCATTATCCTATCTGTCCATCAGTCTGGCTCCATACATAAACTGTGCGCTCATCACATGCTAGCTGTTATCCTGAGTCCACAAAGCTTCTCTCATAGCAAAGGTAACCCACAACACAGCTTGTGTCAACAGTACTGCAAATGAAATCCAGGACTGACGAGTTTCCATAATTACATGGTGGGATTATAAGAGGAGAGGCTTGGAGAGTATGAAAGGATTCTCTTGTGCATATTAATGATAGAAAATCAATTTTTATTGACACAGAGAGAGAGGGTTAAAGGTTACAGCTTGAATGTACTGATCGCTGACCAGCCAACCAGCATGCATCAAAAATTAATACAGACGTTGGATTTCCCTGCTTAGTCCAGCTGTATCCTGCGCCTTATGGATTATGTACAATAACACAAATTCTTAGCATTTTTATTAATAAAACAAGCTTTGCGTTTCTGAATGATGTGGTTGTTGAAATGCTGCTGGATGTTTAAACCATGATAAATGCTCCAATATTATTTATCACTTCTATTACATAAAAAAAGGCAAATAAAATATCAACGCTTGATGGAATGCATCCAGTTAACCTTCTCATCTTGCCTTTTGTTCCTCCCTGACATCCTGGCAGGACAACCAGCTGGAGTTCCTGGAGGACGATCTGTTCATTGACCTGCTGAACCTCAGTCATCTCTTCCTGCATGGCAATCGACTATGGAGCCTTCGGCAGAACACATTCCGTGGTCTTGGGGTCTTAGACCGCTTGCTTCTCCACCAAAACCGAATCCAGTGGATTGACCGTCAGACGTTCCATGACCTGCGGCGCCTCACCACCTTGTACCTGTTCAATAACTCCCTAACTGAGCTATCTGGTGTCAGTCTGACCCTTCTGCCTGCCCTCGAGTACCTTCGACTCAATGACAATCCGTGGGAGTGTGACTGCAAGGCTTTGTCACTCTGGGATTGGCTACGGAGGTTCCGAGGCTCAACCTCTGAACTAATATGTGTTTCCCCACCAGAGCTGGTGGGAAAAGACTTGAAAACACTGAAGAAGGAGGAGCTGCCTACTTGTTTGTCAGGTGAGGGTCATGCACGTGGCATTCCGGGTGGAGAGTTAGAGCACGGAGAATCTTTGAACCACCTGAACCGCCACCGAAGCCATCACAACCACCATCAGCGGCCCTACTTGCCCCACGGGGACCAATACAGCTTGCCCTCACCCTCACCCCTGCCACGGCCACCCAAGGGAGGCCGCAGAAACTGTACCCGCCGGGGCCGCAAGGTGAAAGGGGGGCATAATGATGTGCAGATACTGCAGGAGGGTGGGGAGAAAGACTACGGTCCAGATGGAGGTAAATATGATCTGTCTGCAACTGCAAGAAGGAAGAACAAGTGCATCCCCAGAACTTCGGTGGGCCCACCCAGTGGGGTCCAAAGAGCTAATAATAAAGCAGGGTCACACTTAGCAGAATCTTTGTTCTGTTTGGCATCTGCTCTGCTGCTGTCACTCAGCTCTGGGATCCTACACTGATCCAGGAAATGAACACTTCTGAGTGGGTGATGATTACTACTTCTCAACCAACCTGCCCTGGAATTTTAAATCAGGCATGTGTGAGTTAACTGTGTGTGTAAATGACTGTGTATAAAGACCATTATCTGATATCTACTGTCCAAGTATCCCTGCATCATTCAGGCAGAGTCATAATTAAGCCGTAAAAGTCAGGGAAAACAATATAACCCATTGCTTTGATGATGTCACCAAGGGGAAGAACAGGAAAACTTTACATTTGTCTCTGTTGCATTGATTGCTTCACAGAATTTACTTTACGTTTTCAAAAACTGTACAGCCACATAAACAACAAACCAATGAGAAAGAAATTACTTAAGCCATGCGAGTAAAATGACGCTAGGTCGTAAGAGTGCCTAATGAGAGCCTGTAGTCACTGAGGACCTCACCAGCTGCAAAGCAGAGGCTTCTACAAGCCTGAAATGTCAGGCCGAGGATCACAACACATCTGACTCCTAGAAACTGTTACGCACTTTCCTCCCAAGAAGACTAATCCAAGCAGACATGAGTCACAGGATGTTTGGAAGGACCTTCAATCAGGGAAGACCACTGCAATACATGCCTGACCATGGTCTTCTCAGCTACTGAGGATGGAGAAAAATAGCAGGAGTGTGATGTTCACCACCTTGCAACAAGACTCACAAACTGCTTCAGAATTTGTCTCTTGTCCTCTCTGGCATGTTTCGTGTAATCCAAAACAGATGGACTCCATCAGCCCTGAGTGGAGAGTTGGACTGTAATGCTGCTACGTCCCAGGAGAGTGGATCTAAGAGCCCTCTCTGCAGGCTCTGGAACCTTCTTCAGGAAATAACAAGGACAGAGTGAAGTATATGCTGGCGGCCTGTATGAACTCTAGCGGTTCAAGCACACTCATCCCTAACAAACCTGATCGATCACCTTCACAGCCTTCCTGCCCCCCCATGCCAACAACTAACCCCCCTCAGTCCCAGACCACCTCTGACGAGACCTGAACAGTTTCAGCCATTCACCCAACCATCTTGGTTACTGTTGGTGAAACCTGTACGTTCATGCAGGAACTAGCCAGTACTGCTACAAGACTTATTAACATGATTTTAAAATAAAACTGGCCTTGAATGCAAAGGATGCCTTGGCTATACGTTCAAATCACGACACGCTAACAAAAGCACAAACAATTCTGAAGAGGTTCAGGTTACTGGGAACCGAGAAATATCGATATTTTGGATGGGAATCCAGGGGCCACATTTGTACGGGGCTAGCGTGTGTTTCCTGCTGAACCCAGCCTTTTCATGTCTATCTATCTAAATGTTGGGGACAAACAGAAGTCACTGGCGTCATTCCCTGGCCATGTAGGATTAGAGACCCCTACTGGTGAACTTGTCTGTGCTGCTGTGAACCCAGAGGTGATGTACATTGTGTCTGTTTATTTCTGTAAGGATGACCTTTGTTAAAAAAAAAAAAAAAAGAGTAAATAAATAAATAAGAAAAGGAAAAAAGAAAGAAAGAAAATGAAAAAAAAAACTGTGTTTGTCTCCAAAGTTTCCAAAAAAAGATAAACAAGAGCTAGGAACTTTTTTTATTAATATGATTATTTTCTCTTTTTTTTCCCCCCAGTTTTGTTTTCGCTGACTCATTCAAGATAAATGGTACACTGCACTGTCCCCCTCCTGCTCTGATTTTCTTTGCTATCTGACCCTTCTATCCCCCCTCCCCTCTCGTCTTATGCCTTTCCTCCCTCTCCAACCTTCTCTGCTTTCGCTTCCACCCTTGTTGCCCTCCATCTCCTTATTCTTTTCTTCTCCCCTCTTTCTTTGCGCAACCCAAATGTTTTGTATGTGGTTATCAAACAATGCCAGACTCAAAAGCTGTTTATAAATAACATTAAACAGAAAGTGTCCTCAAACGGCTGAGGTGGCCTCTGTTTGTTTGCCTTTCCTTTTGTTAGTACATACGTGCCAGTGTGTGTGTGTGTGTGTGTGTGTGTGTGTGTGTGTGTGTGTGTGTGAGTGTGTGTATCTCAAAAATGAGACCTGAGGCTGAATGATAAGGCAATGAAAGGAACGAAGAATGGTTAAAAAGTAAAAAAAGGTAATGGAATAAGTACACACAGACTGCTGGGAAAGAAACACACAGCCACTTTTACCCAGGATATGAGTTGGCCTCCTTCATGTCCTAGTTTTCACTCATACACTCAGCAGCCTCATATGAAATATGTATCAGAATGACTGTTAGCACATGCGCGCACACACACACGCGCACACACACACACACACACACACACACACACACACACACTGGTCGAACTATATTAGATATGGTGGTGCAAAGGCAGAGGCTTGTGTCAGGTCAAGGAGAGGCGCTAGCATGTTCTGCATCCACTTTTGATATTTGCGTTTGGATTCATGCGCGTGCTTGCATGTGGAACTGAACTAGTGTGTGGTGTGTGTGTGTGCGCGTGTGTGTGTGTGTATACCAAAAATGAGACCTGAGGCTGAATGATAAGGCAATGAAAGGAAAGAAAAAATGGTTAAAAAGTAAAAAAAAAGGTAATGGAATAAGTACACACAGACTGCTGGGAAAGAAACACACAGCCACTTTTACCCAGGATATGAGTTGGCCTCCTTCATGTCCTAGTTTTCACTCATACACTCAGCAGCCTCATATGAAATATGTATCAGAATGACTGTTAGCACATGCGCGCACACACACCTGTCGAGCTGTATTAGCTATGGCGGCGCCAAGGCGCAGTCTTGTGTCAGGTCAAGGTGAGGCTCTAGCATGTTCTGCATCGACTTTGCATGTTTGCGTTTGATTCAAGCACATGTGTTTGCATGTGGTACTGAACTATTGTGTGTGTGTGTGTGCGTGTGATGCACTGGTGTTTTAGGAATGCCCGCTGTCATAGCAGATCCAGCCTGACAGCCAGCGAGGGCAGGGGGAAGAGGTGTGCCTCTGAGATATATATGTATCACTGCTGTGTTCGTAAAACAAAGCTGACAATTGGGAGAGAGCGAGAATGAGAATGGCACGAGGATTTAAAAGCAGGGGGATATCTGTGAATGAGATCCATGAAGTAGTTATCAGCATCAAACAGACCAACAGCTAGGAAGTGGGTGAATGCAGCATCTCTCTAGACGGATACACTGCTCCGAGTGTTTGTTAACAGCGTGTGTCCCAAATGAAGTCTGGGCCGCAGCATACAAGTGTTCATCCATGTCGACGCACGAGCAGCATTTAAATTAGAGCACTGAGCTTCTGTCTCCATGAGTCCAGAGAGATTTATGAAACATCAGTTCCTAAAAGTAAATGCACATTAATAATAATGAAGAGACTCAGTGTGAACAATACAAAAAAAAAAGGCTGAGGAGGATGATGGAGAGACGAATGAGTGTGTGGGAGGAAGGAGGGAAACTAACAACGATGCAAATTAATAATAATAATAATAATAATAATAATAATAATAAGGCAAAGTAATAGAGAAAGCAGTTTAAAATGCAAAAATAGAAATGGAACGAAAAGGGAAGGAGATGTGAGATGGAGGAAGAAGGAAGGAGAAAGGATACAACAAGGGAAGAATAACAGGAGGAAAGTGACATTTAAGGAAAAGGTTAAGAAAATAAGAGCACGAAAAGGGGGAGAGTGGAAGAACTGAAGGAAAGACAACAAACAAATGACAGGGGGAGTGGAGGGAAAGCACAAATAGAGGGACGTGCATGGGAATTATTCTGAATATGCATCTTCACTTCAATTAAATATTTAATTCACTCGATTTCAACCTTTTATTCACTTAGTTTCAACCTTTCATGCGCTCTATTATGAAGTGCTTTGAAAGGCACCTATAAATCATTATTATTATTCGTGTAAGAAAGTAATGGAAAGAGATAGAAGGCAAAAGGAAACACAAGGTGACGTCAAGGACAGTCAGAGAAGTCAAAGATGTACTGGAAGAGAAGTAGTGAGGAAATAGTCGAGGAGACAGTGATGCACAGACAGAACTCATCCATTGAGACGCATGTGTGAAAGCTTCATGATCAAACACAAGAACAGCTCATCCACTGTCTCAGTCCCTAAGTAGAGGTTCGGAAATAGCCGCCATGTGAATATTTATATATTCCTATGTTCCCTTCCAAAGGCAAGGAGGCCAGGCAAAATTGATTTCTCAATGTGGATCCCTGAAGAATCAGCAAAAGACAGTGCAGGGAAGAGCGAGGGAGACTGAAAAGCAAGAAGTATCGAAAGAGAGAACAGTTGGAGATTTTGTGAAACAAGAGGGGAAAAAGCCCACAGAAACCCCTTCAGTGATGCGCATGAAGGGATGCAGGCGCCATTTGTCTCGCGACTCACATTTGCAAGTATTCCCAACACATGATTTGATTTCCGTTGTCATCGCCATCCAAGCGCCAGGAATCTATCACACACCAGCACACAGTACCTCACTGAAAGCACCATTTAACACCAGCCTTCATTTCGCTGCCATAACTCCATCAGGCTACATTATGCTCATTATGAGCAGATCTCTGAACTTAATTAGGAAGAAGGTCAAAGAGTGAAGACCTAATGGAGCCAAAGGAGACGTGCAGCCATCAAACCGGACGACAGATCTAGCTCGGTCTGTCTGAGAGAACGTAAAAAACAAAAAAAAGAAAACAAAACTTTCATCACATGAACTTACTTATTGATGATCACTCCTCTTACTTCATCCTGGTCCAAACCATTTCCTTCCTGTTCAGCCCCACACTCTGTAAAAAAGGGGGGGGAAAAGGATATTTGACAATGCGGCTGATGTCTCCATCAACAGCTGCGTGTTCATGCTGAATCTTTTCATCAGTTTTCCAGTCTTGCTGCTGCTTGATTGAATATTTCATCGTCCTTGATTTATACTCAAAATAACTGAGATCTGTGAAGCAAGTGTTGTCTTATTCGTGTTTCTAATGACACACATAATGCACCTTTTCCCTTAACCGCACAAGCTTGAAAAAGATGGCTACATGGTTGTCTGGTGTTCTCACGCTGGCATCCATTTGAGAGCTACATGAGTGCTAACAAAAAGGGGATGCAGACGGCTGGAGCTTGGAAAGGTTTTAATCATAAATAGGAATAGAACAAGAGGATTATCCTAAATACAGACCTACTTTATATACATGTATAAGTGACAGATGCCATCCAATGGTCACTGCCATTATGAACACATGATGGAACAAAGTCACATGACCACAATAAAAGGGGGGGACTTATGAAGTATATGTATTTCTACCAAGGACAGAAACATCACAGCAGAGACAAAAAGCTAAACCAGAATAAATAAATAGATTAAGAAGGCTGTGCTGTCCATAAGTTTAATAAGTCAGTGTGTAGTCTAACAATAGCCTAAGTGCTATTTAACATTTTGAAAGCTGAGGGAACAAAAATGCCTATGTATCTCTTAGTTTTGCAGACAGGCATTTTGTACCTGCAGCCTGATGGGAGAGGCTGAAATTCCCCATGTAGTGGGTGGGATCCACCCTCCAAGATAGACCCAACTAGCCTCTGGAGCGACTTGGTGCGTAGGGATTCCAGGTTCATCGGTGGCACTCCAATCAGCCTGCTAGCCCACCTCACAATTTGGTTCAGGGAATTCTTAACTTTTAGGCGTAGGTTGCTGAACCAGGCTAAAAGAAAAGACTGTTTCAGTGAAGCAGCGGTAAAACACGGTGAGCATGTTTGTGTTGATGCTGAAGGAGGACGGTTTCCTCAGACAAGACAGACACCTGTTCCCCTTTTTGTACGCAGTCGCACAGTTTGCCTCAAAGTTTAATTCACTGTCAATGATTGTCCCAAGGTATTTACATTTATCGACACACTCCCCATTCTGACCCTTTATGCTGGTGATTTGCTCAAACATAAGTACATTTTTTTAAAATGGAGGAGACGCTAATGCAGCTAGCGTCACCACCTACACTGCAGACGAATCCACATTTAAAGAGACGCCACTCATGTCTGAGCGAATGTGCATCACGTCAGCAGTTTTTCTGTTTGTTTTGTTTCTTGATGAGAAAGGGTGGTTGGTGAGGATGACTTACAAGCAAAAAAATCCACCGTCAAGTCTTCGTATAATAGGCCTAAGTTATGTTTTGTAGCAGGCTTACTGTGCAACTGCGGAATCATTTTATTGGAGTTGGCGGTGAGAGGAAGCAGAGGGGGGCTCACAGCAGGAAGTTGACGGTTTCAGGGAAAACAATTTTTTTTAAAGTTTGGGAACCACTGTTCTACGGGTTGGAGGACTTGTTAAAATTGTAGAGAGCATAAAAGAATGGATTGGCCGACAACTATAATTCCAAATTGCGTGGAAATATCTTTTGACAAAAATACACAGAAATAGGCAGAAACACAAGGGAGTGGGAGATTAGCTGGTTGCCTAAACAATGACTTGAGTGCAGCCGCGTGCTGACTCTCCACAGCCAGTTTGTCAGATTGGATCTCTCCAGGAAATGCTTGACTGTCCCGTATTACACGCACTGAGATCTCAAATTAAGTCAGTAAAGCCTCAGTATAAAAGGGTTATCCTGTGACCAGTGACCTGTGGATGGAACCCACTTCAGGACTGGGGTGTGAAAAGAAAAGCAGTGTCCTTGTTATATGATCTTCCTCCATCATGAAGCGTGTTTGCATCATCAAAGTGCTATTCAGGATGACAGCAGCTCCTCCCGGTTAGAAAAACATCTGTGAGAACTATTAAAGAAAGACTTTTTTTTCTGATATTTCTTTCCAACTTTTTTCCTCCCCCCAAAAAAAGGAGTTGGGAACATCACCCAGAGCTCCCCCACTAATGGGGACTTATCTATTATTTCTAAGTGCTCTACCATGCTGGGTAGTTTAAAACCATTCCTGGAGGAGACTGCATCTCTTTTAGCCTTCCACCTGTCATCTCGATGCTGTTCCAACTTCATTTCTACACTGTATGTGCTTTATTTTATTAACCAGACGCGTTTTTTTGTGTGTGTGCGTGCAGTGAGTCCTTCACTTTTAGTGCTTAAGATGCTTCACTGCCTTTATTGATGAAACACTCATTCCTGACCCGTCACTATGTCCTAAATACTAAACTCACCTTTACTATTGCAATGAATGCTCAAGGAATTACGCATGTATCTCCGTTTCTTTCTTCCTCACGCAAGACTTAAGACGTGTCACTTCTGTGTCTTTTCATTCAGCCTGAGAGAGAAATTATTGTTGTGGCTTAACAGCTGGACATCATCATCAGATGTTATTAAATATATAGGTTTATTAAAAAGAATAAATGGCTAATATGAACCAAGACCTATTCAAAAGAGAAGTTTTTATGTTTTGTAGATTCTGCATCATGGCTGTCAAACTTGAGACAGCTTTGTTGATAAAGTGTTACGAGAGCTCCTCATCTGCAGATACAGCAACAGTCGGACCTGAGTGAAAATGACAGCGCGGACTCTCGGAAACGTTCTTGCACCTTCAACTCGTGTGAAATGACAAATACAATCCAACAGGAGAGCCATCAAGTCGAGTTCAAGTACAATAATGGCGTTTACTGTTGAAAGTATACTGCTGAATATCAAATGTGTGGAGAAAATGTTTCTGCGTGAGACAAAAATTCCCAAGAAACATTTACGGAGAAACTGTCAGACATTGTTAACATCCTCAAAATCTATACAGAATTAAGACTCCAGTTTAGCCCCCAATAGTCGAGCATCATCCTTCGCCAAACCTAACCACCGTGTAGAGGAAAAAATACAGCCTCAACCAGAAGCTAATTATAAAAATGCACAGATAAAATGGAAATATCACGAGTGGCAGGCTTATACCAAAATACGAGCAACAAAAACATCAAATCCCTGATGTTTGAGAATAAAAATAACATAAACCAAAGATACTTCTGTTTTCTCATAAACGCATTTGGAATTATTTCCTACATGTACTCATAAAGCAGTGCGATTATCACGGGCACTATTGTGGATGTTAGTTAGAGGTGTGACCTTGTCAGGGCCCTCTGGTGGACAAATGATGTCGTGATACTACTCTTCAAGTACATGCGGCGGACTGAGACCCTTTTTGTTTCGTGGTTTGATGTCAAGCAAAGCGGTGACAGGGTGAGAAACGACGTCTCGACATCACTGGACTGAAGCAGCATCAGCAGCACTGCTTTCATTCAAACGTTGGTAGTGAAACATTCCAGTAGAAAGATCTGTGTTTGGACTCGTCACATCTCGGCCCGTCTGTGTCCCAGCCTAGGGTTCTGCTGACTTTGTATTTTCATCTTCATTTTACATCTGACAAACAAGCGTAGTAAATGTTTAAATTGACACTCTGGGTTTCGGTTTTTCTGCATGACAACACGCTGAACTAAAGGGGGTAAAATGCTCCAAGTTTACTCTCATCAACCGAACTGGGCCAGTCACCTAATTAGGTGTGAAAATGTTCTATTTTATCTCTAAAGAAACCTTGTGGTGCTGATGACTGCTCTCTGTTTTGGATCTAACAAGCCTTGTAATGTTGTGCTGAGTGCTGTGGTTCACTTCCTCGGCACAACATTCTACAAGTCATTCTGGAAGGTTTCACATGGGATGTTTGTCTTCACCTCAAGACAAAAGAACACCCCAGATTAAAGGGAGTTTTCTCCTCTACACTTGGACTTATTTGACCACAGTCCCATCCAGCGTCTGTGCTGGTGGACCGGAGGCATTACGATGTCAGGTTACCTGTCCGTCCCTCTGATTCCGGTTCATGTGATATCTCTTGAGTGCCTGCGGGGAATTGTTTCAAATCTGGTTCCAATGTCCACTGGGACTCAAGGATTAACTGAAAAGATTTTGGGAGTCAGAAGTCACTGTCACCTCACAATACCTCAGGAACGGCTTGAGGACATTTTACGAATACGAGTATATAACAAAACTCCTTGTACTTGAAGCGTCAGTCTGACACTGTGATGCAATAAATGATCAAACTGGAGCCCCAAAGTGTGCGAGCTGTTTTCTTTTAGTTGTTCACCTTCAGCTCTGCACCTGCCCTGTTTGACTGTGCATGTGTGTTTCTGCTTACTTCAGGTATATTTTGGGTGCAGTGTGGCTCGGGGGGGGGGGGGGGGGGGTTGAGTGGTCATGTAGTACACAAAGGGTTACAGGATCGATCCTCACTTCCTCCAGTGACTGTGATGAAGTGCACTTGAAAGAGATCTTTTTGCTCCTGATGAGCAGGCTGGTCTCACGCATGGCAGCCTTCACCATCGTTTTTTGTGTGTGTGTGTGTGTGTGTGTGTGTGTGTGTGTGTGTGTGTGTGTGTACACAGGTGAATGAGGCAACAGTGTGGAGGCTTTTAGTGCCACTAAAGGTAAAAAAAAAAAAAAAAAAAGCCCTACATAGACTTCACTTACCATTCATATAAAACAAAACTCCACTGGGATTCATGGATGAGCTGACAAAGTAACTGTCCAAGTGCTCAGCTTCATTGAGAACCAGAAGTAATCAGCGAGTTGCAGAGGGCAAATACACAATATGAGCAACAAGAGAGAACAGCAGCTCTGAAATAATGAAGGACTATAAATCTCTTGTCAGCTGAGACTATGAGTTCAGTTTTATTCTTCTTGGTCATGAGTGTTACCCAGAGTTCATTTCTGTAACCCGACCACTGTGATCATCACTATCTCCTACTGGGCAGATCCCTTTTATCTTGTATGTTTGATACAACAGGAACGAGTGATTAGAGGGAAAGTCGTCTGCTTTAGAATAGATGGAATCCAGTTATATACACATGAAGCCGAGAGGGCCGGGCTTTATATCGAACGTTATCTCCAAATGTAATTTCTGATCAAACAACATTAAACAAGTGAGATAAAGAAGGATTTTCTGCCGCAATGATTCTCTGATGTTTTGTGACAGAATGTCAGAAACAGGGGGGCACAGCACATGAGGTTTGAAAAGACACCATCACTGTTGACCAAAATATTCATGATTATTATTTCCACCATAATCCAGCACCCCTGGATATTCAGCTCCAGCATAGCAGCACTGGCAGCTGCTAACCGTGGCGAGCTGGGCCAGTGTACAATAGGGCCAATCAGGTCACAATAATGTGACTGTCCTTCTTAAAGTCAAGAACGACTTTCATCTGCCCGCGGATGCTGGGTGATGCTCAGCTGTAATCCTCTTAGCCTGGAGTGCAGGTTTCAACACTGCACACACCATTTTGATCGGCTGCCTCAGAAACTGGCTCTGAGGTTACTTACACGACTTCTCTTCTCCGGAGCAACAATTTACTGTGGTTTCTGAAAATCATCGAAGTCAATTCTGGACCAAGTTTGTATGAATATAGATCATAATTTGTCAGCAGCACCATGCTACAGCATTTTACCATGTTGCAGTTTGGAATTTAATTCATCACTGGCTGAATGAAAAACATATATATGTACAGTGTGTGTGTGTGTGTGTGTGTGTGTGTGTGTGTGAGTACAAATTTTTTTCACCGAACAGCAACACACTCGATGATTCCCAGTATGAACATGTCATTGCACATTGTGATTCAACACAGCAAAATAAAAACATGCAGTATACAGAGCCAATTCAGGTGAGGTTGTGCCTCGCCATAAAAGAATCGTGCACGGTTTGCTGAGTTGTAAGTCATGAAGAACAGGACAGAGACACACAGCTGTCTTGTTACATGCTGGTGCTGTACATGTGAATATTTAGTTTGAATTCATTCAGTCTGCAGACTCTGATCCACATTATTTCCCACATTTTTCAAGAAATGATTGAGGTGTTGCGGCATGAGGAGGGTCTGGCTTTGGTTGGGCATGAAAATGGAGCAGTCCTCTGGAGTAGCTGTTGATATTCCCAGTAATGCTTTCAATTAAGGCCTTCTCTGTTTCCCTTATTAATTAAAGCCTTAGCATTTGGAAAATTAAAACCACATAGAGGGATTGAGAAAGAGAGAGGGGGAACAATGACTCAAGTGTAGGTGGCTGGTGCCTAGAGCTTTGTGTGTGTGTGTGTATGTATGTGTGCGTGTGTGTGTGTGTGTGTGAGAAAATGTTTTTAGCGTTCATATAATGGCAAGCAAAGCAGTCAGGAGGAGGAAGAAAGCAGGACTCAAAATAAAGGCAAAACAAAGGAGCTTCTTGTCATTCTCGTCCTTATCGTCTTCTCCTCTTCATCGCCTCGCCCTGTTTATCTGACGTCTGCTGCAGATTCCCTGATCCATCATGGTTTAATCTGTTTTTATGAGCCTGCCTAAGCTGTGTGTGCGTGTATGTGTGTGTGTGTGTGTGTGTGTAGCAGGGGCCTGGCTACAACAAAGACAGCAGTGTTTACTTGGTTATCGTCAATTCAGAGTCAGAAGACGACTCCAAGTGTCCTTTGAGACTGTGTTGATGCAGCATTCATGTAAATCCTTGAGGCAGGAATACCACAAACACGTTGCCATGGTATTTATTGACAAATCCTTAGCAGGGATGGGTGCCACAGCATTTATCATCATTCCAGATAAGATTTTTGTTTGAGGTGCTGCTTATTTGTAGACCAGCAGAAAGTGGTTTAGGGAGAGTCAATGTACTGTAAGCACATCAGAGCCAATCAGTGAGGTTTCTCTCTCCCTCTCTTCCTTTATTGAAGCGAGTAAAAGTTTCAGTGAGATAAGATTTCGATGCTTCCGTGCCAACGACAGCCATGGTCAAAGGCATTATTTTTCCAGGTTGCACAATCATCTGTTCATCTGTGGATCCTACTCTTGTGAACAATCCATTGTTTTTTCCCTACACAATTAATTTGAGTCGATTTTTTGGGGGGGAAGATTATGGCACAAATTCATAGAAATATCTTTTTAAAAAAGGATAAAATGTGGAGGTTATATCCAAAAAGTCAAAAGGTAAACTTGACTTCATTCTGGTTTTAAGAAAGTAAACCATCTATAACGTATAAAAGGTGATCTAAATAAACCAAGAGTAGTGTCACACACTGCACCACAGACAGTCAAGAGTCCAGAATTCTCTCAGTACACAAAGAACTCTGATGTCTCAGCAAAACTCTTCCTTCCTCTGTTTCCTGATATTTGCCTCCAGTCAGTTGAAACACACTGAACTTCTGCTGCAGAGTTCGGACAGACAGTGGACACACTGCTAGCCACAACAAGCAAACAGGCAACAAGGGAGCTGCAAACCAGGCATGTGCTATCTCCAGAGCTACTCCTGAGGTGTTCCGTCATGACATTCCCCCGTGTAGCTGTAGGCAAACATAAAATGAGCCTCTCGCCGCGGACCATTCAACAGACTCCTTTTAAACTGAACCGTGATCTTTGCTGCACCCTAACCATCTGCTGTTGGGCTTAAACCTGACCAGACACAGCTCACCGTAAAACATCATGACTTTACGACATGTAAACGTGAGTCGTACCAGTGGGTCAGAACACACTTTGTTTGTCAGAAGGATCTGTCAGGAATACTTTCACAGAGAGCCGAAGGTGAATCGATCCAGAGTAATTCGATCAATCAGAGCAAGTATTAGATACGCCAAAAATGTGAATATAAATGATGGAAATCTAGAAAAGTCCTATTTGACAGAAATGCAGCTATTTCAGTTTAAATATTTCATCCAGTGCGAGAACATTATTCAGCTTTAATGACGAGTATGAACGAGCTGTTACAGAATGTAAGATACTGTCAGAGAGGGGAAAATGATCTTTCCAACATCATAAAACGCATAAATTGACAAAAAAGCATTACTTGTTCCTTGCAGATTTCCAAAATGAGCTTCTTTTGCAGGAGAAGAACTTCTCGTGGATGAGCAAATGAAGAACTCTATCAGGAACAAAGGCAGAAGCGGTGCGACTTTGTTCCTGCAGAGTCTCGTCAGCAAAGTGTATACCTGGGTCGTTTCCTACACGGTGAATTCAGAGGCAGACTAAAACAGGCAGGACCTGCAGGGGACCCCTTGAGTTCTTGCTCGTAACACAGGGAGCAGTGCTGGTATGAGATTAAATGTGACTCATGCGCAGCTGTCACAACATGACTCAGCTTCCTTTGTTTTATGCAAAAAGGCTGATTAAATTGTGAGGGATGAATTCTCCAGAAAGTGAGGGAATCTATCCATAACTTGCCGGTTTATGACAAAAACCAGGAAGCTGTGAAATATTCTTCTGCATTTCAACACCCCCCTCCTTCCCCCACCCCTCTCTCTCACTTTTGAAAGCTTTTCTCAGCTTCGAGAGCGCAAAACTGTCTGAAGAAAAGCAATTTTTTGCTTTTCTTTTCTTTATTTTTTTTTACTGGACAGAAAAGCTGTCATCACATTATGTGGGAGGACAGCGAGTTGACAAGATTTGTCAGTTTTCACTCTTCTCCCTCCTTCCTCTCCCTGTCTCTCCCTCTTTCTCTCTCTCTCCCTCTCACAGGGAAGCCCATCACCATTACAGGCTCTTCCTAAATCAATAAGAAAGCCATGAAGGTCAAACATGATGATTTACATGTATTCCACTCGTTTCTGTGTTGCTGTTCGTTCCCTCTATAAAGCTCTCCATCATTCCATCTATACGTTTGTCTCAATCATCCACTCTCCGACTCCACCACCTCTCCTTATGTCTCACATCTCAGCCCTCTCCTCCTCCTCTCCCTCTTCCTTCCTGCCAGATGCCAATGATTCACATTCGAAGTGCTTGTACCTCCTGCTGTTCCTCTCTTCCTCCCACCCTCACACCTCATCCTCGTGCTTTCTCCTTCACTTTCATCTGCTCTTCTCCATCTCTCCCTCATTTCCTTCCTCTCTAGGCTTCCCTCTTCCTTCTTCTCCTCACACAGCTCATCCTCCTTAACAATAACTGTCTTTGCATGCAGACACTTTCATCTCTATTAGACCAACTGAATTGGAGGAGGGTGCAACACCCATCTATGTCACCCTGTCACTTCCTCTTCATCCCTCTTTGTGGGTTCTTTTTTTGTCTGCATCGGGGTTTTTTTTTTCTCCCCCAGATCCATCATTTCTTCCATCCTTGTCAAGTAGATCACCTCCTCCTGTCTACGCCGCACGGGGACCTTGTTGCTCTGTGGCAAAGTTCCTTCCACATCCTCTTATGATGGCCTCAATAGAGGCTTTTGAACTGTGGAGCTACATAATGCTTGCATTATGCTTAAGACATGAATGCTTTGAAGCAGGAAGGATGCAGTTTTCAGTTAAGACTATAATCTTGTCTCATGGTCTTATTGCTTATTTCTCAGTTCTAATCTCAAGCAGAAACTTACAAGAGACAGGTTCAGTTCTGGGGACACAACAAATCTTTAGATAACCAGAGGCTATCTTTTCAGGCAGTCACAACCAGATGTGACTTACAAAAGTGAAAGTGTCCATGGGCATCAGTTCAATTTAGAGGAACAGACATTTTAGGAAATACGCTTATTGTCTGTCTTAAGAGACAGAAAGATGACCTTCTCTTCGCAGCACCAGACCCACAAAGGTGGCTGACTGCTAGTTAGCTGAGCTGACACGAAGACTAGCAGTGGAAAAGTTGAGCAAGACTCTCAAAAATCAAAACTTTTTTCTCTAAAACGGTCATTGCCTGCATGTATACAAAAAAGAGTTGCGTTTAACATTGCTGTTATATATTATAGGAGGATGCTGTTCCAACAGAGACGTGCAACTCCTACGACTGCCTGAGCCTCCCATTTTATCAGCTTTCTAGGCTTCTGAGGCCTGGTTATGTAAAGTCTAAAAAACACACCTTGTTTTCCTGAACTTTTTTTTTTCACCCACTGTGAATGTTGAGCTCAGCCTGAGTTCTATCAATGCAGGCAAACACCGTTTTGCATCAAGGACCATTTTGAGGTAAATTTCTCCACTGCCCACTGCTAGCATTCATAACAGCTAAGCTAACTAGCAGTCAGCCATCCAGTGGGAGAGAAGGGTATGTCCCTGCTTGTCTTGTATTAATCATGATGGAATGTAAGGGCTCATTTCCACTGGCTCACTTCAGCTCAGCTCAGGACAGGTCGAGTCAGTTTGGCCCCGTTTCCACTGGCCCCAACACGGTACTAACTGTTACCATTTTGGTCCCTGCTCCGCTGGGGTTCCAAGCGAGCTGAGCGGGGACTAAAATGTGACGTAAACACATAGCGGGGCGCTGATTGGGTAACTTTCCCGCTTATGCTCTACCGCGCATCATCTTGGCCACGGGGGAATACTGGTCGATCGCTTGGTGAAGTCTTGTACTTTTCTTGTGTGTTATGTTTCACCGCTTGAAGCCTTGCCTGTCTGTCGTCCCTTACTTTTAGTTTAAGCAAAAACCACTGACTAAGCCTCCATGTCGTCCATTGTTGTTGTTCTGTTGCACACAAATTACAATGGGGAGCTCTCGGCCGGTGAGTCCACCCACGCTGTCGTTGTACCGAGTGCTAGTAGAAACGCATCGGAACCAAGCCGTACCAACCGGATGCCACCCAACCCCAGCCGAAGTGAGCCAGTGGAACTGCGCCCTAAGTGTATTTCCTGCTGTTAGCAATTAGCCAGTGGCAGCCTTACACCAGAGCATTATCTTTTTTGGATGTTTTCATCTCATCTTGTCCCCTCTCTCTACCTTGCCCACTTTGACTGAGAGTCTCAGTCACACTCTTTGTTATTTAAGCACTTCATTCTGATGTAATATTGGGACTCACTGCAGGCAACTTCTTATAACATCCGCTAATCATGTCAACCCCCATCATTTCACGGTGTGTTGTTCACAATTTTTAAAGACAGCAGAAAACATGGCACATTTGCCTTTCTCACGTTTTCTCTTAACTCACACAGCGTTCAAGCTTAAGTCTAACACACACACAAACACACACACACACACAAACGCAAAAACGCACTTGTGTGACTCAGACAATGTGCTCTAGTGATACCAGATTGGGGTTTACAGCAAACAAATACTGCAGGCCGTGCTTGTACACTCCACTAAACCTTTTGTTTTCTGCACACATTTAATGCTAAGACAAAAACAAACGGGCCACAAATGCCCACATGGATATGATGTTCACTAACTTGTCATAAAAAGAAACAGTATTTACATAACACTTACCAGTTCCTTTGTAATAATTTCAACAAAAAACCTCTTCATGAGAAAAAGAACATCAAGCTGCCATCAGGTAAAATGAACTCTCTGTTTTCTTGCTTTTATGATATTACTTGAAAACTTGAATATTATTTGAGCACCTGGGATTAATATAACCTAGAGTTGATCAAATTCCAGACCAGTCCCAGATGCCAACTGCTTTCTGGGCAGGTATTCAGTGTTTCCAGATCAGCACTTTCAGCTCGGAATAAAGGTTCTCCTATTTCTGGCATTAGGGACAAGTGACAAAGAACCAACCCTAGCCCTCATTTTTCTTTCACCTAACAAAACGTTGGCCATTAGAAAGTCGAGCAGAAGCATGCTGTGTGAAGTGATGCTCCATCTGGCACTGTCTTCAGTCCTCATTATTTCTGCATGCCCAGTTGCCCAGCACCACACGGGCAGCTATTTACTGATGACAACTAATGCACTCCATCAGCCACGGAACTTTTACTCTTAGTAAAAGGAGCACACACACACACACACACACACACACACACACACACACACACACACACACACACACACACACACACACACACACTGCCCCAGCTATTTTAACAAGCACAGTCATTGGGATAATGCATTCCCCAGCCACTAATACTCTAACCTGGACACCAGTCCAATTCTCACCTAAACTCAAAAATCAAGTCAACCCAAAATGCCCTCTTAAGATGTTGCACAAAGTGAGGGTTTACCACAATGTCCTTACTAAGGTTTAAATCTTAAATTGGTCCTAATAAAGATAGTTGTGCAAGTGCGTACGTACACACACGCACACACTTTGTCTCTAGTGAGTTGTCCCAGACGGATAGTAGTCCAGCTACCTCATAAATGCTAACCTAGATTGTATGTGTGCCCTAGTTCTGCTTGGTGGTCTTCATAACCCCTCCATCTTATTATTGCGAATACACACACACACACACACACACACACACACACACACACACACACACACACACACACACACACACGTATCTATTGTTCTGCCAGAAAAGCAGATACTTGAGTCCCAAAAGTGTCTGTTGCATGTAAGTTAGTAATGTATATCTAGACAACTTGGGCATTTTTGACACGGGAGGAAACCACAACACGCCGTAAGAATCCAATCAGGCCTTAACCACAGAACCCAGAACCTTCCAGCTGAGAGGCAGCAGTGCAAACCACATCACCCTGCCGGTTGTAAAGCCTATTGATGCCAACCACAAACTTAAAGCGTTGCTTCAAGCATAAATTGTAATTTGATTTTCAAGTATTAAGGTGTTTAAAACTCACAAATACATTAGCCTCAACCTGTCTTCTATATCCAACCAATACTCTAACTTTATACTTTGCACACACCTAGATTTGAGCTTAAAGATACACAAAATACCACAAACTGTCAGTAGGAGTACAGCGTCCGAGGCATTGATGCTCGCGAGCCATAGGTGCTGGCGCAATCTGTGGCTGTAGCGCTGGTATCGAGCAGGAGGTTGAATGTTGCAGGGAACTGGACTTTGGGAAGTGTTATGATTATTCTATATGAGCATTTAAGAACATCCAGTACCACTGATACAGTGACACAATGGGCAGCTCTGTCAGTTCCAGCAAACAAACAAACCTGACTCAGGTTTTCACTGTAACTCATCGTGGTGGCACACACTCAACTCTAAATTAGCTTTCAACACAGACCCCAGTTTTACTTTCCACTTAGAACGCGGTGGACTCATAAATCACTCGATGTAAAGGATCTCAACACACTTTAACAGCATCAGAACGCTTCACATCCTCCAACACCAGAGATGATTCACATTCAGCTGCTTAGCGCTATCAACATCATGAATGGATCCATGCTGACTAGAATAAGCTTTCCAGTTCAACGCAAGTGGATAAAGACGAACTGCAACACATAATAGCAGACGGCAACTTTATATATCTTTGCTTTTATGAAGTAATTTCCACCAATTATCCTCATCACCACATAATAAACTCCTGTTCGTTAGGTAAAATAAAAACTGGCTCTCAGTCTTTCCTTGAGATCCTGCTACCATCCCACTTGTGCATATATTTCAGGAGGCCATGTGTCATTGATCCCAGCGGCCTACTCACAACATGTTACCGCCTGAGTCAGTGTCAGGGAGGGGGAAAAAAACAACAGCGCCATACATTAAACAATCACTTCATTCCAGCCCTCCTGCTCCTGAATGCGACATACAGTGGTTGTTTGTCTTCTGTATAGTCTGAGGGATTTGAGGGAGAAATAACACAAATAAAGCATCACTATTCCCCTGTACACCATCACTAAAGACTACGAAATATCATTCCTAATTCAAGAACCTTTCCTCCTATTGGGCTCCATAAACACACTGGGAAGACTTCCTTTTGTTCATGTAATCTAATATGGGGCTCAAAAAGAACAGCTACGTTTAAAAGACGTGAAGTAATATAATTTTTTTTTTCATGAAAACTCCTGCCGAATGATCTTAACGTTTCATTAGTTTCTTTAGTGAAATGGAAGGCCTGATCGAGCTCAATTCATTAGCAGAAGCGCCAGGATAAATGGGAAGGTAAAGAAGTGAGAGAGACTTATTATAATTAGTCTGAAAACAAAATGAGCAGGGAAGAATCTCTGTTATTCTATTAGAATGAAAGCTAACTTGAAAAAAAAAGCACTTTATTGTTCATTCTTAACAAGAAAAGTAAGTAATGATCGTCAGGTTTCTTCGCATCTGTGTTGTTATGCTCGCCTCAATTAAAACTCGGAGTGGAAACACTGAACATGTAAAAAGAACAATCTCGAAGTGTCACAAAAGTTTTTGAGGGGTGTAAAAATAAATTGGTGCTTTTGATGAGAGGTAAATGGAGGTGAGTGTCGGGTGAATAAAAGATGATGGCTAGAAATCACGTGATGTAATTGCGGCTCGAGCTGTCACTTTTTCTCAAGATCCATTCAAATTCGAATCACCAACAATACATTCGAATGCATTCGAATATCCCCAACCCTTCCCTGGTGGAATGTCTGTGAGACCGACTCACCGAGCTCCCAATCAAGCGCAGTCAAAGGAGGCTGAGCACTCGGCGTAGCCCCGCCCGTCCGTGGAGCCTCAGGAGGCTAATGCTAGCAGGGGAGCCCGCACACCTGGCGTCATGAGTAACATGAAAACTGCTGACTTGAACGAAGACGAACACGCCGTTTAGAATCCGAAAAACTTCCTCACTGCTGCTTACTCGACTTCTTCCGCTCGACTTCGACTGTTCTCGGTCATTGGCAACACATTTGCAAAGTTCACCTACATTGGGGTCAAAGGTCATGCAACTCATCAAGCTGACGGAAGTTTTAGACCGCCCTCTGCTGGGCAATACGGTAACTACTTCGGACAGGCACTTCGGACAGGTTCTTCAAGTCCGAGGGGGAACGAACATTCGAACTTCGAAAGTAAAGTGTGTGGTCAATCGATGAGACAGCCACACTCTCTGAATTCACCCATTATTTGAACGTTTATTACATAACAAACGGCGCTGTTGTGAAGGTCTAGATCTGTTACTGCTTCAATCTGCTCATATTGACTGTATCTTACACAACTGGTGCTGTCCAATAAAAACAATTTCAAAACAATTATTAAGGACTTCAAGGGTTATTTAGCCATATTTGAGAGAGCTTAAGTGCTTATTGTGTTCTTGCACAATTAACCAACATGTTGTCACTAAATAGGTATTAAACAGGGATTTGGAGGAGTAATCTACTTAACAGGCTGTTTTAAAATATTTTAAAAAAAAACACTGTTGTTCCAGTTTTTCATTCTTCTCTCTCCCTCACGTGACTCTGTGTCCTTGTCCAACTATCATTGTCAGCACACTTTGAGTTTTAAATCACTGCAGTGAGGACATGTTGGGGTTGATTAGGATTTTGTTGGTTGGAAGGCTTGGAAACATTGGTTGGAACCTGTGCACCCAGCGAACAGCGAGTACACTGAGCGAGACACTGGAGCCCTGTTTGCTTAGAATGATCTTGTTTGTGCAATTACATCCGCCTGGGAAAAGGTGAATGAGGTAAACTTTGTAAAGTGGTTTCAGGACCTCCAACTTATTTACATTTTTATTAAACTCAAAACACCCAAATACACTTTCCTCCAAAACGGTCTTTCCCTGCATTACGATAACTTTGTTTGCGTAACGTTTCCTGTGACATAACCATTCAAAATGACAAAATGCTCTACTTTTAGGAACAAATAGCTGGAACTACCTTCCTGACTCGTTTACTGGAAGAGTTACTGGTACGATTGCTTTTGACAGACGTATGCTAACACTTCCCATCCTTCTCCATTCATTCTGCCCAGCTGACGAGTAGTTAGTCCGTCTCGGTGGATTCTCTCTTGATAATACCAAAAAGATGGCGTATTCTTTAAGGTAAGGGGTGCGGTACAGTATAAGGCATTATGTCAAAGTCTGATCTTACAAATGTAACAGTAGAGAGGCGCACATCCTTGAACACATCAGCAGAGGAGAAGAACTCAGGGCTCATGATAGAAAATGAGCTGAAATAATTGCAGCACTTATGGAAATGATCGATGGAGGGCTTGTGATAATTTGTCATGTCTCACACAGTAATATGCTACATAACAATTCAAAACAAAGGAAATCTGTGAGTATGTGGAAGAGAGAGGGAGAGAGAGAGAGAGGAGAGAACATTTTTACACATTCACACTGGCAGCCTTTACTCTCCAATCCCCTATTTAATATCAGCTTTCTCCTTTTTCCTTTAAAATCTAATTTCAGAGTGTTCTGCCATCACTACCTCCCGAGGTCGCGTGTTTAGGAATGCAGTGATGTTGCTCACTTCCTCCTGCACTGATAATCTCACTAAATAACTGAGCTTCGCACTTGTGGTGTGTCTGTGATTAGCCACCTCCCTCTAGGAGAGAGATTTATGAGCTTCAAGCTGCATTGTTTTGTTCTGTCAGCTACCTGGTATTAAAGCACAATGGTGAGCCACACAGGTTCTTTATGTCTTTTCATTGTTCTACTTCTTACTAATCCTGCTTGGACAGTAAGTCGGGGGTTCACAAGCATACTTAAATGTTGAACCAGCCCCACACTTCATGACAAGCCTATACTTCACCTGTAATGAACACACGCATACATGCACAGACACACGCGCGCGCACGCGCGCGCACACACACACACACACACACAGACTTATCATTTACACCCTCCACCCCGCTTCCTCACAGTCAGCATGTACTGCACAGTCAACGCACAGCATCTCATGAGGGTGTAATTACGTTTGTGTGTAAACTGAGTATTTAGCTGCGTCTCCACTTAACTCTCAGCTGGAATCACGGAGAAGAGCGAGCGAAGCAGCAGACAGAAGCGTCACCACATCTGCTGATTCCACCGCAGGATAATGCAATTCTAAAACAAGTCATTAGAAAACTCATGGTAGCATAATGACATTTACCCATATGGTGTGTATACACTCACCATTCCCCTTTGAGTTCCAGCTACCTCATCGCCACTCAAGTCCTTTTAATTAAAAAACGATTGAACTACTCAGTGATTATGTGTTTGCACACGTTTGTGGATTAATCACATCCGAACAATTTACGTCTCATAATCATGCATCAAGCTTTCATCTGCATCTCACGGTTGGGGAAATGGATAGACACCACGAGACGGGGCTGAAAGTCATCCTTGGTTTAAAGAGCATGATGTAGTTTGCGGTGAAACCTATTTTCATGAAACATTCATACTGTAGGATGATCGCAAAGTTCTTGTTCACGTTTCATCCACCCGCGTAATCGGTGCACCTGCGCATTAATCCGCAGGACGAACCGATGGAGAACCGAATGAACATCCTTTGCAAATATGTGGCAAATATCCAGTGTTTCGCTGAAAAGCATTGTAACATGATTTGAAGTGAAACCCCTGATTTTCTCAACAACAAAGAAATGAATAATATAGTAATAACTAAAGTAATAATAATAATAATAATAATAATAATAATAATAATAATAATAATAATAATAATAATAAAGGAAATGTATTTTCTGTTAGGTGAGGGTCTCATTTTTCGAGTTTTCGCCTCTTAAACTTCTACCATCTAATGCTGTGTACTGTTTTATTGTGGTGATTCAGTTAGCTGCTAGTACCTCTAGCAGCACCACAAGCTGATGGAAGTTTTGTGCCCAGTCAGCAGACACGTAGCTCGGACAGATGTACAAGCTCAGGGGAGGAATGAAAGCAGCACCAGTCACGAGTCTGTGCGCCATCAAAATGATGGCATTTTAAGCTCAGGTGCTGCATGTTTTTGCTGCAAAACTTTTGCTGAAGGTCACTGAAGTAAATTTGAACTTTTACACTCTTTTATTTTGTATAGATTGATTTTGTAAAATATATTAAATAAATAGAGAAGGACAAATTAGCATCCTACATTTCTTGAAGCAGTTCTTAGAATCTATCATTTTAATATGAACAAAGAGCTTTGGGCTGCTGAGAGTCATTATGATTGTGTTAATTAAGTATTTATGATTTTGCCAATATGGTGTTTATCCCCCTTTCAGCTTGTCATCGCTGTTTTTGTCTTTCTCATCCATGCTTTTTTTTTGGGTGGGAGGGATTCTGCTTTTGGTTTCCACACTGCTGCAGTCGTTTTATAAACCATGTGTTTTTCTGTTCCTGACATAGATGTCGAGCTGATGCTAAATTAAGTTGTCATAGATGACGGAGTGCTGTATTTTACATGCTGCTCCGGCTGTAAATTTATATATTATTTACCATCACCGCATAAATGACTTTTAATCTAAAGCTTAAAAAAGGCGATCAATCAGTCGCTGTACCATCATGATGAAGCTCAAGAGTGAAACAGAGAAGTGAAGTTTCCACCGACACAGTCTTCACTGGGAAAACCACCCCGGTGTCTATTGCTCTCATGACCTGCTAATGACAAAGTAGAAGCCGCAAAGCCATCCCAGTTGGTGTGTCTGATCCTGCAGATAAGAGGAGCAAACAAGGGGGAGTTAACATAGCCACATCTTCCTGTGATCAGATTAGAGGTTATGAAGACAGCAGCTTGGAATAGTAATCTACCAGTTCATCCTGAAGACACCGCAGGTGCACGCAGACAGGATCACGTAGACTGTTGAACCACTGCAGGGATCCAGCATGGAAAAGTATTTTGAAAATCATCAAAAGAAAGTCCTGCTATTTCTTTATTTCAGAGGAGGGGTACTCACTTTATTTTTCTTGACATATAGTTTCTAAAAGCATAAGCAGAAATCCTGAGGCAAATTTGTTTTTTGTGGCTATAGTTTGTTTACTTTGGTCAAAATCACTTGATGAGTTTGCAACATTCTTTCCTCATTTCACTCATTTCATTTCAATCATTTCTTTGATTTGTTTCTGGAAAAAAAATCCAAGTAAACCAAATAAAACATGTTCACTTCGCTTTTAAGTGTGTGTGTGTGTGTGTGTGTGTGTGAGTGTAGTATTGTTTTCACCCTTTGAATTTGTGTTATCACACACTTTATGACCAGTACGATGCAATAACTGTGCATTATTAGGGCTGGGGGTCCAGGTTAGACATGTCGTGGTTCAAGGAAGTCTCCAGCAAATGAATGTAACCCTCATCAAGATGAGTCAACAACACAAAATCATCTGTTATCCACCATCTTATGTGCACCATTATTTTGAAATTATATGGCCCACCTTCTTTACGTCAATCAGCTTGTTGTTTTCATTCATTTCTATCTTTGTGTATTCATTGGGCGGCACGGTCGCCTCACAGCAAGAAGGTTCCAGGTTCGAGACCCTTTCTCCCTGTTCCTGTGTGGGTTCTCTCTGGTACTCCGGCTTCCTCCCACAGTCCAAAGACATCAAGAGGGGACGAGGCTGATTGATACTCTAAACTGACTGTAGGTGTGACTGTGAGTGTGAATGGTTGTCTGTCTACATGTGTTGGCCCTGTGATGGACTGGTGACCTGTCCAGGGTGAACCCCGCCTCTCTGCCTGATGTTGGCAAATATAGAATGGTTGTTATAAAGAATCAGTGGTAATCAATAATACTTTCATGTGGTAAAATGTGTGATTCCAACTCCTTTCAGGTGCTTCCATCCTTTCTTTACTGATCCCGAATCATCAAATATGCAATGCAAATATATAAATGGATCACATATTCTTGTTGAATCTAAAAAGCTGAATGTTTAGTGAGATGATCTTTGCAAATGAAAGACAGAGGAGGGAAATTCAGCAATGCGCTTGTAAGCCAGTCTGTCATAATGCGACACCCAGGCTGGTCGATCTGTCCCTCCATCAAACTCTCCCCTCTCCAGGGCTCTGTTCACCTAAAAGTCCTCAAAGTGTCTCTTACAGTGGTTGTTCCTGCAATACCCTGTATATTAATGATCATTCATCTAAGCTAATTTAATTTACCATGCCACTTATTCACTAGCGACAGTTTTGCACCTCCCACACAAAGACATCGGTTTCCTCTTGAGAGAAGCTTTTGTAGTGAATCCACCCCCAATTATTCTCTCCGTCACAGACTCAGCTCCACGCGCAGAGACCAATCAGTTTAGAAGAAGGGAGGGCTGGAAAAAAGAACTAATTTGATTTATGACTGACATGAGCCATAACCACATGCTGGTAATATATTTCCCCATAATCACACCCTGCGTCTGCTCTTCAGTCGTACCACACGTACTTCCAGCGAGGACATTTCTGAAAGTCAGCAGCCACAGCGTGTGTTGATTCTAGAGAACAGAGCCCACAGATACCAATTTGTCCATCCACGACAGCCACAATAGAGTTTGAGTAATTCCTGCAATTCAATTTTTTTCCCCCTCATTTCGTTGCTGAAATCTCTGATTATCCTGCTCTCTTGATATCGGCATTGTTCTGTTGACAGACTTAAGCGCAACAGGTTCTCATCCTTTCTCTGAGAGGTGCTGAAAGGCATTCTGGGAAATCATTACTGTGGAGGTAGCCGGCACTTTGTCCCAATTCTATATTATAAGCTACCGTACAACAATAGACACTGCAGGATTTCAGCAATGTTGTTTAGTATGAGAGAAATGCATGGCGAGGAGGATTTTGGAGATTAAAAAAACCCAGCACCAAACACTTTTACATATCTTTTCAATCATCCCTAAGGGGAACACGTGGAACGCAGCTGCGCAGAGACTAGCAATATGACGGAAACATAAGTGCAACATCCAAAGAAGGTGGAACCGTGTGTTGAAGGGAAAATATGTTGCAACATACTGTCATAAATGAAGCATTGTGATGCTTCAAAGGTCTTAGACTCATATTCTCCAGATGTAAAAGGACATTTTTTTTGCCGTAGACTGCAGAAAAAGTCACATCTTTGCAAAACAAAAATGATAAATAATCATAAGGCTGGTATTCTAAGGGATTCGAATGGGTTGGCCAGCCCCTCAAAAAAAAAAAAAAAAAAAGGTGCTTGGTTCTTTGAGCAGGATGATGTAACGCTGGAGGACTATTATACATTTGACTGTAGAAAAGGAAAACATTGAAGACCACAATTTAACTGTCGCCTGATGTTGCCCTGAGTTACTGGAGAACAAAACCTACCACGAAAACTGGGTTGTTTTCTGTTTCCAAACTCAAAACAAAGTGCATATTGTACACAACTAGAAAACAGCCATGATCCCGGTGAGAATACTGCAACCTTTGACAGTACAACTCAACTCCTGCAACTCGCTGGTGATATCAAACAATTAAAAAAAAAAAAAAACCCAAAAACATCGAAACCCTAGTTCCTACTCGGAGATGAAAGCAACTCAGTTTAAACCAGTTTGAAGCAGCACTGTCAACACAATTTCATGTCATCACAAAGATGTAACAATATCTGTTTCAACCTACATGATGCAATTACAAGAGGTTGAATAATATGTTTGGCGGAGGTTCAATCTCTTGTAAATAGATGCTTCACGAGTGTAACTGTGCCAGATTTCATTCCTACTGAAATCTTTGCCTTTGTGACATTTAATCTAATGCTGCGGCCTGATGTCACTCACAGCCTTCCAGGGAGTGCGCTTTAATTTAATCATCCCCCTATTAGGTATGCATGCTATATCCACATGCCAATGCCAATTGAATCTTCTAGTTATATTGCTCCTTCTGGGACGGACCCCTATACACAGAAAACATATCATCATGTTGTTTGCTGTTTCATAAAACTCGGGCCGGCAATTTTAAATCTTTCCATCTCTGAAGAATTATCATGCATAAGTACATGCTCAGAATGTGAACCGCGCTTACTGGCCTTGCAGTGGCATGGCCTCTGGCTTTCTAAGTAGAGCAGGGGTAAAAAAAAAAATGTACATAAATGTCCTCAGGCCAAATCTGTTTATGATGGTGAGCGAGGGAGTGGAAGATTTATTTACGTTGTGGTGGGTGGAGGAGAAACAAAGACAAAAGAAAATGAAAGGTAGTGTTACTTGTTGAAAGAGATCGATGAGGAGCTCAGAGAGCAGACGTGACGACAATGCCGAGGAAACGTATGAAAAACCACAGATACTTTGGGTGGACAGTGAGGCCGAGGCACGGAGGAGAGCAGTGGCGTGAGCAGGAGGTTTGAGTAATTCATGTAAAGAGTGGAAGGAGAGCTGCACAAACAATAGAGTGGCACCCGGCAGAGAGAACCTGCACTTTCTGTCCTTGCTAGCGCACTACCTCTGGAGCCCTCTATGTCATATCCACATCAAAGTTAGTCCACTAAAAGTATTTTTTTGTTGTTGTTTGTTAAAGTTTTACTTTAACTTTCTGTATTTGAGGCAGAACGGAAGGACTGGACAGTAAAGAGAAACAAAGTTTGAGGCCACAGAGCTCAGACACCGGTGATGTTGGCATGAGTCAAACACTGATGAGATCTCAACGCTAAACTGAAGACCTTCTCTCATGCGACCAACATAAACTGGAGGGCACAAAAAAAGACCGGCGGGATGACGAGAAAGTATCGGTCGTGTAAGGGAGCGACTCAAAGTGGAACACAGATTCTGATGATGGGAGCCAGTTAGCGGCTAAGACGAGCCCTTTCAGTGAGCTGACTTTCATCTGGTGTTCTAGTTGAAGCCGCTTTGCTTTTGCCAACTAAGCATCCCATTCATTAGAGATTGAACATATTTGGGTTACCATTAATCATTTTTACAAAACAAAAATTACAAATTGAAAAATATCAGAATTTGACTTCAAAAGTGAGCCTCTGGAGCACTTAAATGTTTACACGTTGGTTTGAGTCTTTTCTGATATGAAGTTTTAATGATGGAGGAGTTTCTGTGCTTGATATCATTTCTTTTCTATTTGATTTGGAAAAAGAAACATTTCCCTCATTTTAAATTTACTCATACATCTCATTTAGGTTCCCACTACATTACCGGCTTAACAACTACACTTTTTTAATATTATTTTCACAAAGCTTGCGCATGAATTTATAGTTGAACGAATGTACCTTTCATGAGTGATTGAGAAGGGATGGGAGGAAAAACAACAGACTCCCTTGAGTATCGGGATTCTTTATTTTAAAATATCATGAACTGCCTTTTTTAAAATTTCTGAATCCTTTACGAAAAAGATGAAAATGTTTAAAAAATATCAGTGTTAATATAATTTCCCCATCAGCCACGGACCTGTGTGGCACCTCAGCCGCCGATCTTCAACTGACAAGTATTCAAGAGAAGCCACGTGTGGTTAGAGGAGAGACACGGAGGTGCAGGGAGACATTTCTCTAACGAGGACTGCTTTAGATTTATGTGTCAGGTAGAAAAATACATCATGAAAACATGAGGGAAATCACGCAGGGCCACATTATTCAGCTCTGCTGCAGAATAATTGTCAATATCCAGTTTGGATTTTCAACTGAAAGTTTACTGGAGAGGCTTTAAACATTTCATCTCAAAGGACAATTTAAGATTTGCACAAACGTTGTGAGCACATGGTGAGGTAGGCCAGAGGATACACACCACGTTAAAAAAAAAAAAAAAAAAGAACAAAGAAGTTGAGTTCTGACATTAAACTCAGAACATATGAGGGATAAGGCCACCTGTGCAAAATCTAACTGGAAAAATCAAAAAATATATATATATTATTTGACTCAGTTTAAAGTGAGAAGGCTTTTTTTCCTCACAAAGCCATGTGTGATACTGTGCGATAGAAGCCCATCCAGGGTGTGTCCTCCTCTGGTGACTGCCGGAATGAGAAGTCATCCTCTCCGTCCAGTTAACTGGGAAAATAAAATCTTGGATGGATGGATAAATAAAGAATGTCAATAAATCTCCCAGCTAGTTTTCATTCTATTTATTCATCTTCATCGTTTTGATTGAGTTATAATTGGAGCTTTTAGTCTTTGTCAAACAAAAAGAGACCTGTTTTAGTCTTATTCTAGTCAGTGTAGTTTACTACCAGTACCACCACGGGGCCAGTTGTGAATGGTACCCAACCCTTGTGTACCCCGGGGTCGTTGTGACTGCCATGCAAATTCTCCCTCAGGCACCTTGTTACCAAACAGATTCAGGTGTATTAAGTCCTCACTTGAAGAGTAAATATGGTTGCTGTCCACCCACACAGGTGTTTTCCTTCATGTCGCCTGATTACATCGAGACAGCGTAGGCGACTACCGACCAGACATAGTTTGATTGACAGCTATGGTTAGTTTCAATGCACCTGAGGCAGCGTTATTAGAGTTTTAGCATCATGCTGTCGTTTCCAGTGTTGCTCTGCCTGGTTGATCTGAGGTCTAAGAAGCTGCACTAATTTAAAACACATGGACCTTCATCTTTTACGTCGTTTAAAATATTATTTGGATGCTGCATGCACACACTAACGTGCTTTTAGTGAACAGAGATGTTTGCACAGTGCTGGTTCCAGGTCACGGTGTGAATACGTGGGCGTTGCGAGGCTTGAGTGAACTAGTGTGTTTCAAGATAATACAGAAAAGTGACACGGTGTGATCAGGGCTACGACCTGTGATAACTGCAGCTCATTTCCATCCGCTGTCCTTGTAACCTCACACAAAGTCTGCTGCTAGAGAGAGACGACGCTGCACATTCTCTAGGAATGTGGGAGAATGATTCTCCCACATTCCTAGAGAGGAGATATCATAACCTTACCGGCAATTTAGTTCTCTACTGCTGGGCACGTCGTATTCAGATAAACTTCTCCAAGGATCAAGTAAAATTGTGTTTCTCTTAATCTTTCCACCGTCTCCCTCTGTCCTAAAATGCCTCAGAGCTGCAGACTGACATGTCTCCATCTTAAGTCTCAATCACCAGCAAGGCTTTAAGTAGGAAATGACTTACTGATCTTTATAGATTCACAGAGTTACACTCACTGCATCTGCTTGCATCAGCATTTCTGATCTAATTTTTCACCTGGCAAAGTTTCAGAAGGACCATTTCAGTTTGTTCATCGGAACGAAAAAACAAGTAATCACTCACTTAAATCCTTTTTTAGAGTTATTGCATAGTAAATGTGTGCCTCTGCTTTTAATGCATTAGTTTAGAGTGAAGTTAAATAAAAGGATGATTAGACTGTGGGCTGTCTGAACAAAAGAAAGGAGGAGGAGGAAGAGAGAGATAATGAAAAAGTTGAGGGAGAGGTGACACTGGGATGAAAAGATCAGAGTGTGCATGTTTAATCTGCCAAACCTCCACACAGGCAGGGAGCAGGCAGGAGATGGTACCGATGGCGCTGAGAGTGAGGGAGGCAGGCGGCGTGCTGCCAACATAAATCAGTGTCATGCCCTTGAGCCACACCTTACCGGAGAAGCACGCCATAAAGCATTGTCCTTGCTGTCTGTGTCTGAAAGTAAACTCACAGGGAGACAGACATTTCATTAATGCCACGCTTGATGCTACTATGGGCATTTTCACACGTTATTAAGTCTAATTCAAGATTCATATTTTTGTTGCATGGTGTAAATTTGGTTTTATATTGCAATTGTGTGAGCACGCTAAAGGACGCAGCACTGGAAACTCATCAAAAAAACTCTTTCAGAGAACGAGGACCTCAGTGTTGAAGAAATAAACGCAGTATAATTCAAACTTCATGGAAGCCCTTCCAGTCGGGTTGGTGACATGCGGGAGTTGTGAACCCGTTACTTGTCCTACTGTCCTCACCTCCGTCTACGTATGGCAGGCCCTCGACATCTGATTAGAGAAAAATGAATGAACGGATTCATTCAGTTGAACTAAATATTTTATCACTGGAATGCTCCAAAAGTTGGGTTAATTCAGACAGTTTTATTCCCACTTCAAATGAAGCGCACCATGATTCAGCCTGACCCGGACACTGGTCTGAATCGCACCAAACAAGGTAGGTGTGGCAGCAGTAAAATACTCAACTTTCAGTGAAATATACTTGAGCGAAAGAAAATATAACAAGGATGGATGAAATCTTAACACTCCTTTAATCGGGTTTTCTCAGTGGTCTTTTCTTTCAGGGACTCAACACACAAAAGCTTCTTTTTTTTCCGGTCCAAAGACGATCATTTAAAACGACCACATCCTTTTAAATTAAAATACCAGCACGTGTAAAACCCACACATTTTCCATGCCTTCATTTTCAAAATGAAACAATGAACGTTAGATAAATGTGACTCATCTACATCTCACTTTGCACACACTGAGAATCACGAGCAAAGATTTAAAAGTAAAGAGACGGGAACCTTAAAAGAAAAACAAAAATCCAAAGAAAACAGATTTTAGTAAAACATGAGGGAATTAAAAAATTAAGAGCTACAGTTCTGTGTAATCAAACCTCTTTGGTAAAAGGCCATTAACTAAACAGAAAGAGTCATTTCCATCAAACTGCCGGTGTTCCACTCCTGCTCTGCTGAAGAAGTGAACAACTAAATATCAGTCTTTTGTTAGGCTGCCATTGATGCAGATGAATGGCTGGCCGCCCCTCCGCTGCCTCCGCCTGATACGCTGTTATCTCAGTAGCTCGTGCCACCAGTCACAGACAGATCTGATCACCGGGCAGCCACGCGGATGACTGAGATCAAGTTCAGCTGGCCAATTTGTGGATGTTAGCGAGGAGTCTCCTGCTGTATTCCCTGTGGTCGACCGGCTGGACCTCCAACACTGTTACCTTCACTCGACTCTCATCCTGTTGAGGGAGAGAAAAGAAGCATCGTACCACAACACATTTTAATGAGTCGCCTGGTTTAAACAGTGATCGGTCTCCCCCAGATCTAACCATGCAGCTTAACTGGTTTGGTTTAAAATAAAACTTAGATTCCTCCAGTTCAAAAATGACCTTCCTTTTAAAACATCGGGGATGTGGAACAATATCCACAGTGTTCTTAACCTCTACTGGAACTAATATGAAGCTGGGATGGTTTGTGCCGAACAAGTGCGATGGTGAACATCCACAGCTAGCAAGTCTCTTTTGTAATCCATCTCAGTGCAACCGACGAGGCAATTCACAGAACCTCCGGGCGGGGAAGGGTTTCACTCTGAGGTGATTCATTCATCAGTCACCTTTTACTGCATATCGACGGTTGACAAATAAAAGGAGAAGAAACCATTCAAGCGCTGGACACACAGAACAACTACAGGAGGAATGGACACCATTCTTCCTGAAGTTGGTTCCTCAGGGGAGTTTCGATGAATGTGCTTAAAACATGTCTCATCTGAACTTCAGCTCACCTCTCATTTATTCACGTTTTTCCTTTAATTTGTCACCCGTTTGTGTGAGACTAAACACCCCTCAGTGTTTTTGCGCCTTCAAGGGGAGAGAAATTAAAGGCTGCAGGAGGGCCTTTGTCGAAACATAGGTTCTGCTTACCGGTGACAACTTGTGAAAATAATGTTCTTCCAAAGGACAGGGCGGCGTGAGAAGGAGGGCGTGTTAATTTAATGCCATAAACTAATATTCTAATCACATCTGGAGGGAAAACAATCACTCTGTTCACCCTGCCCTCATTTCCACGTGGAGGGGTGGAGTTCGGGTTCTTCTCTGAGAAATTACACAACATTAAATAATTCTGGATGCTGACACACAAAAAACACACCTTTCATGCAACAAAATAAAAGATTTGTAAGCGTTTGCCCCAGCACTCATTCTCAGAGCTTTTTCAAGAAAGGTGGATAAAGCATACAATTCAGCTTCTACACAAGGAGATTAGATCAATTTAATTTCATATCCCTCATAAGCATCATCTCAGGCTCATGTATATGTGTTAATCTTAAAAGTTGATGTCCATTCTATCACGTGGTAACACTTCAATCATCATTATGGGATTGCCAGGGATGAATCCAATCACTATTCATTCAATTGTCCGGCTCACTCATGGGTGCCCGGTTGGGCCGACGACCTGAAGTGTCACACGTGCTCCGTGTATTCACTGGACGAACACCGTACATCACCCGATCTCGCAGTTGTACTGAAAAAAAACTGCATTCATCTACAGATGCCATGCCATCAGAGCTAAAGTGAGACCGTTACAGAGGAATAATGTGAACAGTGGAGGTTCTCTGTGGAAAGATTAGGAAAATGGAGCTGTAATGAATAGTTAAGAGTGATGGATTATACGTGAATGAGAATGATGTGAAATATATGCTCCTCTAGCTCAGCCACACTAGCGCTGTAGCTCTTATGGACAGCAACACGTACTGAGAGGATCGCATTGCCTGCTTGTGGTGAACCGAAGGGACATTGTTATTGTCAAATCAAATATGTCTCCAATTAGATGGAAAGGCGGGAAATTTTGGTTCCCCCGGACGTGAATGCTAATGTTTTGAGGACCTCTCACTGAACATCTCCGGAACCTCCTGATCCCCAGGTGACGTGAGCTCGATATCTGTGGAAATATTTCAAATATTAATGACCGATTGGGTTTTGATGACATTCAGTTCAAGCATTCGTGCTCCCTCAGCATCTCTTGTAATAGCTCTGGTCATTCCTAAGTTTCTCCTCGATCACCATCATCATCATCATCATCATCATCGCACCATTTGTCCAACACTTTAGTTTCTGACTGGATAACTGCAAATATTACATTCTTATTGCCCCTTGTTTCTCATTCTAGTTAGGGGCTAATTAGCAAATGCACGCTGAGAAGCTTAACAAAACCGTATTTGAATTTAGGCGAAAGTACAGCTGAACAGTACATTGTCTCAGAGCTGTTAGCTTGGCATAGTCATTTGTTTTTATTACGTAACGTGAACTGTATTTCAAAACTCCGTCGTTTTTTCTTATTTTCTCATTCCGTCATTGCAAAACATGAGGGAAAAAAAATGAAAAACCCTAAAGTTGCCTGAAGCCTCAAGTAACACACATATTTTCATAATGTGTTTTAACAGGCTACCTGATCAGTAGGCAGTTAAGGGACCTGAATGTGCTGCTGACAGGACCTCCAAAGACTGGTTTGTTGATGATTTTTGTGATAGTGGTGTGTGTGTGTGTGTGTGTGTATAATAAGTTTGTGTGTGGCTCTCAATGGCCTGTCTGTTAGCATAAAGCAGGAAAAAAAACGGCTTCCCTCTGACACTAATGTATTCACAGAGTCAAAGTCAATTCATTCACTTCAGACAGACGTGGGAACACACACCTGCACCTCACGCTCTCCTTCCTCTGTCTGACCATCTCCAGGGTTCTTGTGAGGAATCTGCTACACCTCATCTCTTTCACGAGTGTGTGTGAGTGTGTGTGGCTTCCTTTCCAAAACATCTATGCATGTGAATAGTGTGATGTGAGCTTTGTCTCGTGTGTGCGTGTGTTTGGATATTCAGTCCTACTGCCAGGTCTCCATGGTAATGGCGGCTCAGGGGCTTGGGTCCAGCTCCAGCTAGCACACCTGGGAGTTGCTTCTTCCGCTTGTTTATATACATTTATTCTTCATATATGTGATATATATCTGTTCTAACTGTGTTATCTTGTTTTTCTATACCCTCATTTTTCTACCTCTGACTATTCTGAACAAACAAAAGCAACCTTTCCTCTGCTGCATGTCAAGGTTAGTTTCTCTGTTAAGGTTTTTTTTTTTTTTTTAAATCTACATCCAGTGTCTATGAGTGCAGGATGTTGTACACTGTACAGATAGTAAAGTCACACTGGAAATGTTTCAGATATTGGACTATATAACAAAAGCCTAAATGGTTTCTTGTGCCACTGTAATTGGAATTTTTGATCAATACAGTGTTATCTGTTCAATTACCACAGGAAAAGAGAGGGAAAAAACAGGCAATAACAGGAAAATAAAAAGTTTCTATCCGCCAAAATGTGTAGGCAAACTATTCTAGATGCTAGTTTTGAAAATTGCTAAATGAATTCATGAAAAGAGACTGGAGGTGACGGCTGCTGCAACAGTGAAATCAGCAACGATTTAACATGCACAGTTATTGACAAAAAAGAATTTTCTGAATTTGAAGGCAGTATTTTGTCATCTCGGCACTAAAATAAGACAAACTTCAGTTTAGTAACAAAAACATTTTAACCGTGACTTTTAAATTATGAGCCAAAGCGCAGTTGTCCTGTGTGTCCTTGTTATGGGAAGTGACAAAAGCATAAATTTTGTTACTTCATTAATCTAGTTTAGCTCAGACATGTCATTACATTGTTCTATTTTTATAAAAACACAGCAGTAGTTGTCTGATCTTTTTGTTTTTTGTGTCACACTCATGAGTTAAAGGAACAAAGGCTGAGGTAGAAAGAAGCAGCGGAGAAGTGAGTCTCAGACTTCTTCTGCTCTGTTCTCATCTTTGTGAATCGTGAGATTCAAAATAAAAACAGTAAACTTTTACTGAGAACCACCAAAATAAATTCTGACGATATGAGGTGAATATATATATATATATATATATATATATATATATATATATATATATATATATGCTCAGAGCTATATATGCTCATCATCACTTTATGCTTTAGGAAATTCTTTTGATTTTCCAACTATTGTGATACTTGTGTTGGTGGTCTTGCCACAATTTTATAGAAATGTCATCAACAACTGTTCTGAACCTCTAAGCTGTTTCATCCACATTTGCAGTTATTAATTATCAGCTGTGGGTAATTAATTATTAACTGTAATGGGTTACAGTAAAAATGGGTGGAAATACAGGGGGAGGTTGAGGTTACTATGTTATTACCAAGGTTCCAAGCGAACATTCAGAAATGGGTCATGTATGCTTGGTTAATGCTTATTTCAGCACTCTTACGTCAGCATTAGCTAACTGCTTAATGGCACCTTATTTCTAAATGTTATGCTGTCATTTAGGCAACTGCAACGGAGAATAAAACAGAGAGTATTACAGTTACAGGTGCTGGTCTGGGATCTGTAGCTGTTCACCTGGGGTGAGAGCATCATAGAAATGAAGCTCTGTCATACTCAAGCTGTTGTCAAATGAGTTCAAACAGTGTTGATTCGCTCATCACAACTGGCCTGATCTCCCTCCGTTGTTCAGTATACAGCAGAGCAGATGGACTAACGTGCCATTGCCCGTTTACAGAGTAATTTCAATGCAACATGCGCATAAAATATGACATAGTTAACCGTGTGCGTGCTCTTCCCACTCCTGCAGATCGATTCCTGGGAGGTCCAGAGAAAAGCGGGCTGATATGTATCGTGTTGTAAGTACGACGACTGCAGGTCAAAGGCACGACTGTTTACAGTGAAATTTCTCTGCCTTCTAGTGGCTCCCAAACCAGTTACTTTCTATTGTCTTTGCAAGGAAAATTTTCACTTAAACAAAAGGAATTCTAGTTCCAACAACCCTTGTAGGCCTGCTCCCAAGTTTATGAACCATTTGTTTTAAATGACCCTCGATCTTTCCTGTAATGCAAAAACTGTATTAGGAGCCAAAGGAATAAAAGCAAACTCATCACTATGATGTTTGTAATGTGGGCTGGAATGAAAATTGCAGCCTTTAGGCAACTATTGTTGCATCACAAAAGACATTTGCTATAAACAGACAACCACAGTTCACTAAATAAGTGAGTATTCCTCTTCACTGCTTCAAATATCAGTCTAGTCTATTGAATTAGTCCAAAGTGTGTATTCATGAGGACTGAATGATGATACTTTCTCTTAATTTTCCAGTCAACCAAGAATGGGCCTATGAACTCTGGGTAATGTTCCATGAGGGTTTTCTAGAGGTTAGGACATTTCAATCATTCCACGCAGACTCACAGTACCTGCCCCTAGTACCAAATTAGCTGCTGAATAATTCAGCTAATTAGGCTTAGACAGACAATAGCTAAATACTTATTAGGGCCTAATTAATAGAAATGAATCCACAGCTGTATTTGTTTTGTTATCCAAAGTGCACAGGCTACATAACAAGTCCCTTGTCACTGTGATACTAATTGAAATAGATTTTGGATTCATGTGGTGTGACTGACGGGCGTGTTGTGATTATAGTGCATCTTGTTCTGTGGCTTTACATGCCCGGGACTGCGGTTCAGTAGCAGATAACTGACGACGAAGAGTAGTTGGAACAAATTAATGGATGACATGCAGCTGATTACTACATCTGCAAAGGACATTTGTCTTCCCCCTCTCTCAGTTAGCTGGATGGGTTTTGATGAAATTTGGTACGACGATGAAGGATGAACATAGGCTGAGGAACTGACACAGAACCAGTTCAGCTGACTTGGCGGAGGTATCCTCTCTCTCTCTCTCCGATTGACTGCCCTCTAATTAAAATAACACACTGAAAAGTGACGTGCTGATTTACCACCAAAAAACTTCCTTCACAACTTTTATTTGGTCTATTTGGAAAGCATCCTCAGCCTGCAGTGAGGTTTCTGCAGGCAAACTGCTGCAAGCTTTGCTATCTTATTTTTATGAGTGTAGACATGAGACTAATCTACAGTTTATGTTAAAACACAAACAATAATTTCCCTCTGTCTGGTTTGATTGCACTTTTTTAACAATAATGTCACTTGTCTGTAATCCAGTCATTGTGAAAAACTATTTATCACGAGTGTATAGGAAGAAGAAAAGCCTGCTGGTGTGTTTATTCAGAACTTTGATAAGACGGAAATGTACCAGCCAATCAGGGTCAAGTATTCCTGCACAGAAACTGTCACTGCTTGCAGGAAAATGATGAGCATTGTTTTTCATTCAATTCTGCTCTTTCATTCCTTCAACTCGAAATTGCGTTGCATTTATGGAATTCTAGAAGCTTGTAGCGACTTACGTTGTATGTTTCCAGCTTGACTCTGTTTTTAAAGATGTGAGTCCTGAAGTTGGCTTTCTGGAACACTTGCTCAAATTCATCCTCGTCCTCGGGAAGAGAAAAATACACACACATGCACGCGCACACAACAAGATAAACACAAGGTCAGGGCCACTGCTTTACGGGAAGTAGTCTGTTTAAGTAAGACCTCCTGGAGAGACCGTAAAGGCAATTCTCTTGTCAGATGTGAACAAAGTAGTTTCAAGAAAACTGTGTTAGTGGTGTGTGCATGTGTTAGTGGTGTGTGCATGTGTTTATGCGTACGTGCGTGTGTGCGTGTGCGTGCGTGCGTGCGTTCGTGTGTGTGTGTGCGCGTGTATTCATCTCACTGTGTCTCTGAGCTGTCCCAGTGTTTCGGCGCTGTGACCTAACAAGACCTCAGCTGTCTCCTGGAAGCATGTCACCCACTGGTTGTCCCCAAAGTCCGCTAAGTTGGCCTGAGAGACAAAGACAGAGATGATGAAGGAGCCAGAGATGATGAAGGAGCCAGAGATCATATTCGTGTGTAAGTTTGAGTGTGTATGTGTGATTACAGAAGTTTCAATATCCTTCAATGTCAATCTGACAAGCAAGCATTAGCGATGCGCGCTGCTTGCTCTTTGCACCTACGGAAAGTATGAGCCTGTATTTAAAGTTGGGGAACTCTCGGTCACACTTCTCGCAGCGGTAAAGTCCGTTCTGCTGGTCTATGACCTTCTTGTTGCAGTTTGCAGTCGGACAGGCCTGGTACAGACAATTCTCTTTCCGAGTGTAGACAACTGTAGCCACGCAGCTGAAATACTCCGCCTGAGAAGAGATAAGAAAGACAGAGAAATCAAATCATGATCATAGAGCTGCAGGCGGAATAAAAACAAATCACATTAGACAATTTGAACATATTAGAGGTTGCAATTAATTTGCAGGTGCGCTGCCCCTTTTAGCAATTATGTACTCATGAGATGAGAAATCAACGGAACACCGAGGGAACATTAAGCATTATCATTTAATTAGTTGAAATGTTTGTACTGCATTTTATGTATTTCATTTTATACTTAGTGGAAGACAAAAAATAATGGTATCTGGCTGGTCACATGTCATCCCATATTTATCCAATCAGACTCACTGTACAATGGGAGGCTGAGGTTAGTGAAGCATATGAACGCAAACAGCTGAAGTGCGTTTGGTTCAAGAGGAAGGACCCCAACTGGGCTGCGAAGGGACCATCCAGAGGTAGATGCAGAGGGGGGCACACTTGGGACGCTGGGTGTCGCTGTTAAGCCCTTTGGAGGCGTAGTGGGCTTGAATTGACGAAACGGCAATGAAAGGGGGTGCCCACCTGAAGACCCCGGTGCCCCTGGGTGGTCACTTTGCACCCTTTACCCCCCTCCCCCCCAATCAATACCAAGTGCTGATCAATCTAAGGGATTGTACCATCTAGTCCTATGAGCTCAACCAGCATGAGTGTAATAATGTAACAGCAACAGGGAGAACAAAGCTAAACTCAGGCTGACTTGCCAAAATAGAGAACATCAGTACGACTGGCTCTAGACTAATAACCGATATTCTCTGGGTTTTTGGGACTAAATCCTTTTCTTTCCAGGGAGAAAAGGGATTTTTTAATATAATCATTTATTTTGCTGTTTTCAACTTTCACTAAGAAAATGAAAAACTGAACCAAGCTGTAAATATCTCATTTTGATTGGCTGAAACTGTAATTTCAATATTAGAACAGAATTATTTAAATACATACATTTTTTTTTGAAAAACATACATTTTATTAAAAACCATACTGAAATGATAATTGCATGATGTTTGCAGTGATTTGTACCAAACAGATATGTTTCTCAAGACTGTAGAATACGATCCGCACGCTGGGATATTTCTGCAGTACCCCAGTCCTTCTTTTCCGCTGGTATTTTGGAACACATTATCCTTTCTACATGATATCTGGATATTGCACTTGGCCATATTACTATTTTGACTTTGGTTAATTGTTCAGTCCCAACCTCAAAAGTCTTAAGTATCAGCATCAATTCAAGACCTAACTTGTTCTGGCTCAAAACACATTGTAACACCGGTGCTCAGTCGCAGCACGTGCTGGCAGGATGTTGCACACGCAGGTTAAATAAAAGACAGTAAGTGCTGAGAGGGCACTGAATTTGTGAGTAGGCACACAAACTCAAAGTCTGGGGTAACTTTAGGACAAATTAAAATGAATGTAGTTTTCATTAGTCATTGGATTGGAACACTCACCAGCTGCCTGCTATTTGCAAGCCAACTTCACAGGTGCCAATGTTCCCCCGGCTGTGTGTGAGTATATTAGCTAAAGCATAATAAAATCATTGTGGTCCTTTTGTTATCACGTAACACTGATTAACTTGTAGGTGGACAGTTGCAATTGCAGTATTATCTATGGGCAATCGGGTGCATTGGACAGGGTCAGAAAGTGGACAGTGCTTAATAGCTGAAGGGCCGTGGGTGGTGCAATTTATTTTCACTACGGGAATGTTAAAAACTTTTTTAGGATGGTTCCTGGGCAGTGGTGTTAAAAAAAAGTTACTCTACAGCTCAGCTAGTGCACATTTGTGTTAATTTGTTAAAAAAAAGCAGTAATGTCACAAAAAATTCAAAACTTTACTTTAATTCCATATTTGTTTTATGCAGATGATCAACTGCTTTTTGCCAGAGAAACTATTGAAATTTTAAACTGCTAAGTTCTCAGAGGTCATTTAGGTTAAAATTCCTGCCTTTAAACTCTTTTTTTTAATTTTTTTTTTTTTTGCATATTTAGCTATTACAATCAAAGTCAATTGAGAGGAATTTTAGACATTTTGTGCATGACTTCACTCCCATTCTAGAAGACAGACCTGAAAATTTTACCCAAAAAATCTCACACAACTGTTTCTCAGTCCCAGAGTTTTCAACCTTCATAGACAAATTATATATACAGACAAATATGTTTGTCTTCTGTCAGCTTGTGTTGTCTTTGTTGTGACAGGACTTTCGTTTCTTTATTTAACAGCCTCCAAGTGCAGAGGGCGCTGACTCAAAGCCCCACAGACTGCCATGTAAAACTGAGCTCCTGTTCTATTGTTTAACATTCTGCTTTCTACATTTTTCACTTATTTCAGCAACACAGCTTCACATTTCTTTTGCATTTTCCAATCAAAAAATCAATCTTTTTTCCAAGCGTAAATATCATTTGCATTGTTCAGTAGCTTATGAAAAAAAAAACTCGCCTCAATTATTGAAAGTGAAACAACCTTTTCACCACAAACAATTTGCACGTTTCATACGGTGCCATAAAAAGACTTGGTAATAGACTCATCTTTATTCTAATTTGGTATGATGGTGATTCTTAGGTTTTTGTGCAGCATGTGGTGAAATTGATGTCGCAGTGAAACTCATCAGCTCTTGTTTGTTTTTTTTAAGCATTGGTAGGTATAACAGATACTGAGTTTGGAGCAGAGAGGCCTCAGAGAAGAACAAAGACCGCTTCTCCACAGAGAGGATGTTATGTGTAGTGTTTGGTCAGAGGGAGAGGTGCTACTGCTGCGGTGAAAACAACTTTTGACATGTATTGAATTTAGAGTATTTGCTGACAGTCTTTATTTCTGTCTTCCATTACAGTGACCTGAGCACATAAAACTCTTAATAGACTGATGTTTGCATGGCATCTATTTTCTGAATGGACAAGATGGATTACTTTATTAATGGGTGGCTTTATGTTCATCTTAAAAAGCACTGCATCTGTCTTCTGTCATACCGGCGGTTCTTTTACTACTGTGACTTGAGCAATGATAAACAGATATGACATTTATTTATGGGTGGAATTGAATTACGGTTGAGTTTTAAATTTAGCTCTTCGTGTTTTGAGCAGCGCAATGCTGTTAAAGACAATTTAAGTCTGATTTTGCACAGTAAAAAGGGATGAGTGTGCACACCGCAGTCATCCCTTAAGCCAAACAAGAGCATTTTTAAAAGTGTACTGTAAAATGACAGGACCAAGACACTTCATCAAAGCATTTGTCAGCACATGAACAAGACGCCACGTGGCTCTGGCGGTGAGAACAAAATGAGTCATTAATAGTCCCCAGTGCAAATGGCGGAGAACAATGAGCATTTTCAAACTCTTTCCTTGCTGGTGTACAACAGCAGACGACCTCAGAGGGCTGCCGTTCAGCCCACCATAAATCGTTTCCAGTGGGTCAGTAACCACCAGCACTGGACTGATGGTAACTGGAGAAACGCTGTCTGGCTGGTAAACCCCATTTCAGATTTTAAGTTGCCGACTCAGATCACAGTGCAAACAACGTGTGCAGGGATCATTCTGGTGAACTGTCTTTTCCATTCTGCACCACAAGGATTAAGTCATCTGTGTGTGAAAGTTCGTCACCATTTATCATCCGCATGGAATGAGTATTCATTCAGCTTTACATTACTGGCTTTATAAATCATAAATTTGCCACAGCCACAGCCAAAATAATGAATCTAAACTGCATCAATCTGAAGAGGGGAAAAAAGTGCAAAGATGAGAAAATTGCTCCTTCTAGTGCCGTCAGATGGTTTTAAGAATGCAAATGAGCAACTCAGGGTGAACAGAGAAAGAGTAAATAAAATAAAAATAAACTCAGATCAAAATTGGCATCGCCACTGAAATTGTTGCCAACGAGTCAGTCCAGCTGCTGGATGCTGGCTGTTTACTCATCTATTTGACTTCCAAACAATCTCAGACGAAGAGCGGTGGAAAGAGGATAATTAAATGCATAAGAGATGCAAGATTAGGAGAACGTGCCTCTCGCTCTAACAAATGACTTGTGTTAATGCACACACCAACTTGCTGACACATACACACAGCTAACATGCAAGGTTATATGCAAAGACCTGCATATGCATGTTAGCAAAACAGATGCAATGAACTAAATGTCTGTCAGTTATGAATTTAAAGTGTACACAGAATCAAATTAATTGCACTGAGTTAACACCTTAGGCAGCTGAACTCACACTGGTCAACAAATCAAGGCTAAAATGTAAATTCTATTATGGGGAAAAAGGCCTCTTCTCTCATCCCATGGACAAGTATAACATTTGATTTCCATAAATATAAATACAAAGAATGCATACAGCAGATGGGCTGTGTCTCTACTGGGGTACATATGTACACGGCTGCATGCAAACATACACACATGGGTAGATGCAGCGCAGCGTGTGTATGCAAAAAGCGATAAATATGGTACATATGCACATTTAAATAACCAAAGAGAAATCTGTTTTCTTTGCTTCACCAGAGGGAATTTCTTCTACCAGGAGAGTGGGCCCTAAACAAGATGTTGGAATTACAGCCAGAATTTAAAATGAAATGCTTTAAAATGCATTCTAAACAGGAACTACAAGCTAGAGCCGGGCCAGACTCATTACTAATGTTGGCCTAAATGAGTCTATCAAAGACTCTCTCTAGGATGTGAGCCAGAATTCTCTCTCTCTCTCTCTCTCTCACACACACACGCACAAGCACACACACACACACACACACACACACAACAAACCAATGCCGATGCTCCTTGCTTGAGTAAGAGCACTGCATGTGAAGAAGGCCATTGTGTTTTCTGCATCCCTTGTGAGATAGCTGATGCTGTAATCGTGTCCCTACGACCTCCACAGATACTGTCAGTCAGACTTAGGGTTCTCTGACACTTTCTTCCCCCCAGCTAGCACTGAGTCACAGCCTCATAATCGGTCAACCCATCCATCTATCAGTACCCATGCCACACAGCAAGAACCCCCCTCCAAAACACTTACTAAGTAGGTTTTTCTTAATTAGGAGTATTTCTCCCGTTAGCAACAGAGCTCTCCCCCTCAACACTCAACTCCCATGCTTCCGCCTGCATGCCTGCCTCATCACATTTTTCAGACTTGGGCAGATTGGAGCGCTGGAAGGCTGGAGAGACGGTAAGGCGATGGGTGGGGAAGGTGGCAGGAGGGGTGGACATGGTGGGAAGAAACAGGATGCTTTCTTTCGAGGGGGCTTGTTGAGGGCTGGTGATGTTGGCAGATGCTACCAAGAATGTGAGGATAGAGGTCAAGCAGGATCTCGACCGCAGCGATTCCATCACAACCAGACCACTCGAAATAAATCCCTCTGCTTTGTGTTATCATTTTTTCCTCTTCTCTGTCTGTTTTCCTCTCCCTCTGTATTCCAGTGTGTTCACAGAAGCCTTGGGGCAAAGCCTTAACCTTAAGCACACTGAAGAGAACCTAAAAGAGCAGCATGACTAACACCGCACACAAAGACATACACACACAAACACAAATATGTGTAGACTTGCCACGCACACATGCTTGTACTTAGACGCTCATCCTTATTTGTGAGGACCTTCATTGGCATAAAGATAGAAATGGGATTTGGGATTGGGAATATCAGAATCAATACTGACTTCATTCATAGATCTGATACCAAAATGATGGTGCTGATTCTGTATATGTACATATAACCAAGCCATACAAACAATTCAAATCTATTGCTTAGGGAGACAGTTAAAATTGATGCTTATGTGTTTAAATTTGCACTTTAAATCAGCATTTTCAGAATCAGAATGGATCAAAGTGAAAAAGATGTGGATCTGCATGATGTGTTCCAAAACCCCTCCCCCCATAATTTAACCATCATAACTACACCTTCAAACGTCCTCACATCACAATTGAACATTAGGGTCCTTACTATGTGGCAAATAGAGATGGACATAAAAACACATACACACATCCTTGTACTTATATCTTAGAGAGGACCTTCATTGACCCTGAACCTAACCATCACAACTGAAACCCTGACCCTGACCCTAACCATCACAACTGAAACCCTGAGCCTGAGACTAACCATCACAACTGAAACCCTGAGCCTGAAACTAACCATAACCATAAACCACTTCTAACCTGACCCTAAAACCAAGTTGTGACCTTTGAACAAACTTCTGAAGATAAGAGGACTGGCCAAAATATCCTCACTTTCTAAAAATGTCTTCACTCTGTTGGTTAAATATATATTTTGTTCCACACTACGTAAAAATTACAAGAATACACACACACACACACACACACACACACACACACACACACACACACACACACACATATCAATCTGAAAATAATTTCCATTCTTATCACACCAAATCCCTGTGTCACCTTCTGGCACCCAAATGCAATTAAAATTTTGTATGTGAAAGGGCAACCTAGAGAAAATCTACTTCACATAATTGACGTGGCTGCACATGCCAACTTTAATGCTTCTCCTGAAATGCAACACACTCACACAGACTTTGCTACATTAATTAGAAAGGTATTTTACACTTACACACAGTAAAGCACACACATAACGGAGAGACAAACAGGTAGAATGTCAAATTAGATTTCTTCAAACTGTAAGTCAACGATAGGGGAAACCATTATTATGACCAAAGCGGTAGCCTGAGAGCGTGTTATTAACAACCTCCTTAAAGCTGTTCAATTATGGAAACAGTCGGGGGTACAGTTGAGTGAGAAAAGATGAGAGGACAAATAGAATAAGGAGAGAAATCATACAGGAGGAGAGGACAAATTGAATTGTTTACACATTCCCATCACATCTGCCAGTAAACAGTTCCTATATGTGTCTTGTTCCCCATCCCCTGTTGTTACCATTCCCTACATCCTTTCTCCTTTTTTTTCCTGTGGTCTTGCTGTCATCCATCCTTCCACAAAGGTTTGTAAGTGACATGAAGTTAAAGCAGCTCTGTCTGACTTTTGTTCCCATGTCTCACTCTCTCAGTTCTCCGTCCACACCACTTCCCTTCTGATAATGTTTTGCCCCATAGGCTTCGTCACCTCCGGCACATAATTAGAGATTTTATTTGAAACGACATTGATCTTGAAGCTACCCCTAAGTGGTGTCTAATTAAACGTGAGGGAATGGGAGACTAGTCGGAAATAAACCTAATTAATTCGAAAGTTTGTGAGCAGCACAACTCACCACTTACACATGCTCTTTAAGACCAAAACATGATAATTTTGTGCGATCACACTTCATGAAACTGCACACAGTTCAACTTGAGAGTTCTCACATGCTCCTCCTATACAGCTGTACAATCAGTATTGTTCATATGTGGGCATCAGTATCTCCCTCCTTCAGCTAAAACAAGGGAAGCGTGATTCTAATCCATGAAGTCACAGGAAGGCACTGCCAAGAGCTGCTCTACTTACAATAAATGGGAGACTGACAAGCGGATTTGTGTCGCTCTAAATGCTACACAAACACTAAATACATTCAAATTACATGAAGAAGCAGTCAGTTTTTTTCCAAGTTTAATCAGGTTTGATAGTTTTAAATGCAAATTCTCTGGCGTAATCTCTACATAGATTAACGGGCATCCGCAACGTGACTCTCACTGCAGATCACTTCCACTTCAATGAACTGGAGCGTTCACATTGGACCCATGCTGCTATTACACAGCATTTAACTGTTTCAATTGAACATTTATGCAGTTCATTGGTGAACTTTTGAAAGATTTTTATTTTACTCTGGTGCAGACTAACGTAACCGATCTGAGACCACCTCTTCAAAGTCTGATTTCAGAATGAACCCCGTGAGACAACAATTCAACCCTGATCCGGCCCAAATTCAGGAAACAAACCAGACGCAGAGGATTAAGGGCTGTTTTCATGCTGCACTTCTTCAGATGTTAACAAAACAACAGGTAATATGACAGGAAGAGGATCGATGATCTCATCTCTTACTGACATTAGAGAAGTCACATTTTTCGACACAAAATTTTGACCAACTACAAAAGACCTCTGTGAGCATATTTCCAGCTGTGCTGCTTCCTCTCCTCATAAAACTCCTGCTGTACATCAAACATTATGTATCAAGCTATTTCTGATGGCTTTCATTTTTGAAAGAAAAAAAAATGCTTCAAAGATACAATATAATGTAATTGTACTGCGTATGCATGTAGAAATGAGAGATATGCAAGTCATTGAAGCGTTTTGTCCTTGTGTAACTGCTGAACTTCAGTGGAACACAGTGAGTCTCCAACTTCTGGATCCTGAAAGCACTGACACCAAAACCCGATGTTTACCATTCTCGCTTGACATCACTAAAAGATCTTTTGTCCTTTTTGTACTCCTGCTATGCTGATGCTTTCATTCCTCTTCAAACAGTAGCCAGCTGCCGGAGAGAGCGAGGGATTTTCAGAGATTTTCATGAAGGACTGGCTCTGGGATTCAATGAAAACTGCCACACAAATACCAAGATTTATTTGTTGTCGTTGCTCAACTATACTGTGTTCTGTCCTAAACCCATGATCACAGAATTCTGGGCAGCAGCAGGAATGTGCCGTGAACACAGCAGTTCAGTTTTTATGGCAACCTGGTCAGGAACACATGTTATCATTTATTTAGACTCGTGGTTGCAGTCACATTTTGAGGGTTAAGTCCAATATTTAGCCCCGTTTTGTCATCTCCCGCAGGAGAAGTCTTGTCTGTTGGGGAGGGGTTCTGATAGCCAGCTCCATCTCAGAACCAGCAATCAAAACACCCGGATTTGGTAAGGTTCAATCACTTTAATCACTTCTTGAATGTTCTGCATATTCAATTAATACATCATTAACTTTTCATCTGCTGCAAACTCTCCATTAATGAAGTTTCGTATGACCAACTGTGTTTACCTGGGCTGTCAACAAATTTTCTAAATGAACAATCAAATCATATAAAAAAAAAAAACACACAACAGAAATGGACAATCAATTGTGAAAATGAATATTGGAATACTGTAGAAATAAAAGGCACCACGGCAGCTGTCTGACTGATGTGGCTGAGTTGCTGCCCTGCGTCTGTACGACCAGAGTCACACGTCACTTTAATGGACTGAAACTGAAGTGAAGGTCAACATGAACACGTTAATAATTCATTAGCATTCATGTGGTAATGATGGATGAGAACTCAGTCGCAAAGTAAATGATTTGCACACTTGAAACATTACGGACTTTGGTCAGTATTCTAGCATAAACATTACCTAACCTGTATAAAAGTTATCGAATCACATATGAATTATGAATCATTCATTTGCTCCCGCTTTGACAGCCAGTGTTTACTCAAGCAGCAACCACAGCACAGAGAGAGCGAGAGAGAGAGAGAGAGAGAAAGCGCGTCTTTAAGGAAGTCTTAAAATGAAGTGCTGATGTATCCATCCTTATTTTCTACATTTTGTAATGTCTAGGCATATGGATCTTTTAAGGAGCAGGTTTATGACTACATTGTTTTGTTGAATGGCCAGTTTCGTACACTGTACCTTCTCTCCTTGTCCCATCTTTTCATCCTTTATGTCGCTGAGTGTTTTCCAGTTCAACTTTGCTCCGCTGGCCACTGACCTTGTCTCTGTCAAGGACTGACTCTCCAGTGCATAACCTTCCCTGTCGTACCTATGGGTGGAAGTACAGCAAAACAATCATTCATGTGATTATTACAAACAAAATTTAAAGCGCAAAGACAATAAAAACAGAGCAGAGGATTTGTTTGGTCAAATGAGGAAATGAATACTGATTAAAATGCACATGACTACGCCATCAAGATGGTCATCTGTTATCATACACGAGTGTGAGGAAAAGGAAAGGTGTGACAGCAAGTGTGTCTGTTTGTATACATGTAGGAACGCGTGTTTTATTAACACACATCCCCTGCGAAGGAAATACAGCGCCATATTCAAAATTATCTGAAGAAAAAACATTCAGACATCCCTGACATGCTCCCTTAATCCCTGAACTGATTTACAGTCGCTGCATCTGTATCCTGATATCTATGTGATCTGACATACAGCTGCCTGTCACATGCACAAGCATTCCTACATAAATCAGTCTTTTATATTTACATATATTTATGTCCATATGCACTGTGTTGTAGAGAAAGCTTGTCTGTCTTGTCTCCCTGTGTGTCTGTTCATTTATCTAACTTTTTAATATTCCTTTTAAAACCCTGATGCATCAGTGTGACTCCTGCTCTGTATTCATGCCCAGCAAAGCTATCTAATCAAGGGATCATCGAAATTCATCACTTTTTTTTCAATTATGCCATCAAGCCAGGTGAAAGCACAAAGCAACAAAGTGCCACAGGAACTTAAGTCAAACAGACACCCCATGTTGTTGTGATGCAGAGACCTAAATGTTGAGGAGGAGAGGTAAACACTCCGTCTGCTTCTTGAATAACATTCATTGTCATTCATTCACTGCTGTCAGCATGTAAACTGGAGAAAAGACCAACTAGCAGGAGAGATCAGGGCGGAAAGCTGGGGATTACAGAAGAATGGAAGGAGGAATGAAAGGAAGGAGGGGCACCGGGTTTTAGTTATTTAGCCCTTTGAATGTCAGGATGAGATGGTGTATTGACCAGAGACTAATAAGACCAAGATTAAAGCTGGAGCAACGGAGCCTGCCCCTCCTCTCTGTCACTTGCTACACACAAGAAGTGAATCAACACACACACACAGCTGGAGCAATTGTTCATGGAGCAATTAGCCACATTTATAAACCAGATATTAACATCTAAAAGAGAGAATGATGCCCACAGGTAGCAATAAACACACCCCTTTATTTATTGTAGTCACACTTTGAAGCCGTGATTATGCTGTGTGACGCAATTTTATTCCTAAGAATAGCTTTCTGTGCAACACTCTAGCAATCAAGTAGGAGCATTGTTATGTGTACACTATGAAATAAAAAAAAAAAAAAGCGTTTAGATTTCAGCGGTGGCCAGACTTGGGAGCAGCCTTAATGAGGGAATGAGTCATAATTCAAAATCCCTCCACAGGAGCTGCTAATAGGAATCCAGTTTGATGCGGCTCACCCTGTCCTCATCTTCCTGCGCTCATGCAGCAGCAGTTTAGAGCTGGAAACCAGAAATATCTGCTTTTCTGTTACTCCCTTCATCCAATCCTGTCGACATCCTGTCTCGAGTCCCGCTGGGACTGAGGAGGCACATGCCACCAGTCTCCCGACACGTGAACGTCAGAGCTTCGCATTTACATTTCTTCTACCGCTTCTGTAGTACGTGTGTGTGCGCGCGCGCGTGTGTGTGTGTGTGTGTGTGTATGTGTGAAAGGATGTCTTGAAGTGGTAGACATAATTATGTTTAGAAACATTACATCAGTAACAATGTCATTATCATAAATATTGCATAAGAATGTTACCTCAACTTTTAACATCTCTCACTATGGACAGTATTGTAGTGCTCTTTTTTACGTCTCAAGAAATTAAAAATACATGTTCTGTGTTAATTGTTCCGTTAGAATATATGTCAGCAAATCAGTATCAGAGTATTTTTTTTACACTAAAATCCCTTTCTTCTCTCTTCGTATTAAAAAAAAATCCAAATGTTTGACAATTTATACTGCACCCAGGCATATGCACTAATTTGGCATCCAATGATGCCCCACCCCCCATGCAAGGCCACAATACTGACTCACCAGGCCCTCAGTCTGAAAGCCTCAGGTATATCTGGGTTGACCATGACTGTGGAGCTGAACAAGGCAGAGAGAGATCTTCCCCCGAAATCTGACAAGCGAGCTCCTTTGATGGCGACCACAGGCTTCCCAGAGCCGTCAAACTTCACTGCCTGGAGTAAGAAGAGGAAAGACAGTAATTGAGGAGAGAACAATGGAGAACCAGAGATGGCAAAAGCAGATGTGTCATTGCCTCTTATATCTCCGGTCAGCAGCTTGGACAGACCAGAGAGTAATATGTGGTGTAGTTTGCTTTTATAACTGGACAACCTACAAGTTAATTTGAAAGTCATTTTTGGATTTTGGCAAAGAGGAAGGATTAGCTCTCGCAGATTGAATGAGCTTAGAGAAGAATAGTGCCATTTCATGCACATTTGAGAATTATTTAGCCCTCAGTCTAAAATCAGGGGCTCTTGTCCAAAACACCCCTGAAGGTCACAGTTATGATTTGAAAGACCCGGTTTATATTGTTCAGAAAACCCAATCAAGCAGCTCTGAATGCCAAGAGCCTAGGCAGTGACGTGTGATGACCACATGCAGCGACACGGACGTAAATGCCTTCACGGGAACCTTCATAAACATGATAAGTAAGCTGACATGGAGAAATGTTATTATTTGAACAATTATCCATCCATCGATGGATAATTGTTCAAATAAAAACATTTCTCCATGTCAGCTTACTTACCCTACGACGGACTGGTGACCCATGCAGGGTGAACCCCGCCTCTTGCCCAATGTCAACAGGCGGGGTTCACCCTGCACGGGTCACCAGTCTGTCGTAGGGCCAACAGGAACAATTAGGGGCTCAGTATCTTGCACAAGGACACTATGACATGGTCACCAAGGGAAGTGAGGATTGAACCAGCAACCCTTCCCTTGCTAGATGGCCACTCTACCTCTGAGCCACGCCGCCTCCTACTTGTACAATTATGACAGTGAAAATAATCATAAAATAAAACAACTCAAACGATGAACAAACAGCTAGTGTATCAAGATTCACTGCAACCAAATCATCTCTGTGCTCCCATCTTAATGCAGCAAGGTACATCTTTACATGACTGCACACTGGGAAAAAAAACAACAACTTTTTGAAATCTCAATTATTCTGCTGTAATTAATATCTGTTTCCGCCATCAATTTTTACAAACAAAAGAACATCATCATCTGTAGATTTCTCTATTCTGAACTCTCTTCTGCTTGAACACACAGCCATCTGTGCTCTCCCAAGAATGAAATCAAACTACAATCATGGTTGTGTGCCTCTGCCAGCTAGTCCAGCTGTATCACAAAATACAGTATGTAGTCGAGATTTTGAAGGAATGTAATAAAAGTTTCCTTTTTTCTTCATTTTGAAGATTTGAAGAAATATTTTTACAGAACATGACGCAACGCTGTGGGTGGATCTTTTGGATATAAAATATCCCCATATTCCCCATGTCATGCTTTTCAACATTAGTTTGAACTTTGGTTATAATGTGTATGTCTACAATGTGTGAAAAAATGTGTTTCCAAAACTAGCAAAAACCTAATCATTTCATCCACAAATCACCATTTTTACTTGAGAAATTTGAAAATGAGAAGTTCCTGAGCACTGGATGATTTGACAACCTAGAAGTATAATGCTCCATCACGCCATGAAAATCCCTCGACTACTTTTTGTGAAAATAATTCTTTTTTTTTCACGATGTCACTTACACCTAAATAAGCTTTCAGTGCTGTGTCATTATATTATGTTACATGCAAAAAAAAAACAAAAAATACAACCGAAAAGCAATAACCACTTTCCAAGAATAGCTTGGTGCGGTCCTACAGATCTGAGGGACATTAACTGAAGGGAAAATACAATTCTCATCAGGTTTAATGGAGTGATGCAACAGTGCATGCTCAGTCTGAGTGCTTCTCTTAGCACACGCAACTACTGCGTGGGAGAAAAGAGGAGTTGAACTACATGTCCCAGAGTCACTACATTAGAGACACAGCACCTCCAGAGGTTTCTGCTCAGGTGGAAAAAGCTCTGACCTCCTGTATCCCTCGACAGATTTAAACACTCTGAGGAACCTGGCGCAGTTTCTCCCAGAAGAAATCAACAAAAGACTAGAACTTTGACAGCAGGTCTGGTGGGGGGTGGGGGAGTGGGGATGGGGGGTGCAACTCAACAGGCTAAATCATAAAGTGGATGATATCAAATTATTCATGATATGGGAGAGAGCAAGTAAAAGAGAGGATGAGAAAAAGAGTTAGTTTAATACCTCGTCTCCCCAAAGTGTGGCCGTCACCATTTTTCCAGTTGTGTCTATTAAGTTGAGGGCCCTCTTGGAGACTTCTCTGTTGGCTTTGGTGGTGATGAGGGATACATCATCTGCACTCACGCACACTCCAATCACATCTACAGGCAGAAAGAATTATGCCACATCTCCTTTAATAGATAGCTCATGCAAACTGTACAGGTGGACTTGTGCTTGCAGCAAGATAAGAAAAAAAAAGGGAAGCAATATTACAGGAAGAGAGCAGAGAAATATCTCCGCATGGTATAAAGAGTAAGAAATGGCCCCTGGATATACTCTATATAATGTGAAGTGGGACCACATCATAGGCAGCAAAGATCCAACAAAGCAGAAAGAGTTGATATCTCTCTGATATTGTCAAGTCACAACACACAGACATTACACAGGCTGGCTAACATCCAAACCCAAATCACAACAAACACACTCATTCATGTTTCCTGTCATGCTCAAGGCCTAAAAACATCATTCAGGATTACTGCGCTGCTGAGGCAGTTACTGCTGAGCTCTAAGAAGGTGAAGAGCCCAGCCTACTATGACTAAAGTCGAAACTAAATCAGAGCAAGCAAATTAAATCATAAAGCCGTTACTTCAACTGAAAAAGGAGTTATCACAAAGTTGGAGAAAACAAATCGAACAACTATATAAAACCAAGTGTCCAAGTGGTAAAAGGACAGGACTAATGGACCTCAATGTAAATCACAGGGTTATACACAAATTTAACACACAATGCGCAATCATCCATTACATGATGGGTACTGGTGACTTTAAAACACCTCTGTGATTGTGATGCACCTTAGTTTTAATCGATTTTGAGCAAAAGAAACTGTAGGAATTAGCACAGGTACTTGACCAGTTAACTAAACGGTTCAACAAGTATTCCATGTTTGAGGCGGTTTCATTTTTGGCTGATGAGCTGGTGGTGCCACAACAACAACACACTGATACAAGAACCATAATATATACTTCTCGGAACTTCATCCCCATGTCCATTACCTGTGCTAATCGTTTTCATAACCCCCCCCCCCCTTCCCTTTCCCTCCGTCTGTGCTCTCTCAGTCCTCCATAATTCCATTATGATTGAGACGATGTCATCCACCTCTGAACTCCATTATCACCGCAGGAACAGGCTGACAGTGCTCATTACCATGTTATAATCCCCTATTTAACAAAAGGAGCAGAGAGAGAGAGAGGTGGGAGAGACAGTGAATGGAGAGAAAACAGAAAACACACAGGACGTGTAGCGCTGCCCCTCAGTAACCTCTGTACACACACTGTTACAGGTAAACGGCTCAGTTCATTGGTAAACTGTGTAGTGATGTTGCTTATTTAATCATGTAGTAACTGGGAACATCTGTTTGACCAGTCATGTAGTATGAAAAGATGCTGTGTCAAACACTGCTGCTGCCCGTCCTATGCGATACATCCCTTCTCAACAAAACCCGTCTTCAGAAATGCATCTTAAGAGTATCAACCTACAGAGGTCAGTGCTGCTGCATTTTGCTGCAACAGCTGAAATGATTGGAGCGTGACGCTGCCATTCAAGCCTTCAGTAACGGATTGTAGCCACACAGTGGCAGCATAAACAAGGTGCACGAGGTGTCACGTCTTTAAGTTGATCCTGTCTGCTAAACTCATTGTTATCTGACCATTTGAACATGAGGCTGATAATGAAGCGTCATTATAATTAAGTTAAAGTTGTTTCTGGTGACCTGATCGCTTCTTTTAGCGGTTCTCCTCCAGCTCCTCAGGGAAATTTCTGGCTCTTTATCTAGATGCTCAAATAAGTTTAACAGCGAGTTAATAACTTCACTAGGCAGCAGTGAGTAGAAGAAGTTGCGAACTCGCATGATAAAACATAAATAATCATCTTTACTATCTACAGCCATCCAACATTGAAAATGGAGGGGAGTCTTCAGAAATGACTTTCAGTTTGGCAAATTGTAATCATTCTTTGACACTAGCTAATATTGGTCAGGCTGCATGCTGACTGGAGATTAAGAAAAAAAGTGGGAATATCCAGACAGACACTGGCAGCAGCAGCTAATTGCAGGTGGTTAGGTCATGTGACCGAGTGTATTCTAAAAGAGGCTTCCATTTCCAATTTTGTGCACTGAACCATTTTTTTTTGAAGAACACAAAATCTACCTCGAGGAAACACAAAAACATTTTTATGCAGAAGTGAGTGTTTTTCAAATTGTGCCATTGCTATCAACCCTTTCCAATCCAAAACATCAAAATACACATCAAAACACATTAATTGGTATATGCCTTAGAAATTAGTGAGCCCATTAACACAGAGGTAGGCAGCTAAGGCAGGTAATCCCGAGTTAATATGAAAACAATAATATAGCTGCATGAAATTAGGGCTTCAAACTTTAAAAACAGGCAAGAAATAACCAGCACTAAACACGTTGCAACACTCACTATTATTGTGTCTAAAAAGCCGACCAAACTGCTGACATCTGTGTTTTTTCAAAAGTCACCTACAAATGGCCAAATACTGCTGCATGCAGTATTATTTCCACTCCCATCTATGCATGATGCAGACCAAGAGCAATCTTTGCAAATGATACTTTGTTACCATAAGCACAAAAACCTCTCCGTTGCACGTGTACATCCTGTCCCTAATGAGACTGGCAAGAGAACATCCTCAAATCACTAATTTCAGCTCCAATCGACACTCAAGACATCCCAATTTACCTGTCACAGAGATAAGAGCCACTGCAGCCAACCTTCATAAAAACAGTGGAGGGAGCATCATCATCTTTTTATCTCTCCTCCTCACTGTAGCCTGAATTAACCTTCTCTCTGACCCTGTCATAATGCCTTCCTCCAGGATGTCGGGTACACAACTGATGCTTCCATAGCAGCTCGGTCTGAATCATCTACATCAATGGCGGTTATTGCCTGGACTGAGTTAGCTTGATAATCCGCAAGCATCCAGTAACTCTGACCAGGACCAGTGTTTTCTTGCATGGCAACACCAGCCCACACTTATTGGCTTCGTCTGGCAGAGACATCGATCCAAAAGAGTGCAGAGAATTATTGACAGTTCTTTTCTGCTAACACATATCAACATGATCTTTTGTTCTTCATCCTGAATTAATGCACCACTCAGGCTATTGCACTTCTGTCTGGCTTTCAAATTAGATTTAATGCAATAGGTAGCCATTCAAATATCTATACCGCACTTCATTTGCAATATTAACATCCTGTTATGGTTGTTATCAAAGTTTGGAAAGGTACTCTTGCAGTCATTTTAAGACTCCCAACATTTTGCCGAGCAGTTTGACGGATTATTTTTCAAATTCTGACAGAGGCGAGCCTTCACCCTCTGTTCTGTCCTTGGCCTATGAAGTTATACCCGCTCCTGCACTGCGACATTTCTCCGTGGCAGAAATGTACAGATGAAGTCTTTTCTTACCTAATATGTCGTCCTTGTCTCTATCATACAGCTCAGCGATGGACACAAAGTCACACTGCGTGGTGGGGATGCCCTGAGTGTCATCACACTGGATAATGGTGGAGTGAGCATGCAGGGTCATCTCGTAGTCATTCTTCAGTTTGCTGTACTGTTTGTTGGCCACCTTCAGTGTTGCCTTGGTGATGTAGTACACCTGCAATTACAAGTATGGCTGCTTGAAACAGGCAAACAGAGTATTGATTGATTGATGAATTTTTTTTTTTCTGTGACATTACAACATCCGTCTGACGAAAAGTGCAGCTCTTAGTCAGATGTGTTGTCATATCAGCTCCATCACTTCATTAATCCACCATAAAATAAGAAGCGGCTGAGGGAAGAGTCCGCTACACATCACAATTTAAAATCAATCTGTAAGGGCACACTTCTTCATTTACTCTCCCAACTCCTCCAGATCTTTCTGTCCTCTTCTCTAGTGGTACCCAGTTTGCCTCAGTGACTTCCCTTCTCCCTCCTTCTCTGTGACTTACCCCACATCTACATACGAGCATAACACTAAAGTGATAAGCATTCTGGCTGCTCGGAGCCGGTCACAACCACTCACGATTCTGACAATACGCAGATCAGGAAGGGAAGAGAGATTCATTCCTTTATTTATCTTTAAAGGGTAAAGGGCACAAATTGGATCTGGGGCTGTATTGGGAGTCACTGGCAGCAGCTGATTCCTGAACCAAGTGCGTCTTGCAAAATGATGGCTGGGGTTAATTGAGTTATTAAGCTCCGTGGGCCAGACGGAGCTGAGCAAGAGCGTTGACACGTGTTCTACCTGTCTGTAATTGCATTGGCATACAGGTACACACAAAAGGGTATATTCAGGGTCTTTAGATTGAGCGTCAGCCATATTTGAATGCAGAACACACACTAATAAGATCATGATTTGTCTTGCACAAACAATATCATACTCGTGACTTTTCTTTTTTAATGAGTACCTGAGACTCCTGCCAAACCTCATCTGTACACTCTTACATTTTAAGTTGTTTTTTTGTTGTTGTTTTTTTAAATGGACTCAAATGTTAATGCTTGATGTCCATCAAAAACTAATCTTAGAACTCCTAACAATGAGTGTTCTCATTAACATTCAGATTCAGGAATTCCTACATATGAATTCTTATTTAGTATTCATGGCAATCTTCAACAGTGCTGCTGTATTGATTTGCATCCCACCTCAGAGAGGTCAGTAATGTTACAGGAAGTTATTACATTTCTCCCCTCAGCTTGTTGTCAGGGTTTCAAACCAGGGCTAGCAGGTTGAAACAGAATGAAACTAGAAAAAGCTGCATCCAAGCCTCCTGTAGACCAACTGGACTGACAAAAACACTGTTAAGTACAAATATAAGTCTTTCTTATAGCAAAAGTCACATGCTGATATGCACACTCAGAGAACTACTATTTCCGCTTCTAAAATTTGCTGAGGAGACATCCCTGCGAGAGGGACAAACCCCAAAGTCATCATTCTGTACAGAAATGGATTCTGAATTGGAGCCAAGGGTAATATGAGGCTTCAGCAGGCTGAATTAGCCACATCAAGCGGATACAGTACAGTATTTTTAGTTCAAAACTCCATTTTAGTCTTTCCCTGAAAAATGTGTCCTTGCTAAGTGAGTGTCTCAGTCGCATATTAGCGTTGGAGAAATTGTGGATTCTCTGATCACTCTTACCTATGATCTGTAAGACTGCACCAATGTCAGTATGGACAGGAGCAAATACAACCTGATCCATAATTCTCTAAAAATAAATACCGTAAGAATACTGTGTAAAACCAGACTTGGTAGAATGTGAACTTTTCCTTTAAAGGAATACAGTACTTGCATCAAACATGAGTTACACAAATTACATGTACTTCTACAGCAGACTACTTCTACACATGTACATTTACGATAACGTACAAGCATTTTATTCATTGGCCTAAACACTTTCCGCTACTTTCACAGATATATTTATCCATAAATAATAAGTATATTCAGCAGAGCTCACTTTCAAGGCTGCAACAGCGAGAGGGCAGATACTAGCCAGTCTTAATAACACTGCAGATTGGACGGAGGTGTGCCCCCTCCTCCACCCTCTCTTTGACAACAGTCCAAGTGAACGATGAATCACCTTTGAAAGGACACGAGGTCAACTGTCACGTTATGTGCTGCCTACTTTGTCAGCCCAAAACAGTGGCAAGCTACATCTTTCAGAATCACACATCAAATCTGAGAAAATGTGACGGTAACACTAACACTAACTCATTTATGCGTTCTCAGACACACACACACACACACACACACACACATAAAATGCCTAACACAATGCAAGGAACCTACTACAAACATCTAAAACCAATCATTTACAGTATCTAACAGATGTGGTGGATACACATGAACACCCAAATTCATCAAATATATTTACATATTTCAGTAAAACACAAGTTAATAAATTCCCTGCAGCACTTGCCTCCAGCTGATTCATCCCTCAGCTGTCTTTTTACCAGTTATACACGTGTTTGACGCGCATACAATATACTTCAGACTGAGGCTTATTCTGCTAGCGTACAATTTGATGCAGTCATTAATATATTGTCTGAATGTCATCAAAATACGTCTTTAATTATCTTCATTGAAGGCATAAAATTTAGAGTGTTCTTTTACAAGAAAGCTATAAGACAGATTTCAAGCAAGTAAAGGGTGTGTGTGTCTGTGTGGGGGTGCATGTGTGGAAGGTGTAACACAGAAAAGTCATCATTTGACATTTTCTAGAAGCTCTTATCATTTCGAACATGGATGTTGAATCCGCTCACCTTGCCTTGCTCCACTAGAGAGAAAAACTTGTCCACTTCCTTGTTGAAAGCTGTAATCTTGATTTCTCCCTGTTGACCAGCACACATTCTCAATAAACAACATTTCATTTTGTGGAGAAAATGAAAAACAGCCATGTGTGACATATGTTGACATACACATGACGGACGGATATCCAAGCCTCCCTACATGTCTACTCACACTCTCATCCACTATATCAAAGGAGAAGAGTTTTCCCTCTCCTTTAGAGTTGCTCCAGGTTCGGATATTGGACTTGTTGGTGACTCGAGCTCTGACAGTCCACCTATAGAAGAGGAGAAATGCAGAATGAAAGACTTGGAATACTGAAACAGCGTACGTCAAATCTGACTTGGTGATTTGACATCATAATTGAATTCATGGGAGTAAATAATATTTGCATTGATACGTCTCAAACATGCCCTTCAATCTAAGCTTTGCAAATATGTTTTAGCTGACAAAACCACAGTAATAATTTTAAACATGTTTCCATTTCCATCAACAACTTTGTTCAATGTGTCCTGATACAAAATGCATGTTGTCCAGAGTTCATATGTATGCACTGAAGACTTAGAAGGAATATAATAAAGATATTAATTTATATGATGTTGAATCATGGCCATAAAAATACATCTTCAATAAAAAGCTGCAGTCCAAAGTCCAGCACAAACATTAAAAAAATACAACAGAGACAGTGTTGAAGGAAAAAGCTCCGTTTTTAGTTAATGAGCATTCCAAATTTGCTCACATCAGTCACCAAAGCGAAACACAACTGCACTAAAGAACAATTCCCAAGGAAACTGGATGAGCGTCTTTCAAGTCTTTTTAAAGTTCTATAAAAAGGGGGGGGGGTGGCTAGGCAGACAGGAACTTTCTTTTCAAAGACTGATCTAGGTGTTGTACATTTGCAAACTCCTGGATGCATTTGTGCTACTTGTTCTGTTTTTAACATCAGCCAACCAAGCTCTGGAGTTCATGCAGCAGCAGTGAGGGAGATTCATAACACAATTTTTGCCTGCAAATAAATCCCTGATCATGAGAGTAGCAGCTGGCCCAAAGTGACCCCATTCCCTGCTGGTATGGATAAGACTGCTGTACCAAGGTTTACAGCAGCCAAAAGCCAATTATCGTCTGCTCTGGATGCTAGTATTCAACTCCAGCAGAGGGGGATGAAAGCCTCAAAATGCACATAAAAGACCGTGTGCACAACATACACTGCATCTCTGTATTTACAACACTTCTTCATACAGAGGCCAAGGCAAACACCTGCACTTTTTATTTTACAAAAAAAAAGTGGACTGAAGATGAAGAACCACAGCTGCTGAAGTCATCTGTTCTTCTCGCTATGGGTACTCCTCAGACTCCACAGTTAGAACAGTCATCAGTTTATTACAACACCTCCAGGCACCGTTATCTTTACAGCTTGCTAATTCCAAACAGGGTTACATTAGGAGAGAGGGAGTTAGTAGCTTTAGGGACGACTCCATGTCTTGTCTTTCTGTGGCCAATGTTGAGGTTAGGAGACTCGAGCCTAATGAAACAATAAGAAATGAGTGGAGGGGAAAAAAATAGAAGTAAAGTGGAGCCCTGAAGGAGGTGGAGAAATTGTGGAAAGGAGGGAGAAAAAAAATTAGGTTGGCCAAATCCCCATGGGGCCAAATAAGAGAATCAAAACCTCAGCAGCAGATCATTGAGACCCAGTGGTACCTGCCGTTAAAGAGTTCGTTTCTGAGGCGAGACTGGTCATTTCATTTCATTTCCATGCAAATGGGCTATCTTGACATGCACACACACGAATCCACACACCACATTGGTATAGAAAAAAATAAATACATAAAAATGAATGCCCACAGAAGCATGCGCAAGTAAGCACACACACACACACACACACACACACACACACACACACACACACACACACACACACACACACACAAAAGCTTATATACACACTTTCCCAAACATGCCCCAAAGTGCTACTCAGAAATGGCAGCAAAGAGGGAAGTGGAGTAAAAGGGGAAATAGTTGAGGTGATGAATGAGCAGCAGTGAATGTGTACACCACAGATTTGTGAGGAAATACATGTAAGTCAGGATTTGTGCTTTACCCACTGCTACCCTTAGAAAATTCTCTGATGGATACACATACATACAAGCATGCTTTATTATAATAGGCTTCTACTTACTTGCTCTGGTAGGGGTTGAGGCTAGCAATTGGGATGACTTTAGCTGTTGAACCTGGAGAAGTGCTGGTAGCCTTCATGGGTGACACCTTCATGGGTGACGCCTTCATGGGCGACGTCTTCATGGGCGATGTCTTCATGGGCGACGTCTTCATGGGCGATGTCTTCATGGGCGACGTCTTCATGGGCGACGTCTTCATGGGCGACATCTTCATGGGCGACATTTCCGCAAAACCTCTTCCAAAACCTCTGGGAGGTAAAGGGGCTGTTAGGAAAAAATAGTCAAATACTTAAAGAGGAAATTTTCAAGATGGTGATTGAATAGCGATGAATGCAGTACATAAGTGACTGATTGGTTGATCAAAAGTGATAATCTTTGGTGAATGAGTCATTGCTCAAGCCAGTTATAAAGCAATAGTACCAAGCGCGTGCTGTCTGAGGCCCCCAGTATCAGGTTAGACAAACTGCAAATCTCTACTTTCACGGTTTAACTGCATGCCAGATTTGAAAACTGAGCACTTGGATTGTCAAGAATGTCCAGACATGTCCACCATTTAACCACAACCACTTTCTTCACACAAGACTGGGGATTATATGCACCAATTAATCCATTTTCCCTCATTTTAAAGGTAGATTCTATGTGTTAGTTTTCCATGTCACAGACTACTGTGAGTAAGTTTCACATCTTACTGCATAATTCACATATACTGTAGATAAATCCATGTCCTTGGAATGCAAAACAGGTCCAAGATTTGAATAATATAGATTTCAGATTTTTTAAGTCCCCCAATATGTACATGAAAGCCTTGGGTATATTTCCTGATGAGTCATGTCATATTTAACAGTTTTATGACATTTCATAGAAAATCAACATTTTTCTTTTGGATGGTCGAGTGATTAATTGATGAGGAGAACGTTGATGCCAGTTCCACCGTCATCTTTCTACAATTCTACAATTTCATTTAGCAGACGCTTTTGTCCAAAGCGACTTACAACACAAGCAAGAATTTAGACTTAATTTAGGAAAAGCCCATAGGAAGCGCAAAAGTGCTTCAGTTGTGATTTGGTCACAGGTACTGCCATCTTGTGGCCGAAGAAGTGTCGGCCCCCCCTCCTTTTTTTTTTTTTTTTTTTTTGGACAAAAATACAACATCACACAACACAGTTAGTGCTACATAATCACTAAGTGCTGGGTCTTGGACCCTCTGACTTATTCTACCCCACAGGACAAAGAGGAGAAGAGTCAGGTTAAGTGCCTCGGTGCTCCCTGAACAATTGAGTCTTCAATTGTCTCTTCAAAGTAGAAAGGGACTCAGCAGAACGCACAGAGTTCGGTAGTTCGTTCCACCATTTGGGAACGACAGAAGAGAATCTTATGAATTATGAATCAACGGCCGAGTCAGAGCCGATAATGATACATAAATGGTAGAGCAGCTACTGGTTTGTTAGAACAATTATGACAAATACATTTAAGCTTAGTGCCTAGTTTTGTCTAATCATGTTGTCAAAATTATTAAAAAAAAAACACTTAAAAATTGCTAATTTTCCTTGCAAATTAAACTCTTGGTGAGGATCTCTCCGTAGACTTGTTCAGTTCCCTTTAACATCAGTTTGTGCCAATGAATAAAACAGTCTTCTTGGGTAAGACTGCCAATCAATTATTAATTTCATAATTACTCTACTTATGCCGTTCAGTCACAGGGAAAAGGAAATTAAGAACGTAATTAGAATTAGTTATCAGAGTCTCTTGGCCAAAACATGAACCCAAAACACCAGTCAGTAAATAACCCCGTTCACGCATCACGACCGTGTAGTCGGAGTCAGACTGAAAACATTATCAGGCCGTTCTTTGAACACGTCATTCAGTGTATGTGGTTGTGTCTCATAATTACTTCTAATATTTTTAATTCAGCTACTAAATATTGAATTGATGAAACCACCTGCAGCCACACGTGCACGGTAAGGATTTTATATGAACAGCATTCTGTGCTTGAACCCATTTAGACTTGAGAACACCTAGAAGAACTTGTGTTTTTGTAAATAACCTTGGAAAAATCTGCAGCTCCAAAAAAAAAAAAAAAAAAAAATCTGAACCAATTCTCAACATTTCCTAAAAACTTTTTCTTAGCTGTTGTTGCGCATAGAAATATGAAATAAAAACAACAACAAACAAGATGCTTAAGCCTTTGGCATCTATGCAGAATGGCTCATCTTTTCCCCCGCTATTGAACAAACATACACTTAAATACAAATTTTTAAAGAAAAAAGTTTAAAAAAAAAACTGAGAACGGCCTATGCGGTGCACCGGGTCTACATTGGTTTAACTGGATAATCATACTCAAATTTATCACAGCTATAACTCATAAATTAACACAACTACTCGAAAAGTTTTCTTTGTTTCTAACACAACATAGTTCAGCATTTTGGACTGATAATGGCAGAGAACTCGAACAGTTTGGAGCAGCCCACAGAATCACAAGGTGTTAACTCACCTCCCACATTATATTACAATCAGGCCCATCAGCAGTGACTCAGGGTAGATAGTTATGCGTTGTTTGTGTGTGTGTGTGTGTGTGTGTATATGTATATATATATATATATATATATATATATATAGATATATATATATAGATATATATATATATATAGATATAGATATAGATATATAGATATATATATATATATATATATATATATATATAGATACAGATATAGATATAGAGATAGAGATACATACATACATATACATATACACACGCACACACATGTATGTGTGTGTGTGCACACGTTTTTAATGCAATAGCTAATTTTGGCAAGGATGAACAACAGCATTTGGGGGAGAATCGTCGGGGATAAAAGGAAGTAATTCCACCGAGGATACTCCCCTGATTTAAGCTCCTGCTCAGAGCACAACAAATATTCACCTCTATGATACCCTCCTCTGGGTGTGTGTGTGTGCCCGTGTGGGTCTATGTGTGTGTCTGTGTGTGTCATGATCAAATTCCGCGGGGAAATCATAGATTGAACTGCTATTTTCAGACGAGGGATAATTAACATCAATATTCATACACACGCTGGCTGGATTGAGTGTTAGAGGGAAGGAGTAAAAGCAGAAAGGGAAGATGTTAGGGGGGCAAAGAGAGGGACATCAAGCTTGATCAAGGATCATCTTTTTTGTGATTTACATCCTTGCAGGCTTCTAATATGTATGCTGATATCGTATCTTGTGGCCTGTGTTGGTGAAAAGTGCCTGGTGATGAGGTTGCTGGAGGAAGAGAGAGTGATGTCGACAGGACGGAAGTGATACAAGGAGAATGTGGAAAACAAAGCATGTAAAAGGGTGTGTGTGTTTATGCTAGAAGGAGAGGGAGAGTGAGAGAGAGAGAGAGAGAGAGAGAGCGAGAGAGAGAAGAATGAATAGTTGTGAGGACAAAGAATACCACACAATGGTTACTGATGAATAATGATTTTTTTTAACTGCACTTCAGCGAGTGCAGATCTTTTTGGAATTCAAATTTCATCGGCAAAGCAGTTTGAAAAAAATTCTATTTCAAGTGACAGCTGCCGATGAATACCTAAACAGGAGAGCAGATCTGTGGGTGACTGCTGTGTCATGACCTTTGTCTACACATACTGCTGAAAGCCTCCATGTTTAAAACATTTCAGACTATTAAAAATAACACTGCGACTCACATTTTGATATTTTTCTGCATTGACAGTGTACTGATGTAACTGACACAAGGTTTACACAATTATGAGATGGTATTTCCTTATAATGTCATTACTAGTAGTTACTGTTCAATGACGCTTAGAGTAACAAGAAATAAGAGTATTTTTTATTCTAAAAATGCTTCATTGTATTAGAAATGTTTCTTTTTTTTCCTATGAATAGATTAAAAAAAAAAAACTTGAAAGAATGAAGAGAGGTGCCCATGCATGGGTGAGATCCGCGGCTGTATTTTTATACAGTAGATAAGCAAATCAGCACAGGGTGGGAGGATCACAAAGTAAGTCACAACATGATACCATCATGGTACTTTCCCAAAGAAAAACTCAAGCAATTCTGCCATAATCAATAATTCATCTATGGCACATTGCAATACTGTATCTGTGAAACAGAAGAAGGGAAAAATGCAAATAGCAGGATTATTCACTGCTTTGATGAGTCTGTTTCTGAGGTGAAGCCATATTAAACACTCAGTTCATAGTCTGAACTTATACACATTAAACAAGTTAATTATAAGTAAAAATGCAACAGGTTTTACTACAAACATCGATATCTGGTGGCAATATTGATAGTCTCACGACATCCTGCAGTAATCGCTGTTTTCAACCGTCCCAGTCAGTGTTCACACCCCAGTACATCGCTGTGATCCTAGTGAAGCAATAAGAGACAGTCAACACTTCAAACATCTGAAACCATTTCTTGTGTTGGTGAGAGAGAGAAATGTTCTCCGACTACATCTTGCCACTCCAGGGATGCCAGAGGTCAGTGCTCACGATGCAGACTGCCCAGAGGGCATTCCGGGGGGCTTCTCATTCTGCTAATTATACATCAATCTGTCCTTGCTCTTCCGTGCGCCGGGCCGTGACCCAGAAATTGATCAAGGTCTTCCATCAATGAGGATGTGCCGACTCCTTAAACGCATCTCAGGGGAGAGGGCGAACAACATGCGTGTCTCCGGAGGGATTTTTAAAGGATAGCATCACCCGTAAAATCTCTTAAACGACTGGTCAGCTGATCTGATGGGACAGCAGCTGTACTTCTACCACTATTACTGTTATTACTGCTGTACTCATACATGATTGCAATGGATTACTCCAATTACCAGGAGACACAAATAACAGCACAAATAGCAGCTCTGATGTTGTTCGTGCTCATTCACGGACCCTCAATTACTTGATATTCATCCAAACTGATTCATTAGTGTAGGAAGAAAAGACAGCCAAAGAGTCCCATTCCATTTTATCTATCTATAATTTTTTTGTTCTATGTGTATCTTGACTGTATCAAAAATATTTATCCTGGACAACAGAGCAACGTACTGAACTAGCAGCCTTTCACTGACAAATAAACAGGTTTCACTGACAGTATTTATAGCCGACACAGTTGCATAAGATGCTGTGCGTCATGAGTAATTACTGTATCCTCAAAATGATGATGCTGGAGGGAACAAGGACGTCCCATTTGTTAAGTAAATTCATGCTTTTTCTTGCTCAAATACATCAATAGGAGCTAAAGTAAAGAGAAGTGGGCAAAAAAGGTGAGGAGCCATGTTGGCCAAACAGAAGCTCCCAATGACTTGTAGTACTTGGAGGTGGGCAGCATGGCTCAGAGGTAGAGCGGTCGTCTAGCAACTGAGGGGTCGCTGGTTCAATCCTCACCCCTGGTGACGAAGTGTTCTTGAGCAAGATACTGAACCCCTAATTGCTCCTGATGAGTAGGTTGGTCCCTTGCATTACAGCCTTCACCACCAGTGTGTGTGTGTGTGTGTGTGTGAATGGGTGAATGAGACGACACTGTCAAGCCCCTTGAGTGCCACCAAGGTAGAAAGGCGCTATATAAATTGAGCCCATTTACTCTTCAGAGGTGCGTCTCTTTAACTCCCGTGTCCTCGGGGGTAAAACCACTCCGTTTGAATTATTTAGCTTTTCTTGGAAAAAATACACTAAAATGCAACTTATACATGTATTGGAAAGCAATCAAGCACTTAACCGTATTGGACAGGATAATTGAACTTGGGAGCTCGGCTTGTTTTTGGCACGCAGAAGAGCGCAGGACCTTTTCATCAACAGAACAATTAATGAGAGCAGCAGGTTCTCTTTATCTCTGAGGTAACATGGATCAAAGCATTTAACAGGGAAAAGGCTGATGAACTACTTAATGCACAGCCTCATCTTTGCTGAGTCAAATTAGTTGACTCTCTCTCTCTCTCTTCCTCTCCTCTCTCATTCCACTACACAATATTCATGAAGTCGTGTAGTAGAGGAGCCATCGGCCCACACATGCTCCCACAGTCACAACACACAGATACAGACGCACACCTACACTTGCACAAACACACAACAACATATACCCAGCACTCATTATCCACCCACATGTCAACATCCTCCACTCGAGTCTATTGTGTATGTTTCTGCAACAGAACTAAATCAATGAATGCGGAGAGCAGCTGGTATAAAACAAGCAACTGAAACAAAGGCTAAGCTAATAAATGAAGATCCAATAAAACATGCTGCTTTGGGCGTGATACATGGCACCTGACATTCTTGCAGGAGACCAGACATTATTTTGGTGGTAAATAAAAAAAAGAGTTGAGTTATAGACTCCACCAGCCACAGTTGCCAGTGGGCAATGGGATAGCTTGACAGTAAATATGATAAAAGTGCACAATATGAATCTGAAAGAAATACAGCTTTCCATTAATTCAGCATTTCTTGTGGCTGCCCCCCAACTGGCTGAAACCCAAGATGTGCCTCCTGGTCCTGTTTTATCTAAATCTCAACCCACTCTCAGGCTACACAGCCTTTTGAACACTTCGCAGTGAGGGATAAAATCAGGATTTACTGTTTAGTCCAGAGTGCTGCTTAAAGAATTGTATGGAGATTCAGATTCTAGAGCTGACTTGTGTTGGACCTCCATTAAAGCTCAGAACAACAGCGTAGAGGAGGGTGAAAAAAAAATACAATGAGAGGACCGCACGTAATTTATCAGTGCACGGCTCCCTCTGTTGGTGACAAGCAGTTTATCAGAATCTGATCAAGCAGAAAATCCTCAACGTTCCTACAAAAATCCCTGTGAAACTATTCACTCACTTCACTGGAGTAAATAGCACACAATACATGCAGAATTTATTGATAAATATGGTTTTATACCTTTTAAGCTTATGTTTTCATAATCCATCCCTCATGTCTTTATTTATTGGCAAATCATTTCTCTGATTTATAGTTGATAAAGTATTAAGTTTGGCCTAGTTCTCACAGCATCTAAAATTACTTAAATTAAAAAAAGAACTATATATTGTTATTATCAAAGTACGTAAGTATTAGTTTTCTACATGACAGGTATTGATGAGCAGCTTGAGGGAACTGTGTCACCCTTGCAGCATCACCTTCCATACGGGTTTGCTTCTGTCGCCTTTTCAGAATTATTCACCTCCAAAGCAAAGTATTTCCAAACTACTGCTGTTTTCTATGTTCATAAAAACTAAAGGCTCTACACAGGCCATCTTTCCTGAGCGAACACCAGAGAGAATGAGACACTTCTTGAGGGAGGAGAGATGCTGGTGTTATCGCTAGTGCAGAAAACTAGTGATGAAAATGTTTAAAAACTTCAGAATCAGTCTGGCCTTTTTTTAAAAATCCATATTTTTGGCAGCGGTATTAGTATATCTAACGTGAGCTGTAATCAAGAAATGTTTGAGATTCAAGTCAAATTTGAATTTGTTGGCTGGTTGCAGACAGACGGTCATAAAACAAGTCATCTGGCTGCTCCAATTTGGGCTCTTTAAGTAAAATACTGTGTATAAAATCCATCACTTCTTCATTGTAAAATTAAACACTGCAAAAAACTACATTTACAGGTAGTTCCAGTCAACAGCATGCTGAGAAACATCTAGACTGGAGAGTCACGTGTAACACTCACAGCTACTGCTGATGTGAGAGGGTCCCGGTACTGCAGCAGAGGAAGAGGATTCTGGAGCAGAGGAGGCCGACCTCGGGGGAGATGAGGTGTTCCCTGCAAGTTCAACAGAACAGACACACAGCTTACAGGGATTTGGAGGGACAGTTCCAGCTCATTTCATGATCCCACACCAAGGCAGGAACATACCATCTGTGTAAAGGGTGGGAGTTCCAATTATCCCTCCACTTTCATCAGCGGATTTCACTATCTCCACATCCAACACAATCACCACACGTCTGGAGCAGAAGAGGAAACATAGAGCATTTCAGAGGTAACAGACCAAAACAAGAACCACATCTTCATTTTTTAGTGAAAATTATCGAGAGTCACAAAATAACAGCTGTAAAAATAATTGCTCTCATAATGTTCATTAAAAGTCCAAATGGAGTTACATTTAAAGAATAAACAGAAGGAAACAAGGAAAGGAAAACAAAGAAGAAAAACTACCTGCCATCTGACAATGTGTTGACGTTCGTCTTCTTCACCCTACACACACACGTTGGTACCAGGAGTTCTTCTTCTACTAAATGGTTTAACTGGGTGGCTAACAGGAAGTCTGCATACACAAAAACATGTATTCTCAAATAAACGAATGCCCATGTCAGTAAAAAATGATACTGAACATGCTTATCTTGATTTTCATTTCAACAGTACATTTCCTTAGCATGTCCCCAACACCCACGACATCATGAGAACATTTACAAACTCAAAGTCTGAAAGTTTTTTGACTACAAAATACTCACAAGTCAGGAAATGCTGACCATCACTCAACTTCAGACGGAACCTGGGTGGACCCGAGGAACTATTGAGCTGACGGATATTCTGACAGCAGCAAAGAGAAGAAAAGATTGTTGAAAACGACTATGGCGTCTGATATTCAACAGAGGAATGTTGTGGGATGATATGAACTTTATCAGATTTTTAAAACATTTTTCACCTGCATGACCCATAAATTGTTTCTGAATTGAGTGCAGTACATAGCAATATATCTTGGGAGGCAAAAAGCAGGAATTCTATACTTATCTACTGCATTTTGGTATTTGTTTCACAGAATTTGATAACAGTGACGATAACAAAGCTCATAGTCTTAATGAATTTACAGCCTGTAGACTGGCTGATCCTTCAACACATGTACAATAAACAGCTTGTTGAACTGCAGATGGGCGGATCTGCAAATAACTTGAAATCAGCTGTTATAATAAAAAATATCGATATTGGGCTCCAGTGTATTGATACTGCATCAAAAAAGAGACAGTATCGCGATACAATTTGCTATCTTTTGCTTACACCAGTATGAAGTTCATGAGGTTAAATATATTATTGGTACAGTACAGATGTTACAATTATCCCACACTCCTATGGTGGTGATGGGCATCAGTATGGATTCAACTTCTAAAAATGACTCACCAGCAGCTGCAGCACAGAATCTTTGACTGGCAAGTCTTTGGCCAGGGCCTTGACAAAAACATGCATAGACTTGTTACTGTATGACACCAAACTTCGTGCCCCATCACGTCATCATAATAAATAACACACGTGTGACGTTCAAGTGGCACCTATTTGATAAGTCAAGAGTAAAAGAAACAATTCTTCAGTTATTCCGTCAAATTTCTGGAATCCGAATATTTGGGAGGAACTGGTGGAATGGCAAGATATTGCCGAAGTCTTTCAGAGTCAAATTAATCACTGCATGAACACAAAAACTTGATAAATTCATCTCAGTAAGCAGCAAAGTTGCATCAGTTTTATCAGTATATTGGTAACAGTTTCTGCTAATGCAGCTGAGCTATAAGTGTATCTAGGTAAATCACATTAGCACACAATGCTAGCAACTGCAGCGAATAGCTCTACATTACTGACTGCTAGTCTGGAGAAACCAAGAGAGTCAGCACACAAATATTAGCATTCATGCTTACTCCAATAGCCCCTTCTGAGAGTTTCACACTCATGTCTCTGCGTGAAGTTGCGCTCACAGCTGTAGATTTCTGTTTTGTTGTCAACGCAAAGAAAGGTTAATTTTATCGCGAGATGACAGGCGCAAACGATACTTTGGCACAGCTCAAGCACGGCGGTCATACCAGAAATGGAGCGCTTATGCTGTCAAAATAAAAGCGATGTTTGGGTCACAGAGGGGAACAAAATAATATTAGGTTTTCTTTTCGTTTATAATTGCACTGCTCAAGTCGACTTGCGTCATGATTTTGACAACTTTTGGCTTGATTTAAAAAAGAATAAAAGGCTTGAGCTACTCGGACCTGTAATTAAACAACTCTGGACCTGTCTTGAAATATGCTGACTTGAATAACTTTGTTTTGTTCTTTTTTGTTTTCAGTTTAAAAATAGAGAAATTGGGAAAAGAATATGTTGAAATTAAGTAAGTATAGAGTCAAGTCAGCCTATGAAATGAAAACATCTTAAAATGGAGTAACTTAAGTATGGTTTTGAAATTGCGTAAATATAGGTTTATAAATGCAAATTACAGTTTAAAGACTAAACAGATGATATTAAAAATCTAGAAGGAGTAAATGGTTTTAAAATTGAATAACTATAGGTTATTCAATGAAGCAGGTGTAGGTTCATCAAGGAGTATTGGACTTGATTAGTGATGTGACTGGTCTCAACTCAAGATATTACTTGACACAAGCCCAATCTGATAATTGACTTAAGACTAACTTGGGACTCGCACACATCTGTCTTAATCGATTTTAGTCGTGTAAATCGTAAATGCGCCCAAAAAACACAAATTCTCTGTCGCGTCTTGTAACCAGCTTTTATTTTGAAAGGTGAGTCCGGAAACGCTCCTTGGATGCGTGTAAGCGTGATTTCTCTTGACTGACAGCTGCGGGCTGCTTCAACATGCCCAGAACTGCCAATCTAGGTTACTATTTAGAGTTTGTGCTACTTGTAGATGGATCTTCCGTGTGTCCAGTGGCAGGATCATGTTGCACAGAAGTGGATCAGACTCGACTCCGAGATCAAGGAGCATTTTACATCCCTGCGTGAAATAGATGATGTTTTTAAAAGCGCACTAACTCTGACAACGTGAGTAGCTATAGCTAACTCCTGTAGTTTTACGAGTGGATGTTGAGCTTCTCTCTGACCAACCTTGAAGTCTTGATATCGCTTTTTTATTTTTTATCAGCAATTGTGTGGTATAGATCTGCTTTTGTTATTTTCCACTCAAGTCTGTGCTCTCTTCTCTAATACAACAAATTGGCATGCGATATGTAAATAACCCCAACTTCCCTTAATCGTTCCTACTGAGGTCAGTATTCTCTGTGTTTCTGTTCAGCCAAGATGACCTGGACCTGGTGGAGTTCATCTCTGCAGGTTATTCGGTACAGAAGTGCTCAGAGCAGGCGTCCAGGTGCAGGGAGAGAGGCAACTCCAGCTTCAAGCTCAGAGACTACCCTGCTGCAGCCCTGCACTACTCACAGGTGAGGTCAAAACCACCGTCTCTGACTGAGAACATGGAAGGTGAAGTCCCATCGTTGATAATTCGAACACAGTTTCAATTAGATCCTCTTAGCATCGAACCTGTCCAGCTAGCTACCCCCTCGACGACATATCGAGGTAGAATACATGACATTTACATTATTTTAGCTAGCACAGGCTTTTCTCCAGAATCACTGACAAATGCACATTGCATACATGAGCAATTACAAGTTCAGAGAACGCCCTTCCGCCCCCCGTTGTGATGCGTTAAGGGGCATCAAATTTGAATGGTTCCCTGAACCACAAGACTTTGGGGCAAACCAGCTCACAACAAAATGACTGTATTTTCTTATTTCAAGGTTTGTTTATTAGAAGAGACATAAGAGATAATAAAATGATACAATAGTGATAATAGTAATAAAAATCTATATGCGCAAGCACTGAAAATGTATTTTTTCAAGACTTTAAAGGGGGAGTGAATGGCAAAGTTTAGGAAGTTTTTGTTTTTGTTAAGATTTAGAAGAAAGAAGCTATTTTATAACTTTCCAGGGGTGAACAGATGTGTCTTTAGTTTCAGCTTGAAGCTGTGCAGTGAAGCAGTTAATGATCATAAAAGGAACAGACAGTATTAATCAGAGGAACCTGTCTTAATTATTCAGTAGAGGTCATTAGTCTAACTTGCTCTTCTCTAGCTGTCCTTTTCTTTCACCACACATGCACACACAATTGCTCCAGAGAATTTTTTGCATCCTTTTCACCTAATTTCATAAATCTGCTTTGTGCAAATATACCTGCTATGCCTTCTTACTCTGTATTACTCATTGTATGATGGCAAGTTTATGCAAAATGTCACAAAACATTAATATTAGAAATAAGAGTTTTTTTCATTCTATAATTAACAAAACTCCAGATAGGAAGAAGTGGCTCATGTATTCTAGTGCAACAATGCATTATTATTGTTTCTTATCCGAATTAATATTCATCAGCATACCTGTCTCCTGTCATACCAGGGCATATGTTTCGCCACCCAAAGTTCCGAGCAGCTGTCTATGTGTTTTGCCAACCGCTCTGCAGCTCTCTACCATCTGCAGCGCTACCAGGTGAGATACCACCGTCCTCAGCAATAAAATAAGAAGGTGGTGTCAGCACTGTCTCGCTTTTTATTTAGCATTTACACTGGGGGAGCCAATCATCCATAAGCTTAACACTTCTTACTTACCTACTGTCGTGGCTCACACACCACTCTTCCATATTTTCCCTCAGGACTGTCTTGATGACATTGACAAAGCTCTAAGGAATGGCTATCCCTCTCATCTGGTACACAAACTGGAGGACCGTCGCGTCCAGTGCATCAAGCACCTCTCTGCAGGACAAAAACAGGATCCTCCCAGTCCTGCTTCCAAGAATCATAAAGGTTCAAACAGTGGTAAAAGGCCAGCTACATGTGGGATCTGTCTTCGAGCAACTATAGAATTCAGCCCGGAGAAAGGTCGACACCTGGTGGCCTCAGAGAGAATAGCAGCCGGGGAAGTGATCCTCAATGAGAGGCCGTACAGCTGTGTTCTCATACCAGCGACAACGCGAGGGAGGCAGGACTCGGAGAGAGGCGTGCTGTTTGGAACGGAGCACAGACGCTGTCACAGGTGTCTGATGGAAACTCTGCGTCTTCTGCCGTGTGAGAACTGTAGCTCCAGTCGATACTGCTCAGATGGCTGTAGGAGAGACGCCTGGGAAGAACATCACCGCTGGGAGTGTCCACTTGGAGCAGATCTGATGGTGATGGGTGTAATGTCACAGTTGGCTCTCAGGGTAACCCTGAAGGCGGGGTTAAGGAACATCAAGATGGCTAGAGACAATACGTCAGGGCGGAGCAGTTCACACACCGGAGAATCTCCCCCTACTTTACACCATGGTGATGCTTACCTGAGTGTGTTTCACTTACTGCACCACCTGAATCACCACAGCCCTGATGTGCGTTTCTTGTATGCAGTTACCATAGCAACCCTCTACCTAAAGCTCCACAGGGCAGGACCACCCCCTTGGAAGACCAGTAGCCAATCAGTAGAAGGAATAGACGAGGAGGGCGCGATCACAGATTGGAGCCTGGAGCAGTGGCCTCTGGGAAGTGCAGTTCTGAGGCACATGCTGCAGCTGAGGTGTAATTCTCAGGCGATCCTCATGCTTCAAGACACAGGTTACTCCCTTAATCTTCAATTTCTTCCTTTACAAGAGAGAATTTATGTTTAGTTTACTAATGTGTGTACTATGACTGTCTCTCAAAGTCTGAATATTATTGAAGTGGATGACGTATCTTGAAATGGTTGCTACAGACATAAAAGCACAGCCAGGTTATATGAAAGTACTCTAAAAATACTGTTGATGGCTCACAAGCCTTTAAGGATTGTGTCTGTGTTCTTTAGTCTCATCAGGATATTTTAAATTTCTGACTTTTTCTTCTTACAGGAGCAACAAACTCTCCAGTTCAGTCCAGCCAGGAGGTACGCATCGCTACTGCATTATTTCCTTCTCTCAGTCTTCTGAATCACTCCTGCTGTCCCAACACCAGCCTGGTGTTCAGCACTGGAGCCAACGACAGCCATTCTGGCTCAGATGTGTCCGCAGACGTCACTGAGAATGTAGCAGAGTGCAGCAGCGGAGTCTCTGTAACTGTCAGAGCAGCGAAAGCGATCACTCCTGGTCAGGAGATCCTGCACTGCTATGGTAAGAAAATAATTCTGAATGAATAATTCTGTGTGTTTGTAAAAATCTAAATCGTTTAGAGCAAAAGTCAGCCAAGCTTGTGGACGTGCTGACAGAATTAGGACAATAGAGCTCATAAGATGGAATTAAATGTTTATTGATTGATTTATTTGTTTATTTATTGTTTTTTTTATTTAAAAAAAAACTGCCTCATCACAGTCAACATGTGCACTTCAGGCCTGAAAGAACAACAGGGGTAGCAATGTTTTACTGGATTCTTTCTTGGCCGTTGTTCGATGCCTCCACCAGGTTTACTGAAAATCAGCCTCATAGTTTGCTTTTTTTTGTTTTGCATATTTTATAATTAGTTATCATTTTTATGGAGTTATATTACTTTCTTGTTGTCATTTTCTTTATAACATTGTGAAGTTTTAGTTTTACTTAAATGGTGTCCTCAAAGAAACTCACTGGATTCACTGCCTCTCCCTGCACTGCATGTTACTGTTATTTGTTTGTAAGTTTCATGTATTGTATTTTTTCATGCAAAATGAAAGTAAACTGGGCTAAATATGCTACTGATGGGGCAAACGCCCTTGACAACATGTCCGCCATCTTTATTGCAAAAAAAATTGTTCCCAGTCAAAATGTTTTGCTCTTTCTCCGCGCAATTATTTGACGACCCCCAGAGATGATCTCAGGGCCCCTGGGGTGACAACCTCTGCCTTTTAAATGTTATTTAAATGTTGTTAAATATCTAAGAGCTCCATAAAAGTTCAGTGCAGATTTGTTCTCATAGAAGGGACGTGTGGTGCATTTTTTTCGTCTCGCCCAGCATTACTCGACAAAGTCATTGCCTCCCGTCTGCAGAGTTGTCCCATAGCAGTCCTGTCCTCCTGTCTCAGGTCCTCACAGCAGTAGGATGGTGGCCCACCATCGCAGGCGTCTGCTGCAGGAACAGTACTATTTCCTGTGCAAGTGTGAGGCCTGCACCCAGCAGGAGGAGGGTGGGATACAGGAACGCCAGCAGCGCTCAGATGCAGGACACAATCAACACAAGTCTGGACTCTTGTGTGTAAAGTGCAAAGGATCTCTAAGAGTTAGTGGTCTTTAGTGTTTGTTGCCTCTTTTAAAAGAATCGTACAGTTGTACTCCAACTTTTAGGATTCATCTACTGTTGTTGTCTCGCTCAGAGAAGCAGTAACGGCAGAGGACCAGAGCTGACATGCCTGCAGCCATCCTGCGGCCATCGCGTGACCTCCTCTGAAATGAGCTCCAGGCTGCAGGAGATCAGGGGGCACCTGGAGAAGGCTGTGGACCTCATGGAGAGAGAGAGACCAGGCGTGTGGGACGTTATCAACCTCTCTTTTTTTTTTTCATTAGGTCTTTGGAATGTCTTCTCGTTAACCGTGTTGTCCTCCTTCCATCAGGTGAGGCTCTGGAACTGTTGAAGCGTACTCAGCGTCAGTCTGAGCTGATCCTTGCAGAGACACACCCGCTGCAGGGGGAGCTGGAGGACGCCAAAGCAAGAGCCTTCGCAACAATGGGTGAGATCAATATAGCGTGTGAATCTGCATCAGAGCACGGTATGTTTTTGTGTGTGTGTTTTTTTTTTAATGCTGATACCGATTATAAGTCATCAAGGAATGAAAACGGATATTCAGGACTGATTTACATTTACAGTCAAAATGAAAACCTAGAATGAAAAATTCCGTCGAAATATATTAAACCATTCGATGAAATGGAAAGAGAACTTTTTGACATTAACCTAAAACAAAAAGTGCAAGGAGTCCCTGCATTCAAAAATGTAGTAAAATAGAGAGTGGCAGCTGCAGTCGAGCCAAAACTATATTAAAAAGAAATATATCTATTTTACCAGCTGTGTAATAAAAAAAATCATAAAATGTTGGACGTCAGGTCTGAGTTTGTCACTCGACCTCTAAATGTATATACAAGCTTTTAGCTTAAAATACTGTGGAGCGCATCAGATATTAATGATGTTCATTAATCTGTATAGAAAATAAAGGTCTAATAAAAACAACCATTGTGCAAGTCCAATGAAATGAAGTTCGATTTGCTGCTTGGTGGAGCTGAACTCAAACACGCAGCGGGACCTCTGCTGCAGCTCAATAAGGAAACACTGGACCACACAAAGAGTGGGAAAAAGTATTAATTTGGAAAATCGCACATAATTTGTCTCACTCAGCCTGCTGACGCCTCATATTATCTTCTGTTCAAGTTGTGAATTCATTCTTGTTTCGAACAAGAACGTTGAATTTGGGCCCTCAGTTTTCATGTGTGTGATATCAGTCACTTGGAAACCAGAGAGCTCGAGAGGAAGCAGCCAGGTTGACATGAGAAAAAATAAGGTTTCATCAAAATATCGCAATTTATAACTCCTCAAAAGAGAAGATAGGACTACTGTAGAAGGATTGATCATCTTTTCATAACTAACCACGCCTCTACCGTGGTGTGATAAACAACTAAGACGCAGCATCGCGAAGAATCCTGTATAGACACTCGGGGTTAACAGGTCATTAAATTTACCTTTAGTCTTGACCAGATATGTCGTATTTGGAACTTCATGCTGTTTTCTTTCCTCTCTGCTGTCGCTGTAGGCGACTGGAGGAATGCAGCCTCACATCTGGAACGTAGCGCTGCGGTTGTTTGTTCCCAGTATGGAGAAGAAAGTATTGAAATGGGTCGACAACTTTTCAAATTAGCTCAGCTGCACTTCAACGGGTGAGTGTGCTGTTTTTCTGTTAAAAAACAGCGTGAAGTTCTGCAAGTAAACATGCGAGATTAGAGTTTGTATCATGTCAAGTGTGTTAGGAGTATTTCTATCCTCTCTCTCCTGCAGTGGTGCCCGAGGCCCGGCGCTCTCTGTCATCCCCAAGGTCAGACGTCTCCTCTGCCTTCACTGCGGCCCTCACTGCCCTGAATTACAAGAGTTGCAAGCCATGGAAGAATGTCTACAGGGGTAGTGTCATGTATATAAATCAGCAAGAATTGTTGTGTGTATGCTTTTGAACTCTGTGAAATTGAATTAAAATCATTAGAATATTTTTTAAGGGTTATTTCTGTGTTTTGTATGCACATGCAAGCCTGCACAGCAACCGAGTGTCTGCAGGTGTACATGTGGTTGACTGTAGCTCTCTGACCCCTCGGTGTCAGAATTTATCCATCAATAATTTCAATTTCATGCTCCAGCGGTAGACTTGCAGCGCGAGGCAACTTATCCATGAAGGTACCTCCAGGTTACATGGAAGTGAAGAAAGTGTGTGTTTTTCAGGATTGTGCACTTTTAACACTTTTTTTTTGTTTGTAGCCTGCCAGGGAAGGTTTTTGCAGTGTAGCAAGTCAATCAATCAATCTTTGAAATCTCCTAATACCATCTACAGGTACAGGTAGATCTCTGACCTTTAGGTGGCAGCAGTTATCCTCTAATGAATTCAATTTCATGCCTGGCTGGCAGGAGAGCACGATGTGGCTCTGACCATTGAACCCACAGTACCCACCCTGACCACCTGCAACTTAACAGTCTTCCTGGATCAGCACTGCTAATATATATAGAGAGAGAGCAAGAGTGAGAGAGAGAGAGAGAGTTTTTTGTAATCTTATTACAAATGTAACCAACTGATAACCTTCTAGGAGACAATTAGGACATAAAGAGGAGGAGAAGAAGAAGAAGAAGAAAATACAAAAAAGCTGCAATGTCTGCTGGAGAGGTTCATTGATTTTCCAGAGATGATGGAGGACTCATGTTGAGCAAAGACAATAAAATTCCAATCACAGCTGAAGTGAGGAGGCATCTGCCAGTTAGACACCACCAGAACCTGCCGTATCTGGGAAACATGGATGTGTGCAGAACATCGAGGTCAAGACGCAGTTGTTGAATTCCACCGGAAAGTCCCCCTACGGTGAGCCCAAAAAGCACCGCAGGGGGGTGAATGTTCCTGCGGGGTTTTGCAGCTGAGGTCGCTGCAGGTAAGGGACACAATAAAGTCAAGACAAAGTAATAAAACTGAACTGAGTATTAATAAACTCAAGCAACCGACCATCTCTTAAAAACACATCCAACATTCAATGTATTATCTAACAGACAATCAGGGCCCCAAAAACAAAAGTACCTGAATTTTAAATAAATTTAATTTAAAGAATCGGCCTTATTATGTGTTAACAGTGTGAAACGGTTTAGTACATTTGTTAAATGAAAAGTGAAACCACAAAATATTTAGCAACATCATGTTTTTTAGTTGAAATATTAGATGTATATATTTTTAGGAAATGATCAGTTTTTTTATTTTATCAAATTTCAGGTCAGTTTTATTATTTTGGCTTTACTTTATTTTGGCCTGACCTGCAGCAACCTCATAGCTGCAAAACCCTGAAGGAAATCTGTTCAAAACGCACACTATTGGCCAGGAACGGTACATGAACACTTCACATGCTGCAAAATCAGAGATGTTCAATAATGTACTGTAACTTAACATCTGTAACTGTAATTTCAGTTTCAGTATTTAAATATGAACATCCTGTGATATTTCTCTCATAACACCCCAAATAGACACCTGCTGCGTAAAGAGACATTTTCTTTAACCACAAAGGTGTGTCATCGGTAACGTCTAATGATTTTTCACTCCCCAATAAAATCCAAAGTGAGATTCAAAAAAGAAATTACACTTAATATGGTGAAGAAGGAAGAATATTGAGAAATTACGCGTGGGGAAGGAGACGGACCATCGGTCTGCAGACGCCTCCTGCCTGCTTCAGTATCAGGTTTCTTTTTTTTCTCCTGTCCGGTGCCATTTGAGGCCATTTCCAGAGGCTGCGATCGTGGGCTTATCAGATGTCTCTCTATACATAATGCAATCAAAACTGGCCAGACCACAAACAAAAAGCTGTAGCGTGTGTCTTCTGTAACAAGGCCTGCATCAAGATCTGTAACACAGACCGACAGAGTCACTAACAGCTGAGTTGGTCTGACTCTGTTTGTCTCCTGTAAGCCGCTGGTCATCAACATGACACCATGAATTATACACATAGCTGTAACCATAACGATGAACTCTGACCCTCAAGCCTGGAGCTGTGGCGAGAGCAGCAACAGCAGCCACACTGACTTTAAGCACGCACCTACACACATTTGAAGCGAAGAGGTAAAACCTGCTGCCCTTTGTTTTTAACAAGCTTAGAGTCCAATTTTTCCCGCTTGTTTTTTAATTTTTTTAATCTATTTTTGTCTTTTATCACACACAGGAAATCAATTCATATTCACCGCTCTTGAAACAGGAGGGTAAAGCTTGGGCTGACACAGAAAGTTGCGCTGTGCTTCCACCAACGGCTACTCTTTAGAGCAGTGAGGAAGAATTAGGTGTTTTGTCAGGAATGTGGCAATAATTTCAAACCCCAGCAATAAAAGATTGTACCAGTATCAAGGCTGTAGTTTGTTTCTGGCTTACAAAAAGTTCATCATGAGCCAGTTCATACAAAAATGATGGACTGACCGTATGGCTGGTTGATGAAGATGTGGTTTATATTGAATGATGCAACTGAGAGTTTTTATCAGATCTTTTTGAAAACTTTGTTGTTGTTAGGAGTCCGTCTCCATAAGCTTCAAACTAAAAGTGTGTAGCTGGTGTTTCTCGGAACAGCGTGCAGAGGGAGAAGAAATGCATCTCTGTGAGTTCAAGACACCAAATGGTGGCAATCAAAGGACAATATTTGGGTGAAATAATGCTTTAAAACCTGTAAAGATGCTGCATTGGGACTATAATAAATTAAATCCCAGATGTTTTCAAGCCAAACAGCCGACAGAGTACTACAGTATGAGTACTAGTTCACCAAGCTCCTTTGCTTTGGAGTTTAGTTTTGCATGCCTGAACGACGCAGGCTGCAAAAATCCCTCTGTTACAATCCCTCTTCCTGGAGTATAAACTAAGCACCTCAACGAAACACTTGTTCTCGTACTTTAACCACCTAATATTCTAGGCTCTACCTGCTTTTTACCACTAATCCATCCACCAGTAATTTCCACTCTCCCATTCATGGGATCTCATGTTATACTAGTAGTACTACATACTTCAGGGTTACTTGAGCCCCTTTCTGTGCTACCCCCAAAGCTCTCCAGTGTCTACTTCAGCCTCTAAGTGGATGTGTTCCTTTGTCCGTCTCCTCTGATCCTCCATCTTTCAGCACCACGCTCCACAGACGGAGACATCTGATACATGATGCAGACGACGGGAATGTGGCTGGCGCTCATGTAAAAATAAAATCTCCATCACTCTCCCACACAAGCAAGGTTATTACCCACCACCATGGAAATGGCTGACAATTAATCACAGTCACTCAAGACTGAATGTTAAATGCGACGATGCATTTAAAACAGACGACACTTGGGAAAGATGTCGACCGGAGCGAAAATAGAAGCATTCATTAGTTGTTGCTCGCAGGCTACAATTTCAAATCACCATCATGAAGACAGAGGATGGCTAGTGGGTGTAGAATGAGAATCCTAATCTACGTGTCTGATGGCTGATATAATTCCAGAAAGTGAGGCTTACTAAATTTGGCACATGTGAGTGTGAGGTGTGTGTACTCCACCGGACAAGGTGAGGGTCAGCTGGGCCGCGGAACCGCAGGCAATCACTCTCCTAAAACACTCCGTTCACCTTGCTGGAACACAGACACACACCTATGACTAAGCAGCTCCAGATTGACACTCCACTCAACTTTATTTCTTTGTTTTTTGAAATTGAGGAGTTCTCTTATGTTAGAAGCTCATTTTGGAGTGGAGTTTCTGTTCACCTTATCTTCCAAACGAAGAGGATATATTGTTGACAAACTCAGCAGGAGAATGTTTTTTCCAGTCCCTGATGTTCCCAGATATAAAAGTGGAATATTGCTGGTATTCTTCATCCCACTCTCGGGAACAATAACCCAGTGACATGCTTTGAACTGCAAAAAAGCAAATAAAAAACACTGAGGAGAATGCTGCCTTTGGGGAGAAGTATTTATTTACTTAGTTTATATTCCGTGGCATCAGCATTTCCCTCTGCTGCCTGTGCTCCTAAATATGTTAACGGAAGAATAAAAGGTCTTTTTTCATACCTGCTGTGGAAGTGTAATGATCTGACATCATATAAGAAGAAGCTCATATTTCTTTGGGGCGTATTTCATGAAGAGGTAACCTGGTAAAGTTGGATTTTGGGGCCAAAAACAGTCTCATAGATCGATCTTGTCAGGCAGGGTAAAAGCTAAGAATAGATCTCTGTCTCTTCCCTCCAGATAAAAATAATGACCTCCTCTTTTTAATTTGCTTCACCATAATAAATGTACGATAATCTCTTCCTCCTCCTTGTCCATCCTCTGTGTCTCCACAAATGTCCCCCTCTGTTCCCGCCTCTAATGGCTGAGTATTTTCAGCTCCACGAGGATGGATGATGGAAGACGTTCAGCCATAAGATTTCTCCAGCTTCTCAGTCATTAGTTATCCCTCGCCATAATGACATGTGATCTTTTATTACTCACTTTGAGAAATTTCACTTTTTCCTTTCATGAAAAGCACAAGATCAAATGTAGGGACTTTGTTTTGGGGAATAGTTCCTGTGTCTCATCCTTGGATCTTTATTTTAGGAGAGATTAAGGAAGACACAGATACAAACCTCTTATTGGATGAGAGGTGAGAGCAGAGGACTCACCGGTCATCCATCTCCTGAGTCCTGCGGAGAGGAACAGCAGTAGTTTGCCCTCAGTGTTCACCCTGACTATAAAGAAGTAGCTGCTGATGGATGAAGGGTACATCAGCCAAAAATAAATATAGTACTTCTTCTAGTACCAGAGTTTATCAGGACATACTGATGGAGCGATGTCATGCTGCTAGGGCACTTTCTTGAACTTGAAGAACTGATTTGTCAGACATCACTCATGTCTGAGGTGCACAAGTAGTGAGGGGTCTTTTGATGGCCTAGAATAATTACAGCCACCGAAAACTGTTTCAGGGGTCACCTGACTGTTGTTTTAAGACATACTTGAAAAATAAGTGAATTTATCCTTGAACCAAACCTTAAAATAACTCAGGAACAACAAGGGCTCCACAGCCCCAACGATGTAACAAAACAAAAAAAGGCTGAAAGACAAACAAACAGACAAGGGTCAAAACAGAACCCCCTCCTTTTTCTAAATGACACCATGTGGCCATGTGGCCATGTGGCTATGTGGCGTCAAGCGTTTCAGCTACATAAATAACATTGTTGTGTGTGTATATTATACCAGACCATGGAAAAATGGTTAGTGAGCAATTTTTGTAAAACATACAATCGTGAAATTATGTAATAGACAAAACTTTTTCTTCCTATTGAAACATGATCAGCTCCCACTGCGACTGATAACCCCCTCTGAGAGGACTGGCAGTCGCCTGAGTCTTGACCTGGCAGTTGGTTCACTTTCCAAGGTGTCACTGATACACTTCAGTCTTCAGTGTGAGTGTCTTGGGGACCTTGGTATCACCAGTCAATGACAGCCAGAAGGACAAACAGCGGTCACTTGAACATCAGATATCAGCTGTTTTTGTAACTCAATCTAAAAGGAGGCATTGCAGTATCCATATCATTTGTGGATTAAATGATTGACAGAAATGCCATGTGTGTTATGGAGGATGGAGACGTAAACCAATCCAAGTCAATGTAAACCAAGCCTTTCAAATACTCTCCGATAGGTGCATTGAGCTATTGCTATTGAGCTCGCAGGCTTTTTTTCTTTTTTTTTAACTCTCTTGCATCACTACTGTGTGACCCCAAAATGCAGAAAGAACCAGCCACGAATAGCTTTACGCTTATGGTGACTGATGAAAAACCCAAAACCAAACCAAAAAAAAAACAGAAGTGCCCAGTCAACAAATCAACAAACAACAAAATCTCCAGTGCGAAGAGAATTCAAGGATTCAAAGATTTTTCTGTCATACCATTTCACATTTCCATGTAGAATACACTGGATAAAGAAGCTGTGGATCCTATGAGACGATGAGCTTGAAAGTTCAGCAGAAGTTTTTTCGTTGTTGTTTTGTTGTAGCTGTAGCTGCAAGTCACAACTAGCTTCATGCTAAAAAAAAATACCTTCCTTCTGCATCCCAGAGTCACAAAGAAGTGATGCAGGAGGTAAAAACACATCCTTGGGAGCTCATGAGTGTTTGTGAGTACTTAAAAGTCCAAAAAACACGGGACAAGAGTCGCTTGACATGGAGACAGAATGGTACAAAACTCCCTTTTTCCTCTTTCTTTTCAAGGCGATGTCATAATAATCTTTTAAGTGACACAGTACACAACAGGGACTCCTGGTATTTCAGTCTCCACATCCTCTAAACGGGTCAAGAATTCACATCAATTGATGATTCCGTATCTAACTTACAGAGGTTTCAAAGATTAAAATGAACTGTTGATGTTCAAAACCTCGGAGAAATACTCGAGCAGGGAAGGTGAAGTGACAGCACATGAGACGAATATCAAGAGGCTCAGATCTATTTACAGATTAAACACAGCACTTTGCTGAACTATTGATTTCCACATCATATTCTATTCATACTTTAAGACTTAAGAGTTTGATGGCTGTGGATTAACATTCAATGAATGCGATAAATCACATGAAGGTATAAAACTCCCTCTCAAAAATGTAATGTGACTTAACAATGAGTTTACATTCATCTCTTTGATAGGTGATAAGGTTTGGAAACATGAAAGGAATTTTAACTTTCCATTCCATGCCGGAAAATTGGGGAAGGTTAAAAGAATAAATGTATCATACATATCTTTTTTTAATTTGCTCGTTTTCATCGTACCGCATCATCGACGTCTAAATTAGTGTCACTTACTGCAGATGTTTGCAAGGTTGCTTGGAAAACCCAATACAAATGTGACTTCTATTGTTACATAAATATCCCACACATTTGAGTAATCCTCTGTTTATGATTTGTTGGGACATGAAGTCACTCTGCTTTCTAACTCCTAACATCCTGACTATCTTGACTCAGAATGGCTGCTTGTATTCGTCTGGCTACGGCTCACTCCATTACAACTCTAAATGACTAATTAATGGTCCCAGGACAGGTGACACCATCTCCTCAAGATCCATTTACACCCTCATCCCCACGGGGTACTGACTGGACTCCAATCGCTTCACTTCTCCCTCACCTCCATCCTCTCATCACCTCCCTCATCCCCTCATCTCTTATTCATCTGGTGGTGGAGTACTGTTTAAGAAGCGGGGCTGCGGATAGACAGAGGAACGGACTGCAAGACAAGAGGACCAAACAGGAGTGCATTGAGGGCAGGAGGATGAGCGAGGAATGGGATGTTTTTCTATCATTACTGGTCTAGTTTAACTGGAGGGAAGATAGATGAGCTCTGATCTTCCTACCAACTCTCCTCTCTGAAGAGTTTCTATGTTGCATCATGTGTGCTGCAGCGTCCTTCAACTTCTAACCCTGCACTCTTTTTAAAACGGACACTATCAAACAACACAAGCACACACACACACACACACACACACACACACACACACACACACACACACAGTGCAAGGAGAAGGATGAAGGAAGATTTAGGATGGAAATGCTGTTACCCATGAGCACCCTGCTGTATCACAGTATGTCCCTTGGCACCCATCTAACAGACAGCAGCAGTACAAGTGTGTGTGTGTGTGTGTGTGTGTGTGTGTGTGTGTGTGTGTGTGTGTGTGTGTGTGTGTGTGTGTGTGTGTGTGTGTGCTTTTGGCCAATGATGATGCAGGACAGCAATGCATCGCTCCCTGAGTCACTTTCATAGCTAACTGACTATTTCACTCTCTCGGGTGCTGAATCTCTGCATAGAAGGAAAAAAACCTATTTCTTTGAACTTTTATTAAAGTTACTCCGCGGCTTCAAGGCCTTTTCTTGCAAAACTTAAATGAGAGCTGCTAATCTGTCAAAGGTAAGAAGAAGGGCAGACTCCAGTGAAGATGAAATACTGCACGTTGTGGGAAAGAGAGGGTAGTTTGACATAGCAAGGAGACCAGTCTGTTGGTAAAAGTTCATGGTTTCAGAATGACATGAGTACGTGCAAAGACTTCTTTTGGAATTGGAACAACATTGAAACTACAGCTTCACTATATTTGGAATCAAAGCCTCTGTAAAATTACAACCATGATAAACAAGATTAGCACAGTTGGTCTGGATAAACTGTCCATGCCTGCTTCATCAGTAAACTTGTGTAGCAACTCCCCAAGCTATCTTCAAAGCCATGTTAAAAGCTCCAGCTTGGAGAATCAGTGGCAGTCTAATTACTGTATGCTTCAGCCAACCAGTCCATTTGCAGTTTACATTGATGTTTGTCCAGACTCATAATTTACTGTATCTATTACAGACTTTAAAGCAACACACCAACTTTCTGTGGAATACGCTTATTTACCATTCTCCCCAGAGCCAAACAAGACGATAGATCCCCTTCTCTCTTCTCTGTGTGTGTGCACTGGGGAGCTGAGACCCCAAGAGACCAGCTGACTGCTAGTTAGCTAAGTTAAATTAATGCTACTGCATGGGAAGTGTTAGCATATGTCTGTCAGGTTGTGCATGATATTTGCTATGAAATAAACATTTGAAATAATGAGATATTGCAATTTTAGGGTCAAACACACAGCTGGAACCACTACTTTGGCCAACAAACAAAACAATGAGTGACTACTCGTAATAGCCGACGTTATAGAAGAAGCTGAGGAAAACTCAAGTATTGAACCTGATGTATTTGAACCAGAATGTACAGAAGAGGAACTACAAGTTTTGAAAACTGATCGGGCAAGATGAAGGTATGCTAGTCTGCCGATACATTACCATTAATTGTGCTTTCTGGGGGCAACAGAAGGTAGATAACCAGTACTCTGGCTTGTTTACATTGTCTTGCCTGATACGAGGAAGGTTCCTTCACTTTCACTGTCCAATCCAAATAAAATAAAAACTAAATCTAATGCACACACAGAGGACGGAAGGGTTTCTATCTGTCTGTCCGGCTATGGAGATGATAAATACGCATAATTCAGAAAAATTTGGCACATGCCTTCAAGGGAATTTAAGAAAGAAAACTTCAAAATGATATAGAGATGATATGGCTAGGTCTGTGGTTGTTGAGCCAAAAGAAAAGGATGTCTTGATGCATAAAGATATTGATACGTTTTTTTGATTCATTTTTTTCCATGGCCCCATCCAAAGCAGTTCAAGCGTCACAGCGCAATGGGAACTTCGCACAATCTGAACTATCACTTTAAGATTTTGAATTAAAAGTAATCCCTTCTCGTATTTAATTGTTTTTTTTTTAAAGAATGTTACTGTATTCTGATAGCCATCTGTTTAAATTGTATCCGTACCTACATTCAGTTATTTATATGTTATATTCTAAATAGAAAACTCTGTTAAATGTACTGTATGTTCGTCACAACTCTGCCTTTTAAATGTGGTATAGTTTTGTCCCTGCAGACTTAATGGTGTGTTTATGGTTGTGTCCTTTTCTTAGGTCATATTTAATTTAATCAAAGTTAATTTATTCATTTGATAGTCATGTGCCAGCTGTAGGGAGGATGAAGGAAAGAGCAGGTTGGCAGTTAAAACAAGGTTAATGAATGACGAGTGATGCAGAAAGGATGAAGGAGGAGATGAAACCAAAACCTGAGAGTGGAACATAGTTGTGCGGAAGTGTACAAATAATAAGGCACACAATATTTAATCATCCATACATACTTCACACACACACACACACACACACACACACACACACACACACACACACACACACACACACACAAAACCAGCAGCTCTGTTAATTTAGCATGTGCTCTAGAGCCGTCTGAATTAATGACACACCTGAGGATAGGTGGAAAACTCTGCCAAGGTTTTTGGCAACTGGTCACTTCTCATAAGTGTGCACACACACTGTAGTGGGGAGATAGGGATGGGTAGCCTTGGGTAAATCAATTACAAGGTTCAGTGTCAAGTTGTAGGCCACAAGGAGGGCACCATAACAATATCCCTGCAACAGCCTGTGAATAGCAGCCAACACTAAATCAGCACTCTGCGGCAGCAGATAGAGAGGACGCCCACAGAGGAAGCACGCGGGCCCTGAGAGAAGAGGACGAATGAGGGAATGTCCTTGCATGTTACGAGGTTGAAATACTATCCCATATAGCTTAATGGGCAAAACAACCTGCTGTTAGTGAGGGGCTTTGTGCTTATCAGGAGCAGCAGCGGCAGCAGGACCATTCTCCATCATCCTCTATCTCTGGCTGTGTCCTATTGTCTCATTTTCTCTTTCCTGCCCCCATACTAGTGTCTATATTTACCTCCCCAACACAGACGTTTCCATCCAGGTGCTCCAGACAGGGTGATCACATGGAAAATATGTGAAATGACCACAACTTCAAACACTATGTAATGTGTTAACATTACATACTAAAAGCATGATAACAATGAAAATGTCAATCAGCCATTGTCCTTATTTGTGGTAGGCACATCCCGGGTTCAACAACATCATGGAAAACAGCAGTTACAGTTACATCCAGACACGTATGTAGTCAGTGCTCCTGACCAAGGACCAGGATGATCTGGACTTGTTCCCTGAGCGTTGTGCTTGGCTGCTCATTGCTCTGTAGAGGATGGGATGAATGCAGAGGACAAATTCCATTGTTCAGTGGCAACAAAGACTTTCTTTTTCAGAAGAGCAAGAACCCAACATCAGTGCTAGCTAATGCTGTTATGGCCTAATGGGAGCAAATCCCTGCAGCCAGGTTCCAAGAAGAGTTCAGGATGTTGGTGCAGCATGTTTATAACAAAGGAAACTTGCCATGAACAAAACCATTAAGTATTCATTTGGATTAGACTAAAGCATCATGCCAGTTACGATTATCCTTTCCAGTTCAGAGAGGCTTCATCATAAGCCTGCAGGAAACTGACGAGCCTGGCGCTTAAATACAAGGCTGAATGCAGATGAAGCTTCTCATGTGTGTCATGTTCTCTTTATCAGGACAGACGCTGTGGTCGGATGCTCTCTATGTATGTGCGCTCACCCACTCGGTAAACACATGCAGAGAGAGAGAGAGAGAGAGAGAGAGAGAGAGAGAGAGAGAGAGAGAGAATACAAGCCTATTGCCAAGTCAGAGGCTAATAATTCTCACTCTACAGCTGCAACAATAAACTAACTGGTGATTTGAGCTTGATTTGATATGGAAATGTTAAACTGAAAATGTTTTTTTTGTGTTTGTTTCCAACGTCTATTTAAAACTTATCTACACATGCCTCGAGGAATAAAAACTGTCCTGCTTTTGTGCTCCTCTGAATGTCATGTTTACAATGGCTAAGCTTGCTATCTGGATGTGCTGGAAAAACAAGGTTAATTGTGCAGGATGTGCAGATGGTGTTGAGGAAATGAAGGTTGCTTATTATCGCACAGCAAATAATCTGGATTTTCTGGCCAGTGGAAGGAGTTCTTTGCTCCGGGAGAAATGAGAGCTTCCTTCTCTGATAAGTGAATTGTTTTCCCCTTTTTCTCTGTCTTTGCTCTCATCTCTTTCATGTGTGAGTGTATTTGTTTTGAGAGATACCCAACTGTTTTAATAAAGTTATTTTTAAAGTCAAAATTCTTTCCTTTTTTATGCTGCACAATATTCTGCAGTACCCTTGACTTTTGTCCCGTCGCCTCATTTTACTTCTTTTTCTTCCTTCGTTCGTGTGTGTCTGAAAATCATTCTTCCTACCACCCTTTCATGTCCACTTGCTTCTTTTGCCTCCTCCCTGTGGTCTTTGCAATAAATGCTTTTAACAGAGCTGTCCGTGGTGCTTAACCTCGCCAAACCCCTAACCCTGTTTCTCAATCATACCTTTTCAGTCCTAACGTGTCGTTCGTGATCCCACTTTGTTAACTACAGCTGGAATTATGTTGGAGAAGACAAATTATCATCTCCTGCAGGACCAGATGCATTCATCTTCTGTGGTGTATTGCGTATTAGTTCATTGCCTAATTGGAGTGTAATTCACCTCACTATCTCTCTCTCTTTCTCTCTCTCTCTCTCTCTCTCTCTCATTACTCCCAGACTTGCAGTCTTACGTTTAGAATGTTGTTGTTGCATCACAATGCAAATCTCAGAGCTTGTTTACTGAAATCTATTGATTTGTTTGCCAGTTCTATTCTGTAGATGCGAAGAGAGCGTGACCAACTCTCCAGGAGTGAGTTTTCTTTCCTTAGAGAGGGGATCAATGGGAAATGACTGACCAAGGCCCCATTAAACAGGCTTCGCTGCCTGCACATATCTCTAATTATAATTACTGCAGCTGATTTGCAACAAACAAGAGGCAGTAAATTCAGCACACTCAAAAGCAGCACATGCAAAGGAGAGTAGAGGCACTGGTGCTGGGGGGTTGGACACTTGTTAATAAAAAGACGCACTTTTAGCCTCTAGAAGACCAGCATTACATCTGAGGTAACAAATCAAGAGAAAATTCTTCAAAAGTGAACTTGCAAAAAAAACGTTCTTTTTCTTTTGTACTTCCATTTTTGAGCGTGTGTAATGGAACGCTGATAAGGAAAGGAAACGACCAGCTCTCAGTCTGCTGAATCCTTCCACCATCTGTCTTCCCAAATTACATTTCACACAGCACTGAACACTTCTGACAAGTGAGACGTTTATCTGTGAATGATACTGAGGTTTTCCAGAATGACTCCGATAACTCAAGAGACAAAATAGCATCAGCCTAACTTTGTTTGTTATCGCCGTGTATTCATATTCAAGCTTCTCTGCAAACCCCTTCAAAAGACGGTGAATTGAAGTTTCAGAATAGGGTTAGGAGGAGCTCTCTCTCTCTCTCTCTCTCTCTCTCTCTCTCTCTCTCTCTCTCTCTCTCTCTCTCTCCCAGTGACAGATAGGCGTCAAAAATACCACCAAGGGAGCGCGGATCAGCAGCTTTCCGCGCGGCCACACGCACCGTTCCGATGTGTCTTTTCTCCAGACGGAGACGCGGCACAGAGACATGACAGTGGATAAAATATGTTCTTCTTCTCACGGTTCAAAGTATCCGAACTGATTTCGACTTTTCATGCCTAAACGGAGAGATCACCTGCTTTGCGAGACTCCTACACCTGCTCTGAGACTGAGATGAAGGAGAAAATGTGGATATTTTACTTCGCCGATAACCCAAAGTGTCTTTTTGCTATTTGGAAACAGTGGTGTTTGTGTTACGCAGCGGTGGCTTGTTTGTTGTTGTATCCTGTCAGGACGGAGGATGCGTGTCCGTCGTCCTGCGTGTGTGCCAGAGACTCAGGGACGGTGACCTGCCACGATGGGGAGGATATCGAGGTGCCGGTGGACATTCCTGAGTGGACATCCACCTTGATCCTGAGAGGGAGAAACATCTCAACTTTACACCGAGGTGCGTTCATGAGCAACAGCACGGAGTTGGAAATGATCACTCTGTCGCTGTCCTACAACGGGATACAGGTTATAGAACCTTACGCCTTCCTGAGACTCCCTCGTTTGCATTTGCTGGATCTGAGCCACAATAGACTGGAGTTTATCTCAGCCAGAGCCTTTCACGGGTTACTAGAACTGCGCTCTCTTTACCTAAACTGCTCAATTCTACCTGCTGCCACAGCGCACCTTTCCGCTGCGCTCGGCACACAAAGTTTGCGCAACCTCCACAGACTGGAGTTGGCGGGAAACGGCTTGAAGTCCATACCTTTGGTGAGGTTAGACATTTATAACCTTCACGCGTTAGTCTTGATAAATAACTCCATAGAGATCATCGAGAGGCAGAACGTCACCAGTTTGTACCAGCAAAGTCGCATACGCGTCTACTTGTCTTTGAACCCGTTCCGGTGCAGCTGCGAGCTGGAGGCCTTTTACTACTGGCTGAAGAACTCGTCTCAGTGCCCGGATGCGGGGCGTCTCCTGTGCAGCGAGCCGGAGGCCAAGAGAGGGGTCCCTCTGGAGACACTGCGGGGAGAAGACGTGGATTGTATGAACGAGAACCTGGAAGCGGTGTCATATGTGTTCCTGGGTATAGTTCTGGCTCTGATCGGGGTGGTCTTTTTAATGGTGTTGTACCTCAACCGGGGCGGCATCAAACGTTGGCTCAACAACATCAGAGAGGCGTGCCGGGACCAAATGGAGGTCTATCACTACCGGTACGAGCAGGACTCAGACCCGAGACTGGCCAACGTGGCTGTTTAACTCTTTGACACATCTGGCTGCAGCTGTGTGGAGATGCACTGTTTCAAGAAGGCTGCCTGAATAGTTTTTACAACCTCACACCACTTCCAGGACCTTCAGTGGTATCCCTCGCTCACATTACGATGCACCGAGACAGTAAATGACTGTAAAACACTTTAAATGTTCATCTTGCCAGGTGATTATTACGTCAACTTCTGAGCAGTATTGTGTATATTGTAAATATGTATGAATATCTCAAGAGAGGAGTGATCTTCTCAGACACTTAGTATTACTAAGCCTATTAACCAAGTGACAAATATACAGTAAAGGTGTCTTTTTGGGGGGATTTGAAAAGGTGAACTGAAGCGATGAATCTGTGTTATTACTGAAAAGTCATTTTAATCATATAGCAGGGGGGAAGGCAGTAGACATAGAGTACTGAGGGAGAGAGAAAGAGGAGGATGGGGAGGTAAGAAAGGAGCTGACATGTTGCTTGGAGTGCCATGTTTGTGCAAGCAGGGTCAAGCTGAAGTCATATGTCATCAGCCACACAGGAATAGCAGTCTTCAAATTATGAAGACACACATTTGACACCAGGTCAGTTCAAAAGCAAAAAGAGGGAGAGACAGAACCTAACCATGCATGTAATTGTTGTAGGCATAGTAAACCAACCAGAACATGAATAAAAGGTCAAATAAAAATGGCGAGTTAGCAGTGTTATTTACATCGGTGCATCACCATCAGGAAATGTAGACTTGACATCTGATGTGTGACCCATAAACAGCATCACTGTTGTATTCTGAATGTAAGCGGGAGGTCACGTTGTGTAAACTCATCAGAAAAGACTCTCCAGACTTTCCCATCTGCTCCCTTTAGAGAACCAGAGTGAGAGGCCGGCGGAGGTCTGCATGGGGAGATACGGCAGAGAGGCAGTGTAATCTCATCAGCAGTATGACTGCTAAAGCCAGGAGAATGATGAGAAACCTGTGAAGTCAGTATCTGTCTGTTGGCCTATCAACCTTTCTTCTCACCAAAATCCCCCACATTTCAATCACAGCCAAGGTCGAACATGAAGAGCTTAGGCGGGGGGAAAAAGGAAGATGTATAGGTCAAGTGTGTCTTAATAGAACGTTTGTAAAATATGCAAATTAGGTAATAAAAAGGATGACATGGGAAAAAAAAAACATGACAGGATATCAATTATTTGTTTCGTAAAAAAAAAGTACTTTTAAATAGTGGATAGTTGGCTACATCCTTTGGTTGAAGTGACTGATGCAGGGAAACAAGTTACACACTGGGAAGCAATTTATATTTAGATGCTTGTAATAAGCATTAATTAACAGGTGATGACGCACCAACTTATGATATATGCTTATTTTACATTAAGAAGACAATGTAAGTGTAATTAATAGCATTGTAAACATTAATTGTTAATAGGACAAAGGTTACTGTTACACTTTTATTTTTTTACTTTAATAGGAACTCATATTGTGCATTTGTTACCTATGCCCTTATTTACAGTCAGCAATATTTTTTGCTCCCACAGCCAAAGTGAGAGCAATGCCTTATTAAGGTTCATAAGTCCTCTATTATGCTGTTATTAACAATTACAGAAGACATTTGTTACTACCGGATTTACAGCAAGAACGATGCTTTGAGAATGCTAATAAATCCTTTATTATGCTCCTATTAACAGTTAAAAGAGCCTTTTTTAACTACCAGTTGTGCAGCAGGAACAATTATTGTAAAGGGTAATACATCCTTTATTATACTCTTATTAACAGTTAACTAAGCGTTTTGCAGCTCCCGCTTCTGCAGCAAGAACTGTTAATAAGGGCATAAGTAACTGCTGATAAACACAAAATGAATACATATTCACCTTAATAAAGGAAGATATGAAACACATCACACATGATGTCATGATATCGTGTAATGGCTGTCTCCTATTAATTAATGCTTATTGGTACAAGCATCTCAATAATAGATAGATAGATAGATAGATAGATAGATAGATAGATAGATAGATGGATAGATAGATAGATAGATAGATAGATAGATAGATAGATAGATAGATAGATAGATAGATAGATAGATAGATAGATCACCATCTTCATACTCTCCTGCTTTGAGCGTATTTGCTGTGTCAGCACTATCAGCACAAGTGCAGGAGCAGCCGTCAAATAACGAAGACGTCAAAATATGAAACTGTCCCTGTCATGTCGTATAAGCAGGCCGCAGAGATCGACTTAATCATCAGGACAGCAGTGATCAAGGATAAAAGTACACACATTACACATCTGGAACAAGAACTCAAACAACCACTTGGTGTGTGTATGTGTGTGTGTGTTGGGGGGGGGGGATCTGAAAGAGACGTTACGACAATAAATATGAGAGAAACATAATTATGACACGTGACGTGGCAAATGTGCGGTGACAGTGGCTGTATATGAATATCCATAAATAGTCTATCATGATATACAGTGGAGTGTGAAGTGTCTATGAGGTGTCATATACAATGATATGACTGTAAAAAGCTTCCTTTCGTTGTGGTAAACCTTTAATCCGACCTTTCATTGATTATTTGAGAGATCAATATTGATTAGATATTCGTCTTCGTCTTCGTCTTCGTCTTTGTCGTTGTGCACTCTTTTTGTGCTCTTTTCTCAAAATGAACTTCAGCGCGAGTTCAACTTTACATCGGGAAATACAAGACACGCATACACACACACACACACACACACACACACACACACACACACACACACACACACACACACACACACACACACTTGCATCCATAACCTTGTATCTGTGTGCTCATCTCCATTTACTATCAAATACTACCTAATATTTTTTTTAATTTTTTTTGCTCAATATAAACACCAGTGCATTTATTCCCCAGCGTTTTTTAATACTGCCACTTCTCTTTTTGTGTGTGGGCTTTGTTTTTCTTTCTAGTCCTGCTTGTACTTCCCTCTTTCTTGTCTTTGTCCTTCTTTCACTCTCCTAAATTCTCCTTAGAAGTACAGTATTTGTCAAAGACTTCCTCTGCCCTACATGCCCCCCACTCCCCCCTCCCCCCCTCCATCTGTCTATTCCCCTCTCTCACTCCTCTTCATCCAGGTAAATGATTTTATTCACTTGAGTGACTTTCTAAGGACGTGGGGACAGGGTTTAAGCTGAGCCCAGCAAAAGGAAAGAACCGCCAAAGACAGATAAAGAAAAGGGGGTGTCGAGAAAGGATTCATTAGTGTTCTTTAGTCCGAGTACTAAATGTCCTTGCCTTATGCAAAGAGGTGACTCATCTCTGTATATGAATGAATGTCTGGGAGGCCAAAACCCAGCTAGAAACTAGGGGAGATGTCTGATGTGTAAATGTAGCTGTTATCAGAGAGTTCAGTCATATCTGTGCAGCACAAACTTTTCAAACGACCTCCATCTTTTCTCCATGAGAGCAATTTCAAGAACACATTATCACAGCCCATCAACCCCTAATTGAATGCTATGGTTTCCTGGACATATGAATCACTTGGTGTCGTTGACTCTGGGTGTAAGAAAGTGTTGGCTTCCTGCTCAGAGGAAACGGAGGAAGTTTGTGATTTGACAGATGGAAATTAGCTGAATGTCGGAGTTGTCCCGGCTACGAGGTCAGGCCAGTGTTCCCAGGCCCTCAACAGCACACAAAGGGTTAGGTGGCGCTGGTTAGCTAACCCGCACAGCAAGGAGGTTCTGGGGCCTGCCATGGAATGTTTGTCACCTTGTGTCTCTCTGGGTGCTCTGGCCTCCTCCCATACACCAAGAACATGCAACATAAGTGAATAGAGATGTCAACTGAGTCTCAAAACCGGGGAAAACGTCGGTATTGTTGAACATCCAGTTCCATCATTTCACAGTCAGTGGGTTTTCAGTTCATGTCTGACATAAATTCTTTTTAATGTTGCATTGCGGTGGATTTTTTTTTTTTTTTACAAGTAAACGCCACACAGGCATTTCACAGCTTGTTAAGTGTCTCAAAAACAGCAATTGATAATGTGCTGCTGAAGAAGCCAACAGAGGTTGTTGCAGACATTAAAATTGATTGATGCCAAAGCAGAAGACACGCAAAGCTAGATGTGCTGATTGAGACGCCACGCATCGATGGTGTAGTACATGATGAGCGTAATATTAGCTTTGCTCTTCTAATGGTTGCATTCACACTTTACAGCTTTAAAAATTGAAATGGGTTTTAATTTGTGAAGATTATCTTGCTGAGTAAAAAGAAACACAAGCTTTCCTTCGCCACGAGCTTGTCCTCTACTAAACGCAATGTAAAAATCCCAGTGATTGTCGGCCGAGTTAACCTATGGTGTCGTTAACTTCCAGGTTAACTCACAATATAAAACCATCCCAGTGGCACTCTGCTGGAGACCAGCTGCAGGTGTGAATGGTTGTCTGTCTAGATATGTTTAACCGTGAAGATTGATTGATGATGCGTCCAGGTTGTTCCCCGCCTCTTGCTTGATGTCAGCTAAGGTTGGCTCCTGCTCCGTGTCACCCTGTACATGATAAATGGTATGAATAATGTATAACTGGATGGGTTAAGGGCTTAGGATGAGCACCCCCTATATGCTGATAAGAGAAGGGTTTAGCAGTTTGATGTTTCAGAATAGAATTTCAACAAGACAGAACGCCAGCTCGAAAACAAAAGAAAATGACTTGTGCTGAAGGGAACAATGCTAATGTCTCAAGTATGAAATTCTTCTCGCTCATTTTTCTTCCAGTGGCACTTTTGTCTAACTTCTTTCACCTTGACTTGTTAGGACACCAAATCAGGAATATATTGTTCTCCTGATTCAAAGTTAAGAAAAATGTTCAGACGGCGATGGCAGCTGTTGATTTGAAGGAGAATGGGGGTGTCAGTGGGAGGAATTCAAGGTAGACTAAAAAAGAACAGTTTGACATCGCCCCTTATTTCTCCTCTGCACAAATCCAGTAGGACACGTCAAATGAGTGGGTACTTACAGAGAAAAAAGGGCAAATAGGATGTGTGCCTGGGAGCAGGATTACTGTGAATGGAGTCATTTATGATATGAGGAATACATATTTAGTGATGGATACACATTATACTTATTGTATTATATGATATACCCGGTACTTCATTATTGTCTTCTTCCCAACCGCCAACATGTCCTCACGATCACCAAGCAATGATGACAGTTCTTGACAAATCTTTGAAATAAATCGGAATGGATGACAACTGCTGGAATGACCAGTGCCAGAGATGTCATGGATATGGTGGTACACTTTATTTGATCAAAAGTGATTAATTTTGGGCTCAAATATTAAACTGATCACTGGTGGTGAGACTGTTCAGTTTGGTGCTGGTAGACTGACTTCCTTCAGCTTTTATGTTGAAAGAATTATGAGCTCATCTCTGTGAATGGTTGCTAATTGAGGGCATCAGTTTAACACATGGCAGATGCTGGAACACCTGTGAACACTCCATGTGATGCATTATGGGTTGTATGACTTTATCATTATTAGTTTATTAGTTCTTGCACAGCTGCTTTATGTTCAGATGAAACACTGAAGGTAAAGGTGAAGTTTCATTTAAATCGCTCTGGTAGTTCCTGCAAATAATCCCGCTGACAAACAGACCCAAAACATCACCCCCTTGCATAATTACTCCTTAGTAATGTCCCCCAACACAAATGTCCTTCCAGTTTTTAATTGTTCAAGTACAGACTGGGGAATCCAAACTGGTTCTTATGAGATTAATTAAGCATAAATGCGAACAGTGAAAGGTTTGTTTGTTACAAACAAGGTCATTAAACAGCATTGTGTAGTAATGGAGCTCATTAGTAATGGAGCTCTCAGGAGTCGTAGAGGCAGGTTGGATCCTTTAGTGCAGGGTCATGATATCCAGTTAGATTATAAATGCAGCCCGAGGGAATAATACGCATTTGGCATGTCATCATATTACTTTACTGATTTACTTCATACAGCTCACGCACAGCTCTTTAAAGTATCATTAAGGTATCATATGAGGGAACGAATACAGTATACATTTCAGTCAGGGGGATGAATTAATGTATCAGCTCTACTCAGGTCGATATTTCCATTACTGGTGGTTCAGCAGTGTAATTAAAAACCATGGGAACCAACATACAGAAGCTGACATGGTGAACTTTGCGCCGGTCTCAAAGCCCAAAGGTCATGTGGGTTTTGATCAGCACAACACCAGGTTTTAAAGGCGATGACTGCAGTATTTGTGGGTTTTCATGTGGATAAACACAGTAGGCTGGTCGATGGGCCTTTGACCAGGAGAACAAAGTGTGTCTTAACAAGCTGAGCAAGTGTCTCCGATCTATAACCTAATGAAGCCTCTTTACATATTTATTAATGTTTGAAAATATATGGTCAACACTGAAATACACGATAGTAAATATTTTGCATATTCATTTCACTAATATTTTTGGATATTGTTAACAGGAATAATACAAACCCCTCCATCTTGTTTATGCGCGAGATGCAATCCACAGTCTCAGAAGTGAGAGACCATTTAGATGTGAACATTCCAATAACCTTATGGCTCTGTCATTTCATTAAAGAACCTCAACCAAAGCAGTTTTGGTTTTTTTCCACTTACTGCCCACAGACCTGAACAGTCCAAAGCAGCTGGCTCACTGCTGAGAGGTATGTAATGAGGCTTTTACTGGCCACGTCGCCCTTTCAAGGACAACCAGGAAGTTCGACCTTAAATCCTTCTGTCCGTATTCAAATTAATTATGAGGTGTCTTTAGTGGTCACAGTTTGAAACCAGTGAAGGTGCATGCTGGTTATTTATAAATCTATTTTTACCTTATTACTTAGTTTTGCGCAAAACACTTCTTATTTTGTGGCCATTTTAAAATGATTTGGTTGTTTTTCTGGATTCTGGATTCTGGTATCTGCGGCTTTCATCCCGTAATGTTTACACCAAACATCTCTGGTTTAATCACAGTTACAGTAAGTGCAACATTTTCAACATCGTTACTGATTAAATTCTAGTTACATTATTTAAAACAGCAGTTCAATAACAGTTTTTCTTCTTAATGACTTGGAAATCTTTACTGCTCATTAAGTCTCATCACCATTAATTTCAGACATCAAGTGTAGCTCTGCTAATTGGCTGCCAGCAAGTGTTTGAGCTCTGTGTGTGTGTGTGTGTGTGTGTGTGTGTGTGTGTGTGTGTGTGTGTGTGTGTGTGTGTGTGTGTGTGTGTGTGTGTGTGTGTGTGAGACGGGCAGCTTCTCGTTCAAATAGCTGTGGAAAAAAGTGCTGTCTCAGCAGTTTGAATATTTCATGCTGTCCTTCACTGCTGATCCTCTGACTGGACGTAACATTGGCCTGTTACCTCAGAGAAAACTGACAACCTGTCTGTCACTTTCCAACAGCTCTGTCCTCTTAGTGCAGCCTTCAGTCGGCTATTACAACCCCTGTTCAAGCCTTCAAACACAGTACACGCAGTTCCACTCTCCCCGTCAAAGAATTCACCTTAAAATAGTCCCGTAAAGCGCTCCCAAACACTACTACACTGTCGTTACATAACAACCCTGACAGCAAAACCAACCCAGGCAGTATTTGTTAACACCAACGGACAATATGTCTGGATAAGTCTGGATCTGTGTATCTTATGAAGCTAAAGTGATGCACAAAGGGCTAAAATTACTTTGTTACTGAGAGAACCTCGTATGATGCTGTGAGGAAATGAGTTGGGTTTTCATCTTTCTACTCCTCTCATGTGGCCAGCTTGCAGCTACACCTGTTTCACTGTCCGTTACCTCTGACAAGTGACAAGGGGACTCAACTTTAAAAACATCTAACATAGCTCATTTCATATAAGAAGCAGAAAAACAGACATATCTCAAAATGAATAAAATTGACAGTGTGGCAAAAAATGAAAAGATGATTCTTAAAGGGCGTGATAAGGTGCACAAGTTTTCTGAGTTCATGCAGCATGCCTGTAGGCTTTAGCCCTGGAGAATATTTAATGTGTGGGAGTCATCAGAGAGCATCGATCTGAACACCAACTGTGAGGAGGTCACAGATGTAGTCTGGAAGGAGGCCACGACGTGATATGAAAATGATGAAATGCAATTTCAAATCAATGACCCTTCAACACTGCGTGACGCAGTGATGCTGCGATCATGTGATAAATTACGTGCCAGGACCACAGGAACAATGGATCGTCAGTTATGATTCTATCACAGTGGAGACTTTTAAATCGATTCTTATCCGGGGATACATTTAGTTCACAAGGGTTGAAAATGATTGTACTTTATTACGAGCAAATACTACCCCCACCTCAGCTAAGGGCAGACAAATAAAATGAGACTTGAATTTGTTATCACTGTCGATCTGGTGCACACTTACTTTTCTGGTCAGACAATTAATCCACAGAAAAAGAGCAATAGCCTGCAGGACTTTATTTACTATACTGTCATGTCACAGCGTGCAACATCTTTGCTTCGTGTTACTTTAATGCACATGATCTGCTGACAGTAACAGCCGTTTTGATATTTGAATTATCGAAATTACCAACAACAACAAAAAATCGCAAAGGAAAGATTGTGCTATTCAGTGAATTATGGTCCTGAGCAGGAGCCGAGTCCAGGATCTGTCCTTCTAAACACATTTGGTTTGTGCCAAATGACCTGTAAAGGTGACGCTGAGAGGGAGAGAGAGACAGACAGACAGACAGACAGACAGATAGACAGAGAGAGAAGTGACACCTGTGATGAAAGCTAATTATATTTTCAATTATAGTCTCACATTTAAAAACTTGCTCTCCGTGGTGAGGTCACAAGCGCTCTCGTATCAGTTATCTTGGGGTGACAATGACGCTGAATCATTAGATATACCAATATAGATCAGGGGGGTTGGGTGCGTAGCTGTAAATCTTCTTAAATTGGTGATCATTTCTTCTGGGGAGGGGGGATGTCACTATCCATGTCCACTATCCCGTCTTCTTAATGAGGGCTTCTTTTTTGGGGGAATTTTGTGTGTTCACAAGTTCATTGTTCGTTAATCTTTTTACAGCCTCCATTAATCAAAGCTCGCCCTGGCTCATAAATTCACTCTTGATGCAAAAAAAAAATAAATAAAAAATAAAAAAAATCAACAGAGGGTTTACCTTGGTTTTAGAAGCAAGGTCAGTCTGCCATTCAAACATGGATTGACTTGAAACTCTAATACTAAACCCAGAGGACATAATTACATCCATTTTTACTGGCTTGTCTTAGATGTACTCAATATGACACTTTCATGAGATCCCCACAGGAATTTATCATTTCCATTCATGTTATGAAAAAAAGGATGTGATAAGCTAGGATTGTGCCTCTATGACTCCTGCGGGTCTCTCTAATGAGTCCCAGTAGTGTCGGGATCACAGGGGAATCATGCTTAATGACCTTGTCTGTAAACAAACAAACCCACTGCTGTTGAACCATTAGCCTAATTAATCCCTTCCCTTATTCATCAATGCGGAGGAGAAAGAGGGAATGAAAAAATTTCAGATAGATCTTGTGTGTTGACCCTGCTTGGATTGGCGCATTCTTACTGATCAGCTATCAATCTCTGAGTTCTTCTTAGATCCTCTCAGGTGACTGATCACACAACCGGCCGGGTAGAGACCAGTCCTCAAAGACACCATGAAGAGTTGGTTTCACATGCTAGAGCTTCCCATGTGTTGGCTCGAATGGATTCAAGGTTTATGTATCACTGAAAGCAGAGTTAAAGCCTCAAGTACACATCACTTCAAGTACCTGTCAACGGGCTTCATTCATTAAATGTTCTTGCACGAATTTCTTCCTACACACCAAAGGACTTTTTTTTAAGCCCTTAATTAATTCTGACAGGAAGCAGAGCCTGATGGTTCTTTGGAACTCTGAGCACCTGAAATCTTCTGTATTTCTCTAGTATTATTAAAGTCTTTGCAAGCCTGGGTGAATGGCAGTTATAAGACGTAAACATGTGATGTGGAGTGAGGAGCTGGCTTTGTTTCCCCTTTGTAAGACTAAATTGAGGACAAAGGCATTTGTATTATCTTTTTTTAAAAGAGGCAACTTTTCACACTGTTTAACAGATTTGCCCAAAAATCAGGTTCATCCATGACCCATGACACAACCCTTTACCAAGTTTGGTGAAAATGGGCCACTTAAAAGAGAGACAATAATCACATAACAGCTGGCTCAGGAGGTACAGAGGCCATCCAGTAATCAAAGGGCTGCTGGTTTGATTCCCGCTTCCACTGGTTACAAGATGTCATCAGCTCCTGATACTCCTGATGAGTGTGATGTCTCCTTGCAGCTTCCACCATCAGTGTGTGGGTGTGAACAGGTGAATTAGACAACATTGTATACCATTGTGTGTTCTACCAGTTGAGTGTGTTTGCTGTGACCTCCCTGGTGGAGGTTAAACTCTGATATTACTCCTGAGATAAGCATCGTTACTGCCAGTCTTTAATTGTTTCCATTATTTACAAGCATTTTTGCTGTTGCTCGCATTTATTTGTTTTGATGACTGTGCAGTACACAGAAATACTTACTCAGCCACCTCTTAGTCATCACACTTAGCCAGCCAATTTCAGGAACACATATTCTGGAAGGGCTGTTTGGGGCCTGAGGCAAGAAGCTTTCAGTGATGGAATGACTGTTTTCTTGAATTTCAGCTTTTCAAGACCTCTAATGTCTCCTCAGTATCAGTGCACACCCTTCTCATCGCCCTCTGGTTTTAATTTTGACAATACAAACCCTCCTAATGGATAAAGATGAGATTAATTAGGCTTAAGCCTGAACTGTAGGTTTGTTTGTTAGAGGCAAGGTCATTAACCACCATTCTTTGGTAATGACTTACAAATATGGCTCATTAGCAGGGTTCCCAGGAGTCAGAGAGGCAGGGGTCAACATGTCCTGTTGGGTTTAAAAGATCTCTATGGAATTATTGCTCATCAATAATGCCATCATATTTTGTTGCACTCTGAATAGACATATTTTTAAGGCAATTAAACTGTGTTTTTCTATGTGTCTTTTGTTACCATCAAACTGAAATAACAGCCACAAAGTTGCAACAATTAATCAATTATTCAATGAAAAGTCTTTGGGTTTTCATCTCTAGGATGGACAAACATTAACATGGGAGCTGCACAAATAAAGTGTTCAATAACTTTAAACTGATATATGAAATATAATCAATATTTTTTCATATATCACTTTAAAGTGTTCAATAACTTTAAACTGTAATATGACCAATATTGATTATACGGGTTTAGTTTCAACTCTGCAATCCAAAATGACTTCAACAAATATAACTTGTTCTTTTGTAAGATCTCAGAGCAAACCTAACCAACCCCCATCAATTTTACTCAAATTGTAAGACAAGGAGATCTACTAATAGATGCAAGTGAGATTAATTAGGCAAAGGGTTACGCAGTAAATGGTTCATTGTTTATGGGGGAGCTCATTAACCAGCATGCTTCAAACTTAATAAAGACTCATTAGTGGGAATCTAAGGTGCAGGTGCAGCAGAATTTGAGAGTAATTGTGTCCTGTTAATGATAAAAACCAATTCCAGTTTTTACACTGATTTCATATATTCTAATTTATATACATTCAATCCACCATGATCCTGAATTGTTTTTAAGTTTGAGTGAAAATAACTTCTTTCTAGTTATAACAGTGTAATAATCTTTTGACTAGACCCAGATGGGCTCTCTTCTGTAAAGAAACAGCCTGACAGGTCATGGAGTTCTAGACTCAGTCACTTCAAGTTTTTTCACTTGAAAATAATAGTTACTCAATCATTTAGTATATTGTCTGGAATGCCAGGTCATAAACAGAGAACAATAAAAATCAAGCGTTTTGAGCCTGAAAGGATGTCAGTAGCTGACATACACACACACACACACACACACACACACACACACACACACACACACACACACACACACACACACACACACACACACACGACAGAACGTTTTAAGTCGGCTACATTTGGTAGAGGGCTGTGGTGGTGAAGCTGCTGCCCCCTGGTGGCATTGCATACGTATACATCCAAGCACAAGGCACCGTTTCGACAAATCAAGCAACAACTTCATTACAATTATCATTGTGAAAACCTTGATTCTATGTCTTTTGCTTCATTCTATTATTTTCATATTTATTTAGGTCATTAGAATTTTAGTGACTCATTTTTCTAGAGGAACTATTGTACGCGCGGTCGGAAGTGTTTCACCGTTACACCTGTGACCGACTCTTAAATGTGACCGCCTATCAACGTAACATTGAAGGGTGTTTATCGAGTTTGAGGCTGATAAATGACCAGCATTATCCATGTTTAGTAAAGTCAACGACTCTTTCAGGTAGGCTAACAGGTACGGTAAGCTAACGAGAGCTTGTCAAGTTTGCTCTGTAATGTTAGCTGACAACATAGAGGACACTTGTCTGCACCAGTAAACTGGTGTCTGGTGTTGAGTAGTTTTGCAGGAGGTGAAAGGATTACGAGGATATTACTAAGACCCTCGCTGTTTTTCTATGGTTTTATTTATACCACAATCTAAAAATAATAATCAATTGCAATTGGTTATACTGAACTCGAAATATCGGCTGAGAAAAAGTTCTCACTTTTTAATATGGCTCCTTCAATGGCATGTTTCATGATTTCATAGTAAGAAATGGGTCAGTATTAATCAGTTAGGCACATTTATTGTTCCGGTGGTATACAGTATGTGTCAGAGCAACATATGCTCTTTCACTAATGCATTTTCTAATTGAAAGAGACAGATTTACTCACACCAACAATGATAAACACAATATTTCTATTAAATTATAAGTAAGACAGAAATGTCCAAATTGGAGACAAAATTATTGCGATTAATACAGACACAATTGCAGCACTAAAGGACTTAGACAGCAATGAAAGTCTCAGTTTATTATTATTTGATTCTCAATAACATCATGTTGTCTTCAGCAGATTGCCTGTGTAAACGCCATTTATTGGCACAGGATGGCGTCTCCTTCACCTCATGACCGCAGCCGGATAGACGACGAGGATGACCCAGTTGAACGTATGATTTCTCGCACTGGCTGTGCTGAGCTCCACTACGCCGTGCAGGAGTGCATGGCTGAGCACCAGGACTGGAGGGTGTGCCAGAACCAGGTCCAGACATTCAAAGACTGCATGATGAATTTTCAGAATGCGCGAAAAGAACAGCTGTTGAAACGGCGGCAAGCCTCCCCTGAATCTACACCCAGCTGAACTCACAACCACACACACACACTCACTCACAGTGGTTTTGTTGGACTATGTTGAGGACATGCTTGAAGTAGAAAGACTGATGTAATTATATGACATTAAAATAAACACATATGAGCAGCAATGTTTTAAGTCTTCAGTCTTCATCTGCCAGGGACCACTGGGAAAATTATATTTCCAGCTGTCCAGAACAAGATAAGTGTTCCAGCATAATTATCCTTTATATCTCAAATCATTTGCAGTGCCTGTCATCACTTTAGAAATCAAAACATCTGCCATATTTTCACCTCATCATCATCAAGCAATAGTTATGAAAAGTCAACCACGTATATCATGAAAATCTGGCCATATGAGAATTGATGACTCCACTTCAGTATTAATAATTGTAATTGAAGGGGTTCCACACACTTTGTCAGGCATTGGTCTCAATGTCTTCATTGGTTAATGTGTGAATCATATTTTTATATTACCATAATGTAAAATATCTACCATTTTATTTATGTGAGGGGTCTGATGATATAAAACAAGCACTGCACTGTTCATTTCGATTTTAGGGAATATTCTTAACAAGGTCTTAAGGAAATTACATTCAGTTATCACCAATATTTATGTTCTGAATGGATTTCAAGATTGTAATATTTTGAATATGGCCTGTACTTAAATGTTAACCCTTGAATTTGTCGCCTGATTCAACAGAGAGACGATAGTTGGCTCAGAGCAGAACTGACTTTTAATTGTCCAACCCGTCAACAGGTCCTATGAGATCCATTATTTTAAAGTATAAACAGTAATAAAAAGCTTGTTTACTAAAGTCAAGGTTATAAACTTGTATTCTCTGGGGATTTCATGTCAAATTGGGCCCATTAGTATCGTTTAGCTTTGTCCTGCTGTCTCCCGTCAAATGGTAAATGGACCTTTGGGAGCATCATGCAAAACATCAGTCATATTACCTTGTTTAATCACGTTGTATTAATGCAGTAAACAATTAATACATTCTCAGTTTCTAAAAAATCATGTCTGGACCATAGTGAACCCATGAGATCATGACTCAGCTTTTCAAACACAGAAAGAGGCCAGATCATTCTACCCCAGGTTTTTTTTCTTCCCTTGTTACCAACTTTACGGTAGATATTAATATTTTAGCGGGAATATTCCCATTGAGACTTTTTTCAAGAGAGTCCTAACCAAGACAAATGCAAAGAACACCAACAGTGTACTTACAATAACAGACTATTACATTGAAATGTATCTTCTGAAATGGTTAGTAGAATGTGCGGCTTTAAAATCAGTCCATCCATCCATTTTCTTCCGCTTATTCCTGGTAAGGGTCGTGGAGCCTATCCCGGTGGCTACAGCCGAGAGGTGGGGTTCACCCTGGACAGGTCACCAGTCCATCACAGGACCAACACACAGACAGACAACCATTCACACTCCCAGTCACACCTACGGTCAATTTAGAGTATCAATCAGCCTCGTCCTCTCTTGATGTCTTTGGACTGTGGGAGGAAGCTGGAGTACCAGAGAGAACCCACACAGGAGCAGGGAGAACATGGAGACTCCACACAGAGAGATCCCGTGCCCAAGTCAGGACCCCAACCCAGAACCTTCTTGCTGTGAGGCGACAGTGCTGACCACTGCACCACCGTGCCGCTGGCTTTAAAATCACTTTCACCGAAGACAGTGTGGGTTCAATGATAGAAGAAGATTTTACCATATTGACTGATTTTACTTCTTTTTCTTAATGAACTAAATGGACAGGCTCCTGGTTAGATGGCCCCTCTAGTTGTCTCTAATTTCTCTGCTCTGGACTCTTACTTTTCCATCACAACTCCTTTCAGTCTTACTTGACTCTGGTCCCAGGATTTCAGGATTTTCTCCACTGTAGTTCTGCAGCTTCTCTGCATTTGCCAGCAGGAGAAGCTGGCAGGTCCTGCAGCAGCAGCAGCACCCTTGGATTTGGTTCTGCTGTTCTGACATGTCAACGTTCAATGTGGTGAATACACAGGTGTGTACATGCAGAGATGATTAATGAACCCCAGAGAACAAACTTGATACATTAGGTGCATCTTGGTACTGGTATTGGTAGTTACCCTGCCCTTTCCCCATTTTCTCTGCCATTAAGAGTGATACAATTAACAACTTCATTAAAGCATCATTCCAACCAATAATTACATGTTTGTGTGCAAAAACCACACAGATCTGCCCCCCTATGGACCAATTTAATGCCACTGATTGGCTTTGACTTCCTTTTTTATCAGTTGAAAGCTTCATCTCCGGAGATCGGTTTGAAAAGTATATCTTCACGCAGCTATCCATAGAGTCGGAGTAAAAGGTATCTGTGTACGGGGGAAACACTGAAGCGGGGACTCAGGTGAGCATCATTCTGTTTGACTTCCTGAGAATGTTTTAGTGTGAAATGTTCTTGTTGTAATGGCCTGACTGTGATGTTGCCTTTCGCAGTTCATGATGGGATGTTGTTCTTTGTCAGTGTAAAACCCTCATGTGTTACGGACCAGACGCCGTCCTCCGATGTATGGATCTCAGCTATGTCTCTCTACACGACAGGTTTAAATGACTCTGTACTCATACATCCTTCAGGCTTTTACATCGTTGGATTCCAAAGTTTTCCCTTCATCTGTATCTATTTCATATTTTTAGCTGTCATTTATGTGGTTACACTGTTCTTTAACTGTGTGCTGATCTTTATAATTGCCTTTAATCCTTCTTTACACACTCCTAAATTTTTAGCTGTTGTCAACCTGGCAGTAATTGATGTCATCCTGAGCTCCTGCATTATCCCTAGCATGATAAAGATATTCCTCTTCAAGGACAACTTTGTTCCATTCAATTTGTGTTTGTTGCAGATGTTTGTTTATTATGCATTTGGAACGTTAGAGTCATATGCACTTGCTATTCTTGCCTACGACAGGTTGATTGCTATCTGTTTCCCCCTGCGCCAACACTCAATCAACTCTCTGAGAAGTATGTCCTGTATTGTTGGTCTGAGTTGGACTTTTTCTCTGGGAATACTTTCAATTGCAACAAATTCAATGACCCAACTGTCTTTCTGTAATTCTGTCCAAGTGTTAAGCTATTTCTGTGACTATGCACCTGTCTTTAGACTGGCATGCAATGACTACACAATACAGTGGTACATGGCCTGTTTTCTCACATTCTTGCTGCTTGTAGGACCTTTTACCTTCATCATTCTATCCTACATCTGCATCCTTGTGACAGTTTTCAAGATGAAATCCCTGGACAGTCGGATAAAAGCTTTGACTACTTGTGTTGAGCATCTCATTCTTGTTGCTGTATTTTACTTTCCTCTGATTATCATCTTTACTGTTGGGTTTTTTCTGGGAGTCATTGACCCAAACCAGCGTGTGATGAGCCTGTCCTTGGCCTCCTGCATCCCACCGTGCATCAATCCTATCATTTACTCTTTGAAAACCAAAGAGATCAAAACCAGGGTACTGGTGCTGGTCAGGAAACATAAAATTGGCACACAACAACCAGGTGAATGTAAGCAGAAACCTTTTAGGATGATTAAAAATAAATGTAGAAACTGAATGTTTATGTAATGAGGTTAAAAAAAAAACAGTTAATTAAAGGCTTGAACTTGTTGCTGCTTGAATTTCATTCAGAACCACTGCTGCTGGTCAGAAATCCCTGAACACGGACTTTTCAAACCCCAAATGGTTTGGTTTGCTTTGGGGACCCAGTCAGTTAATATATTTATGTAAATTCCTTCCCTCCAATCATACTTTTTTGAATATTCCATGTATTAAATGTGCATATATTCTTTATTACTTTTCAACAGTTCATTTCTCTCCTCAACATGTTGAAGTTGCTGCACCACATCAGTTTTATCTCAGCTGTTAAAGGAACCGATTGTCAAGGTTGATGGTCTTGGAAGTTGGACCCAAATACAGACAAACTAAAGATGGTAAATTAACCCAAAAGCAGTCAAAACCAAACTTACCAAATAACTATCAAACCAAACTAACTAAAAACACTGTCAAACTAGAGAAGAAGAAACACCAGATTTTCATTATATTGATACCCTTTTTTTAAAAAATTTCAATATGACTTGCATATATATTAATATTAACAACAGAAACAAGATTATAGAATAAAATGTCACAGTTTGATTTTAGAAGCAGGTTATGACTGGGTTTTATGCTGAATGACAGAACACAGATGCCGTCCGGCTTGATTCAATTACAATTAAAAACAAAATGTATGAAGACTGTTGTGTGCATGTTTTTAAAATTTGCTTCAAACATACCATTATCTATTTTGTTGTTTGTCTACAATACATGTATAATGATCAAGATCATTCTGGGGTCATATGATATACAACATTTATCATGTGATAAGCTTTTTTTTGTTCTTCAATGATGTTTCACACACTTGTAACACAAAAAGTCCAGACAGTGTAAAAGAATTCACCACATGATTTAAATCATAAAAAAAAGTTGTACTAGTTTTCACAGCCATCAAGAGCAAGCACCATTTGACCGTCATGCACTCAATAAAATCTTTGCCAGAACAGATTTGGCCATGTACAGGCAGTGAAATGTAGGAGCTGTTTCCAATGTGGAAAAATACATAGCTTTTTTTATGATCCGACCATTGGTGACCTGCAGGAACTGTCCTGTGACCCCTGTGGGGGGTCTGATCCCCAGGTTGAGAATCACTGAACTGTAATACACCAAGCCATCTTGCCTGTGCTTAAATTTGTATATTTCACGAATAATCCAGCAGGTACAGGTACACACCACTAGATGGTGCAATCTACCAGCTCCATCATCCAGTTACTGTTTGACACTTTTACAAACACCATCCATCCATCCATCCATTGTGACCACTTATCCTGTTAAGGGTCGGGGGGGGGGGGGGGGCAGGTCAAGTTCTCAGAAGATGGAGAGAGCCCCTGGTCGCGCACATGCGCGCGCACACACACACACACACACACACACACACACACACACACACACACACACACACACACACACACACACACAACATCAATGTGCACTCCCACATGGGTGGGAGCCTTCAGGTGAGAGGCGGGGTTCACCCTGGACAGGTCACCAGTCCATCACAGGACCAACATAGAGACAGACAACCATTCACACTCACAGTCACACCTATATATATATATATATATATATATATATATATATATATATATATATACAATGCTCAAGAAAATAAAGGGAACACTAAAATAACTCATCCTAGATCTGAATGAATGAAATATTCTTATCAATTACTTTGTTCTTTACATAGTTGAATGTGCTGGCAACAAAATCACACAAAAATTATCAATGGAAGTCAAATTTATGAGCCCATGGAGGTCTGGATTTGGAGTCACACTCAAAATTAAAGTGGAAAAACACACTACAGCCTGATCCAACTCTGATGTAATGTCCTTGAAAGAAGTCAAAATGAGGCTCAGTAGTGTGTGTGGCCTCCACGTGTCTGTATGGCCTCCCTACAATGCCTGGGCAACACCTCCTGATGAGGTGGTGGATGGTCTCCTGAGGGGTCTCCTCCCAGACCTGAACTAAAGCATCTGCCAACTCCTGGACAGTCTGTGGTGCAACATGGCACTGGTGGATGGAGCGAGACATGATGTCCTAGATGTGCTCAATTGGATTCAGGTCTGGGGAACGGGCAGCCAGTCCATAGCATCAATGCCTTCGTCTTGCAGGAACTGCTGACACACTTCAGCCACATGAGGTCTAGCATTGTCTTGCACTAGGGGGAAGCCAGGGCCAACCGCACCAGCATATGGTCTCACAGTGGGTCTGAGGATCTCATCTCGGTACCTACAGTAATGGCAGTCAGGCTACCTCTGGCAAGCACATGGAGGGCTGTGCAACCCCCCCAAAAATACCACCCCACAACGTGTGTGTGTGTGTGTGTGTGTGTATATATATATATATATATATATATATATATATATATATGTATGTATATAATGTATGTATGTGTGTTTGTTGATGTGAGTTTTATAGAAATGTCCATTTTGAGAGCTTGTTGGTCCAAACTATAACTTTCTCTCCGCTCTGTAGATGGTGTTCAAGTGCTCTACCCCTGTGGCTCCTGCAAATTATGCGGCTGCACGCCTTTTTGCCTGAGACTACTTGGACCTTTTTCTTCATGAAGAAATAATATTGAAGATTTACTTTTAGAAGTTCGATTGTTTACCACACACATGCACTGTCTGGCTTGTCACAGGAAGAAGAAATTGAGGAGCAGATACCATACATAAGTTTCAAAAAGTGGTCACACTTGAACAATCAGTCCACTTACATACATCATTTTGTATGGAATATCTCTCATTCACAACATAGGAAAATCCTGCAATTACAAAACTTATAGTTAATCATCAATCTTATTATAGCAATTTTATTTATTTTACATATAGTAAACCATAAAAGAGACAGGGAAATGTAATAGGTTTGCCTGGAGATCGTTTATATGATGCTGCTGATGCCACATTTTTTTAATACAGAACAATTAATTACACTTTACAGAAAGTTACTCTTTACTGTAAACAGCCAAATATCTTTTAATTCCCTTGAATTTTCAATAACTTTTTCACAGATGCTTTGATTTCCTGTGTCTGTAGAACGTATATGATCGGGTTCAACATGGGAGGGAGCACAGCAGTCAGAGATAGATTGATGATCCTGGCGTTTGGATCAGCTCTACTTCCAAAGCAATATATAAATATTACAGGAAGAAAATAAATCGCCACTAACGAAAGGTGACCTGTGCAGGTTTTGCAGGCTTTAATTCTTTCCTGAGCTGTGGAGATTTTTGTCAAAGCATAGCCAATACAGCAGTAGGTTACCAAAATAAATACAAGAGGAAGCCAAAGAATAGAAGTCATTGCCAAGGCAGAAATTACACGGTTGGGTGTAACATCATTGCAGGCTAAACGATAAACTGGGCCATGGTCACAGTAGTAGCTGTTGATAAGCACAGATTTACAGAAGGAAAGTCTTGTAATGAGGCTGACTGCATGGAGTACAAGAATAATGACAAAGGCCCAGATAGCACCAACCAAGCTAAACATGAACTTGTGGGTCACCTTCACTTGATAGTGCAGAGGGTAGAAGATGGCCACCAGTCTGTCGTAGGAGAGAGCAACCAGGTTGAGAGCCTGCATTGAAAAGGACGTGAAGCAGAAAAACATAAAAGTCAAGCAGTCGTTGTAGGAGATTTTGCGATGGTTCGAAAGGAAGATGTCCAGAGCCTTTGGCAACAAAACTGTGCTACTCAACATGTCTGTAAAAGCCAGGTTAAAAACTACAATATATTTAGGAGTTTTCAGGTTATGATCAAAGATGATTACAGTCATCACAAGTGAGTTTCCCATCACAGAAATAATGTATATTATTAACAGAAAGAAATAGTAATACTTTATATTAGGTACACCAACAAAACCACCAATTATGAAATATGCAGGACGCACAAATGTGATGTTTCTCCCGAGAGCAGAGTTGAACAACTCCATTCGGAGATTTGCCGGTTTTCCAAATTGCCTCACGGAGAGTAAGAAGACCTCGTTGCAATGTCTTGTGTCGGCAGAGGTCAGCTCATCTGCTTCTCACTGTCTGTGACAGAGCTTAAAGTGTTTGAGGAACATGCTCATAATATAAATGCAGCACACTGACAGTTCCCCTGTGTCTCATGTACAGTTGGGCTCTGATCGGTCCTGGTGGAGATGACACAGCCAGTACAGCTGAAGAATTAAACAAGTTTAGAAACTTTTTGTGTTGTTAAGTTTTAAAAACTGATAGAGTTGTGGGTTAGCCAGGAAAGGGCCAGTAGCAAGTGGCATAAAAAAGTTACGTTGTTCACTGGTTAACAAAAGTTTGCTTAATTTTAAAACCGGTGAAAATGAATATAAGCCTGAATATGAGCCGTATTATGAAATACGCAGGACGCACAAATGTGATGTTTCTCCCGAGAGCAGAGTTGAACAACTCCAATTGAAGATTCGTTGTGACTCATGTAGAAGTGCAGAGTTTCAGATGGAGTGTTCTACCACCATCAGAGAGGTCTCCTCTGACTCTCTTTTCTTCTGAGCTTCATGTGTTAGAGAAGTTACTCAGAAGAGAAGGGCTGGACTGTCACATAGCACACTGTCAGATCCCCTTGTGTCTTCTATATATTTTTTTGTATCAGGGCCGTATTTGTAGATGGATTCTACCAATAGAGATGGTTGTTTCTTTTTCCCCTTTAAGTATTTGAAATACAGCATTATTTATGATGTCCACAGGTTCTGCAACAGTGCGAGACAGGGCTCCTGACTGCAACCAGTTGGACAAATTGTTAAGACACAGGTGTCTTCAATGTCACAGCTCAGTCAACAACAGCATAACAAAAATGTAAAATATTTAATCGGAATTTTTTATTCCCTCATATTGAAATCGGCCCCCAAAAAATTCATATCAGTCGGGCCCCACTGTCAATTACACAGATGCTCGCTCCTTTTCTATAAAACTGATGTATTGTCGTGTATAGCAGGCACCGCTCGGGGGCAGGCACACACTGCATGTTCTACTGTTGTGACAGGCAGGCATCTCAGTGCAGAAAGATGACGAGTGGTGCGAGCAGCTCTGGGAAACCATCAACAGGAGGGAAAAGGACTTTTATTTAAGAGTAAAGCTTGTGGGTTAAATTCTTACTCTGGTGTTCCTTTTTCATGTTGCAGCCTCTTACCGCTTTGAGTTTAAGTTTCTTTCTTTTATTATGGAGGCCGTTGCAAGGGCTATTTGTAATATTAATTATGAAAACTCTTTGATCACAAATTAATGTACAGTTCAAGAAATGTATTGTATGTTTGTGTATAATTCAGATTTTCAATGACAATATTTTGTTATAACAACCATTAGCAGTGCTGACTCCAGCTACAGTACAGGGCCAGTTCTATTTTTACAATCTAGTACCAATCCAGTAACTCCTGTCTGAGTCTCGATCTGTCTTGTCCTCTGGAGGCAGAGGAGCTCATTTGCCTTGAAAGTAGGCCTGGGCGATTTATATTGATTAATTTGAGTTTTTACTCTTCTTGCTATGGCGCACCTTTTATCCCCCAGTGGCTTCCATAGAACGAACGAATGGAATGAACTATGCCATGTATACGCGACAAGGTGGAGCTGGGGAGGTGGAGGGTAGCAAGTTGCAAGCAGGAGCAACTGTACAGCAAATAGCAGCAGTAGCAGATAGCAGATAGCAGATAGCAGATAGCAGACAGCAGACAGCAGACAGCAGTACATAGCAGGTTGCAGCAGGTTGCAGCAGGTTGCAGCAGCCAGAAGCTAGCAGAGCGGGAGTTGAGGCCGGGTGATATTTAAGTTGAGAGGGGCCAATCAGAAGCAAGGGATTTGATCAGCTGATGCTGAGCAGCTGTGATCAGCTGATTGATCAGTTTGATTGATGGACGGGAAGCCAATAGCGCTTGACTACCACGGCCTGACAGAACTAACGCTAACGCTCGATTTCAGCATCTAAAACAGAGGCATCCAGCCGAGTTGGAGAAATGCCGCTCTTTGCGCTGGAACAAGACCGCTTTCACCAACAAACTCCCACTAAAACTGTGGTGGAAGCATTTACCCACGGGAAAATCAGAAAAAAATCAAAAATCAAATTTTTTTGAGAAAAAAAATCAGAGATTTATTTTTAGTCCATACCGCTCAGGCCTACTTGAAAGTTTCCTCAAATTATTTTTAATTGTAAATAAATAATTTTTTTCAAATGTTTATCACTGTCTTTACAAACAATCTGAATTTTCAATCAAATTAAATTCTTTTATGATTAAATTGTGAGCAGTATTGACTGCAACCTGCAAACCCCTTCTAAAACAAGGGCCGGACGTATTTTCTATTTCTCTTGAAAAGAACCTTCAAAATGTCAGATACTGACTTTTCAGTTGGCGCACACACATCATCGGTCCACACAGGTCTCGCAGGTTGAACAGAAACATGTACTTAGGTGTATGAAGAGTTCTCATCGAGTAAAATACTGAGGAGGAAAACATAACAGCCATTATTTACAAAAAAAACCACAAGGAGACATGGTGATGCTTAACATGAGGGATGTGAGAAAAGCCAGAGAGAACTTGCCGAGGTTTCAAATATGGCATTGAACATGGAAGTTAATCACCAGTGATAAAATTCGCTCTCTCTTTACAAACAAAACCACTGTCAAATGTTAATCTGCCATTTAAGGTTTAATACAAAGAAACTAGGAAATATTCTTAAAAAAAATACAATAAATTTCATTTTCAGATTTGGGGGGGGGGGGGGTCATATGCAGGGATGTCACGTAACCATTTTTATAGTTTAAATTTAAAACAAAGTGAAAGCTTATTGGCTGAGGACAAAATGAAAGAATGTTTGTTATGCTTTTCTAAATAAAAGTGAACGTCTTACATATTTTATAAATTCAGTTGCATGGTATTAGATAACTGTCTTGACACATGACATTGAGTATCACATTAAAAATTGTCAGTCCATTTAGGTTAACCTCAACCAAAACACTGCATATATACATTCTGTTGCATATGTCAGAATTCTAGTCTTCTCAGTGGGCTCAGATACATCATTGTTATACATTTGAGGAATAATGGAAAAGAGACAGGCAGAGCAACATAATTCTAATGCTGGAAGACAGTTTCTATGATGCTGTGGATGCCAAAACTTATCTCTAGGGCCGGAGCACTCGCCAGAGGGAGAGCCCTCTTGTTTAAATTATTGTTGATAACAATAAGAATTTATTTCCTTGTAACTGTTAACAGCTAAATCTCTGTTACTTCCTTGTGACAATTTCAGTTTGCCTTTTGAATTTCATCAACTTTTTCACAGATGCTCTGATTTCCTGTGTCTGCAAAACATAAATTATTGGGTTCAGCATGGGCGGGAGCACAGCAGTCAGAGACAAGGGAACGATCCTGGCGTTTGGATGAATTTCTCTGGAAAATCGATATACAAATATAATAGGGAGGAAATATACTGCAACTAATGAAAGGTGACTTGTGCAGGTTTTGCAGGCTTTAATTCTTTCCTGAGCTGGGATTTTTCTCAAAGTATAGCCAATGCAGCAATAAGTTACCAAGATAAATATCAGTGGAATCCAAAGAATAGCAGACATTGATATGCCAGCAATTATTCGACTGGGTGTAATGTCATTGCAGGCCAGCTTGTAAACTGGGCCATGGTCACAGTAGTAGCTGTTGATAAGCACAGATTTACAGAAGGAAAGCCTTGTAATGAGGCTGACTGCATGGAGTACAAGAATAATGACAAAGGCCCAGAAAGCACCAACCAAGCTTAACATGAACTTGTGAGACACCTTCACTTGATAGTGCAGAGGGTAGATGATGGCCACCAGTCTGTCGTAGGCAAGACCCACTAGATTAAGAGCCTGCATTGATATGCACATGAAGCAGAAATACATGTGAGTCAAGCACTCATTGTAGGAGATCCAGCGATGGTCAAAGAGAAAGATGTCAAGAACCTTTGGTAACAAAACAGTACAACTTAACATGTCTGTAAAAGCAAGATTAAAAACCACAATATATTTTGGAGTTTTCAGCGTATTATCCCGGATTATTACAGCCATCACTAGTGAGTTTCCAAGCACTGACACAACATAGATTACTAAAAGAAATACAAAGTAATATTTTATATCAGGTAAGCCAACATAACCACCAATAAAGAAATATGCAGGACGCACAAATGTGATGTTTCTCCCAAGAGCAGAGTTGAAAAATTCCATTTGAAGATTTGTTGTGAGTCATGTAGAGATGTAACTCATGTCTGTGTCAGTCACACACCTCGGATAAGCAGGGGAACTCGTCTGCCTCTGCCTCGCTTTTTCTGGCAGAGCTTTAACTGTTAGAGGGAAGGAGTGTTCTGTCCTTTAACCATTGTCAGTTCCCCTGTGTCTTCTTCACAGTTTCTCATCTGGATTTGGATGCGTTGTATTCAGAAACAAACACAAACAATACCGTTTGTTTTTATCCTTGTTTATTTAGTTGACTTTGAAATCCATTATTTGTGGTGTCTATGCATTCTGCAGCAGTGAAGCATGAAATAAGAAAAGCATATTGAGAAAGTCACTGTCTAGTTGTCCTTTTATGTTGAAAAACCCTTCACAGAAATAATGTACATTATTAACAGAATTTTGTGTCATGCACACTTTTGCTCTTTCAGGCCAGGCTTTGCCCCCTGCTCAAATCATCCAGGTACACATGCTGACCTGGTTAATGATAGTGATAGGTAGAGATCAAGGCAACAGACGAGCAGACCCAAAAAACCCTAAACCAGATCACGAAAACCGTAAGTGCCAGATGCAATGACAGCACCCACCAGGGTGCTTTTTTTTAGAAGCGCGGTGCAGCAGACAGCGTTTGCTGTCCCACCCTCAGCTCCCTACATGGAGCATGGAGGTGCTGGGCAGACCCTAAACAATTATCACCATCCCAGCAACTGCAGGGTTCTGTCAGCCATGCAGAATGCATCCACCTATGGTTAGAAGACTCGCACCCTCCACCATCAAGGTATGTACTGCTGCCATCTCCTCAAGACGTGTTCGGGTGGATGGGACAAGTGTGATGTCTCATACCCTGGTGACCAGTTTCCTCAAGGGGGCTTGTTGTATTTGACCCAGGGGTGGAAGGAGGAATTATGGACACTCAAAAATCTTCTTTAGGGGTTTTTATTTTGCCCACCAAAAGTGCAAAAAAGTACAATTGTGTAAAAATGTGCATATGAAAAATTCAGGATAAAGGTATAACTGAAAACAAAGAACAAAAACAAAACAAAAACTCATGGCAAATAACTAAAGTTACAAATCTATCAAAAAGTCAAACTTCGAACGCTAGGCTCCTGGCCATGGAGCTGTAGCCCCTGCTCTGTTCAGGCCCAAGCTGCACTCCCTCGAGATGAGGCTTTCCACTCCTCCTTTATACCGGTAGCCCCTCCTACGAGACAAACCATCATTAAAAGACAATTAAGGTCATCAATCAATAAACACACCATATACATGTCAAACACAACAAGGCACATCTGCAATATAAATAGCCAATCTGGGCATACATATCGCCCCTGACAAACTAACCTAGGGTTCCCAAATTTATCAATGACCTTATTACCCGAACACCCCTCTGTACTGGCTCCCCATGGGACCTTCCCAATTTCCCCCTCTATTTCTCCTGTGAACTCCTCCACTTCCGGTTCAGCCCTCAGACCTGCAAGCCCTCCACAGAGGTAATGAAGACAACCTGAAACAACACACATTATTACATTCAAGAAACAAATTTAAAAATCTTTCTGATCACTTTCACTGATGTCCCTTAAACCAATCTAGCAAGCAGCGAGTTTACCGTGCCACCATGTATGAAGTGGCAATCAAACACTGGTGTGTTACTCTGCTGGCATGGGTGACCCCATGACAGGGCTCTTCGACTGAGACCCCCAGAGCAGAATCAGGTGCCCCTGTGGGATCTCCTCCTGGTACTGCTAGCACTCAGTGGAGTCCCCTTTGAGCCTTTGCAGACGGCGGCGCTTAGCTGACTTTCAATGAAGACCTCCTTTCTCCTAGCCATGACCAACCAGCCTTTCAGCCTAGCAGATTTCGAGTCCGCTCAGGAGAAGTGTTTGGCCCCTGGCACGGAACTGTTGTGCCTAGTGCGCGCCGTCAGAGCTTTCATCATAAGAACTGGTACATTCCGTCAGTCAGACTCATTATTTGTCTACCACACAGGTCGAAGAGAGGGTCATGCACTGTCCAAGTAGAGACTGTCCAAGTGGGTAGTGGAGACAATTCAAGAGGCTTACAGCCATCGTGGCTCCCCAGCCCCTCAGCATGTCTGACCCCACTCCACAAGGAGTGTAGCAACTTCACGGGCATCCCTAAGGGGTGTTCCCCTTGCCGACATCTGCAGGGCAGCCTCCTGGGCATCAGGCTGCACTTTTACAAGGTTTTACAGGGGCAATTTTGTGTCTTGTGACCCTGTGGTCGCAGCGATACTCCCTACCTCTTCACAACATGTCAAATACCTCTTTCACACTGCACCAAAAACACAGGTCAACGTGGGGTTTTCAGCACTCTGAAAGGGTCGACTCGGCATTTCGACCCGCGTCGACCGACTTGGCAAGCAAGTTCAGCAGCACGGCTCGGCTCACCTGCCGAGCCAGAAAAAGGCAACCCGCGTCGTCCTAGGTTTCACACGACCTTCCTGTTGCATTGTGATTTTGTCACTGTGCTGCCTGTCAGGCTTTGCCTGTTGCTTCTTCGATTCCAGACTCGCAAAAATCTCCATCCTCCTTCGCTGTCCTCTGGACATTTTCCAATCTGTGCCGAGTTTGTTTGCTTTGCAGAAGAGACAACATTGCAATGCACGCAACGACAACGGTAACATTCGACTCGGCGACATCCATGTTGTAGTTTGTTTACATCTCAGAGTTCCGGCACACATTTATGTGAAATGACGACGTTGTCAATGCGATGACTTACGAGACAGAAAAACACGGGCACAAAGCGGAAGTTCAGACCCAGGTCTTCTGGAAGCTTGAATGCGCCTTAATGCTGAGCAGACGTGGGTCCAAAGATCCGCGTTGACACACATTTTTCAACGTGAAAAGGGTATAAAAGCGGGTAGGCACTCCTCATGACTTTGTTGGTATTCGTCATCCATGTGCTGGAAGCACTGCCACTGGAAACTAACTCACTAAACAAAATAGAACTGTGGTTAAATGCATAACCCTTGATTTATATTTTTAAAGAAATAGAAGACAAGAAGTCGTGAGAAGACTTTACAAATCTCTGATTCCAACACTGATTTTATTTATGAAAGAGGTTCATAACTACTCCCATGTTTTTAGTGTTCAGGGTTATCAGGGAACCAGTTTTTTAGTTTAAATTGAAATTCAGACTTCACATAACAGTCTGTTCATGAAAAACAAAGTAAAAGCATATTGGCTGAGGACAAAATGAAAGAATGTTTATTATGCCTTTCTAAGAATAAGCAAATATTTTACATATTTTATAAATTCAGTTGCATGGTATTAGATAACTGTCTTGACACATGACATTGAGTATCACATTAAAAATTGTCAGTCCATTTAGGTTAACCTCAACCAAAACACTGCATATATACATTCTGTTGCATATGTCAGAATTCTAGTCTTCTCAGTGGGCTCAGATACATCATTGTTATACACTTGAGGAATAATGGAAAAGAGACAGGCAGAGCAACATAATTCTAATGCTGGAAGACAGTTTCTATGATGCTGTGGATGCCAAAACTTATCTCTAGGGCCCGAGCACTCGCCAGAGGGAGAGCCCTCTTGTTTAAATTATTGTTTCTTAACTATAAGAATTGACTTTTCTCCAGTAGTAGCTGTTGCTAGCCACAGATTTACAGAAGGAAAGTCTAGTCATAAGGCTAATAAGGAGGATGGTTTTTTTTAATCCTTGTTTATTGAAGTGACTTTGAAATTCATTATTTGTGGTGTCTGAAACGGTGCAAAGTATGGGCCCAAATGCAACACACTTTAATAAGGAGTTGAATAGAAATTCTCCTTTATTCTGCTTTAACAGATAACGGAAGAAGTCCACTAAAGAAACGGAGCTGGCAAAAAAAAACAGGGGAAAAAACAGAGGCAGACATGCAGGTCACAAGGGCAGAGGCTGTTACCAGAGCTGAGGTAAAGGGGAACGGTCAGATCAAGCAGGGTCGACGTTATGTTGAGCATTATCGCTGGAGAGTTTGGCACTAACGTGTCACAATCTGGCAGAGAACAAAGGGAAAGGGAGACCTATATAGCATGGGGACAGGTGCAGGTGATTGAGGTTGATTGGCAGAGAAGGTCGGCTGAGGGAGGGAGGGAGGGAGTGAGTGAGTGAGTGAGTGGTGGCGCATTCAGGGAGACATGGAGAACCCAGTGGTGAAAACTGCAAACCATGACAGGTGTCTATGTGTTCTGCAGCAGTGAAGCATGAAATAAGAAAAGGATGTTGAGAAACTCACTGTCTAGTTGTCCTTTTATGTTGAAAAACCCTGAATGTGATTATGAACATCTACGAAGGGGAACATTTGTAATGTCTGAGGTTGAAGAACTCGCTCAGTGCATGTCTGACAGGGAATATCCCACTGGGAAAGTGAGAAGAATTTGAAAGCATTGAGAAGCACAACATGGCTTTACATGCTCGTGTTTAATGTAAAAGATAAGAAATAAAATTCTTTTTTATAAGCCTGACACAGATTGTAGAGCAGAAACGAACACAAATGACCAGTTTGTGCAATCAATAGTCCATTTTTTGTGCTAACTGAAAACAGAGCCTTTCTTTACCCATTATGCACAAATATTGAACCCACATGGCCATGTAAAGGTGAAAGTCTATTTTCTGAAATAACTTTGAGAAAAATCTTTAACATTATTATACATGACCATTTAAATAGAGAACAAAATAAAACAGGAAAACAAACATGGTGAAAGGGGCCTTTTCTGATGCTCCACCTCATCACAACAATCTTAAAGCACCATAGGATTACTCTCTGCATTTTATGTACTGTAAAAAAAAACAACTTTGAATAACAGAAAACACATATCCAGATACAAGAAATATGTAGAAGGCTTGTAACAAGTCAATATCATACAATATATCGCTTGTTCGATATATCAGTGGTTTTATATATATATATATATACATACAGTATATATATATAAACAGGGCAGCCTAAATCTTTTACTGGGAGACAGTTTGTATTCACCTGCTGATGTCAAGGCTCATATTTTAAATTATTGGTAACCATAAAAATTCACTTCACACTTAAACTTCTTTAATTTTGGATCATCTTGAATTTTTTCATCAAATTTCTCACTGATGCTTTGATATAGTCGCTGTTGTGATGTTAACAGCAGGTCATCTGCTTTTAAAAAGTTAAAAAAAAAAACCAAACCATTTCTATTGTTCGATACTCTGGGAAGGAAGTGACTAAGCACTCTCAAGATGAAACTGAGTGGTTGTGGGAACCACTCATATGTCTGAAAAAGAGCCAAATCAGGCCATTCTGAATTGGGCAAAGGTGACAAAAAAGCCTTTGAAGCCTTGTCAAAACTTAATCCTCCAGTCACAGACAATGACACAAACTGGGATTAACATCCATGAATATGATACACTGTCTGTTGTGGCTTAAAAAGATGTCATGGCTGAGACTGAAGAACAGTGTTTCTTGGCTTGTTTGTTGTTTTGGATGCCATTTGCAGTTTTCCTCATAGCAGTCTTAGAGAACAAGCGTGTCATTGTTCCCTAATTCCCGTCCCAAGCACTGGCACAATAAATTGAAAGGTTGTCATTCATCTTAATATGCTTGTATTCGTTTTTTATGTCAGGATTACCTCAAACTTTGGTTAAGGTTAAGTAAAATTACAATTCTGCAGTATTTCTGCCTTGTATCTCTGTGTCTCATGGGCTTGTTATTTCAGACAGGACTACACCTCACTGGGTGGCTCACATTTGACTATTTGGTGATATTTTCTCCTGGTATTTCCTTCTCCAAACAGGATGATTGTCAGAGTGGGCATTGAGCTGAAATGTATAGTCTTTTATACAACCTAGAATGCTCTATAATAATTTCAGAGAATTGGTATATCTAACAAATCTCATTTACAAAAGAACTGTACCAGATATTTCCATACAATCACTGTTTATTGTTCAATCGCAATTTAACCCTCAGTCATGGTTTATTTGATTGGGATTTTTTTTTCCTTTTCTTTTGAGTAGAGAAAACATTATGGGGCCCTTTTCCAGTCACTCCAAAAATAGAAACTCTGCCAAAGGTAATGCTAATACATATCAGAGGAACTCGCGTATCAAGACTAATCAGTTTTGGCAATTTCAATTTCCGCTTTTATTACTGTACGTTTCACAAAAAGTAGTAATGCCATAACTGCTAGAAGTAAGTCTGTATGATGCTGCTATATCCATACATTAATTTTGGGTTGCCTCCTGATTTTCATCAACTTTTTCACAGATGCTTTGATTTCTTTTGTCTGTAAAACATAAACAATCGGGTTCAACATGGGAGGGAGCACAGCAGTCAGAGACAGATTGATGATCCTGGCGTTTGGATGGATTGTCTCTCCAAAGCGATATACAAATATGATGGGGAGAAAATAAATCGCCACTAACGAAAGGTGACCTGTGCAGGTTTTGCAGGCTTTAATTCTTTCCTGAGCTGTGGAGATTTTTGTCAAAGCATAGCCAATACAGCAGTAGGTTACCAAAATAAATACGAGTGGAAGCCAAAGAATAGAAGCTATTGATAGGCGAGAAATTACACGGTTGGGTGTAACATCATTGCAGGCTAAACGATAAACTGGGCCATGGTCACAGTAGTAGCTGTTGATAAGCACAGATTTACAGAAGGAAAGTCTTGTGAGAAGGCTGACTGCAGTGAGAATCAGAAAGATGTCAAACAACCAAAAACCAGAAACTAAAGACAACATGAACTTGTGGGTCACCTTCACTTGATAGTGCAGAGGGTAGAAGATGGCTACCAGTCTGTCGTAGGAGAGAGCAACCAGATTAAGAGCCTGCATTGACAAACATGTGAAGCAGAAAAACATAAAAGTAAAGCAGTCGTTGTAGGAGATTTGCTGGTGGTTAAAGAGAAAAATGTCTAAGACCTTCGGCACCAAAGCTGTGCTACTCAACATGTCAGCGAGAGCGAGGTTGAAAACGACAATATATTTAGGAGTTCTCAGGTTATGATCAAAGACAATTACAGTCATGACAAGTGAGTTTCCCACCACAGAAATAACGTATATTATAAAAAGAAAGACATAGTAATAGTTAATATTCGGTACACCAACAAAACCACCGATTATGAAATACGCGGGACGCACAAATGTGATGTTTCTCCCGAGAGCAGAGTTGAACAACTCCATTTGAAGATTCGTTGTGACTCATGTAGAGATCTAACTGCTGGCTGTCTCTGTGAGATGGAGTCTTGGCTCATCTGACTCTCGCTATAAATGACACTGCTTTAGCTGTTAGAGGAGTGGCTTGGAGGAGAAGGCATGTTCTTTCATGTCGCTCAAAGTCAATTCCCCTGTATCTCCTATACAGTTTCTCTTCGAATGGATCCTGTTTTGAGACAGATTCAAACTTTTCAGGTTGTTTTTAAATTGGTCTTCCACTGACTATTTGAAATTCATCATTATTTGAAGTTTCTATTTGTTTTGCAACAGTGAAGCATGAAATAAGAAGAGGATGTTGTGAAACTCAGTGTCTAGTTGTCTTGTTCATACTTGTACTGTATTTTATTTATTGATTGTGTATGTTACATGTTACATAAATAGTGCGGTAGCTTTATTTGTTATAATATATTCCATTTAACTGTAGTATATTTATTGACGTGTGTATGCTGTGTCAGATAAACAGTGCTGTAGATGTCTGGGTCAGCGTCCTTGTTGTGATTATGTATCAATATCCCTGTACTGTACCACAAATTGCCTCCCGGGGACATTAAAGTTTTCTGAGTCCAAGTCTAAATAGGTTGAGGAGCTCTTGAATCGTGTGATCATGAGCATCTAGGAAGAGGAACATTTGTAATGTCTGAGGTTGAAGAACTCCCTCAGCGCACGTCTAACTGGGAATACCTCACTGGGAAAGTGAGAAGAATTTGAAAATATTGAGAAGCACAAAATGACTGTACATGGAAGTATTCGTTGTGTATAATAAGAAATTAACTTTGTTTTTTTTATTGAGTCCAATACAGATTGAGGAGCAGAAGGAATATCACAGCATTTTTTTTTTGTGCCAACTGAAAAGATATCCTTTCTGTGTTTCTTTGTTTAAACCTATAAAGATTTAACTGTAGAGGTGCAATTTTAATTTTCTTAAATAGATTTGATAAAAAACATATTTAACATGGTCATACCTGACTATTTAAATAGAGACCGAAATCAAACAGTAAAATAAAAATGGTAGCGTTCTCTGCTTGCTACACATTACAATAATTTTAAATCACCACATGCCTTTTTTTCTGTATTTTATGGGCAAATAAAAACAGTTTGTTTTAATTTTGGAAAAACAAAAAGGACGACACAATGTACGTGATAGTCTTGTAACAGGCTGATGTATCGGCTACTGGCCCTGTTGGTGGGGCACTCATGTCCTTATACTCTAAGCCTCAATAAATCTCCTCATCATTCGGCTGACTCAAGTCCAGCCAACTCATGCTCCCATTCAGTCTGTTCTCTTAGGCCAGGTTGTGCCCTACAGCTCCACCCATGCAGGTTCACACATACCTGCATAACCCGCGCTCCAGTCATAGGAGATAGAGGCAACAGACCAGCTGACCCATAAAACCCTAAACTCAGCTCAATGCCAGGTCCTCAGGCTGAAGTCATGTTCAAGAAATGAAGGCCAAATCTGTCAAAATGGCATGTAATCAATATTAATACATAGAACCCCTCAGGCCAATAAACGCTGTTGTGGCGCAAACACTTGATCATCACCTTTACATAGTTTAAAACACCTTTATTTAAAAATGTTTTGGGAAAGAAGTGACTACTTGTATATGAATACTTACAAGATATTCATAGAGTGGTTGTGCGAAGGATGACCCACCTCAACATACATTGTGATATAAAACCTGAGGTTATTTACATAACCCCAGTTCTCTGAGTAACATGAGTGAGATGTCTCACGATGGGATGCACGCCCCGAAGCAGCCCCCAGAAGCATTAATCTCATTATGCCAGTCCTGATTGGCTGGTGAACTGTGTCAGTCCGCAACAGGTAGTTATCATTCAAGATAAGCACCTCTTTTCACTCGCCCAAGCAAGAAGGGCTCATTCATATTACTCAGAGAACCGGGGTTATGTAAATAACCTCAAGTTCTCTTTCATAACCCTTGCTCGATGTCTCACTGTGGGATACGGTAGCTCCTGTATTACCAGACAAACTTATTTATCATCCACCAACCATCAGAGAGGGTATCCTGTATCAATTAGGACTGCAAAACCGCTTGTGCCAAGCACGGAGCGAAAACATCTAGCATATAGAAACAAACAGAAGTGAGTGGTGAGGACCAACTCACCACCGCACAAATGTCCTAAAAAGAACCCTCCCCCCGAACAGGGTTCAGGATGTGGCCATGCCCCTAGTCACAGGCCTCCAGGAGGCTGCAAACCCTGACATAAGTAAGCCAAAGCAATCGCCTCTGCTACCCAGTGTTTTATGATCGGTTTCCCCTCATGAGGACCAGCCCAGGAGACGAACAGCTGGTCTCTTCTCCTGAAACCAATCATCCTATCCATGTAAGTGCACACAGCACGGACTGGACACAACAGCTGTAGGCACTGCTCCTCTGGTGAGGCAGCAAAGGCCACAAAATCAATAGGAGAACAGGAGCCCCCCACTTTAGGCACGAATGCCGGATTGGACCTCAGAACCATCCTCACATCCCCTGGGAAGAACTGAGAGCATGATGGATGCACTGAAAGCGCATGGATGTCACTGACTTGTTTAGCCAAGGCCAGAGCCAGTAAAAACGCTGTCTTGAGAGGCACGTGGTTAATGTCCACTCTCTCCCCCCAATGTCCACTCTCTCCCCCTAAGCCCCTCCAGAACCACAACCAGATCCCATGACAGCACCAGTAGTCTGGAAATGAGGAGAAGCCTGCATGCTTCCCTAATAAAACGGCAAACCAGCGGGTGCAGGCTCACAGTTTGATTCCCAAACCCCACATGACAGGCAGCCCTAGCCACCAAGTAGAACTTAATTGTGGCGAAGGCTTTCCTCTTGTCAATCAGGTCTTGCAGGAATGACAACATTGTCCCCACCGGACACTGAAAAGAAATGTGGCCATTCCTGTGACACCAGTCTACAAACACTCCCCACTTACTGCAGACAGAGGAGCGGTCAGTCCCTCAGAGATGCCCCAAGCTGGTTAGCGCCCAGCTACAGACGCACAATAAGATCTGTCTGTGGACAATTTAGCTAGCTAACCCAGAACGAGAGATATGCTCTGACTGAGAAGAGGTGTTTGAATGAGGTGGTGATGTGCGCAAGAGGTATTCATGGTCAGTGGGGCTACCAGGATCCGGACTGACAAAGTTCACCAGCCAATCAGGATTGGCGTAATGAGATTTATGCTTCTGAGGGCTGCTACGGGGCGTGCATCCCATAGTGAGCCATCAAGCGAGTATTATGACAGAGAAACACAATGATTTGTCCATTCATGGTTTTGACAGCAGGCTACGATATGGGTGTTATAGTCATTGTTCAGGTACATTTCAAAATTAAATGTGAACTGTTTCCAGCTTCATTCATACTGTATGCATTATCATAAACAGCAAAGATAAACCTTTAGTATTCACATTTGAAAAGTTAATTTCAGCATAAGTTTGACATTATTACTTGGGAAATGACTGGAATAACGATCCTATTAGCAAAATTGTTGCTGATTACCTTTTGGTATCAATCAATTGTTGCAAGTTTACCTGACAGTTTATTCTAAAACATTTCATCCAAAATCCAAATGCCAGAAAACTGTACAGCTAGAAAACTGTAGTACATTTGTTGTGCTTATTTTGTTGCAAAAATGTTGATTCTCGTAAATTAAAATTTGAAACTAAATCACTGCGCATTAACTTGAGAATATTTGGAACAGATATGAACTAAAAAATATACATGTTTGTATGAATACATACGTTTAAATAATTTCCAAAGTGATTGAATTGATTCATTATATTGTGAGCAGTGTTGACTGTAAACTCTAAACCCTTGCTCAAGTGTGGACCAGCTCTGTTTCCAGTCTCATGAGTTTTCTCATGAAAAGGATCTTCATAATGTCAGATACTGTAGTTTACTAAGCAGGCTCAAACACATAATGTGGAAATCATGCATCTAGATGTGCTTTACTGTTCATCTTGACAATGTCAAGTCCAATTACCCTAGTACTTTTTACAAGGAAACAAAAGATGGCAGGACAGCCTAAGAGAGACTGGACTATCCCGCCGATGCCAAATCTAATATTTCATCTTTCTGGTAACAATAATAATTCAACTCAGACTAAATATCTTTTAATTCTACGGCCCAATTTTGGGTTGCCTTTTGATTTTCATCAACTTTTTCACAGATGCTTTGATTTCCTGTGTCTGTAAAACATAAACAATCGGGTTCAACATGGGAGGGAGCACAGCAGTCAGAGACAGATTGATGATCCTGGCGTTCGGATGAATTGTCCCTCCAAAGCGATATACAAATATGACAGGAAGGAAATTCATCGCCACTAATGAAAGGTGACCTGTGCAGGTTTTGCAGGCTTTAATTCTTTCCTGAGCTGTGGAGATTTTTGTCAAAGCATAGCCAATACAGCAGTAACTTGCCAAGATAAATATTAGTGGAATCCAAAGAACAGAAGCAATTGATATGACAGCAATTATAAAGCTGGGTGTAACATCATTGCAGGCTAAACGATAAACTGGGCCATGGTCACAGTAGTAGCTGTTGATAAGCACAGATTTACAGAAGGAAAGTCTTGTAATGAGGCTGACTGCATGGAGTACAAGAATAATGACAAAGGCCCAGAAAGCACCAACCAAGCTAAACATTAACTTGTGGGTCACCTTCACTTGATAGTGCAAAGGGTAGATGATGGCTATCAGTCTGTCGTAGGAGAGAGCAACCAGATTAAGAGCCTGCATAGAAAAGGACATGAAGCAGAAAAACATAAAAGTCAAGCACTCATTGTAGGAGATTTTCTGATGGTTAAAGAGGAAGATGTCAAGGACCTTTGGTAACAAAGCTGTGCTATGTAAAATATCTGCAAGAGCTAGATTGAAAACGACAATATATTTAGGAGTTCTCAGGTTATGATCCATGACAATTACAATCATCACAATTGAGTTTCCCACCACAGATACGACATATATTATAAAAAGAAAGACATAGTAATAGATAACATTAGGTACGCCAACAAAACCACCGACTATGAAATACGCAGGACGCACAAATGTGATGTTTCTCCCGAGAGCAGAGTTGAACAACTCCATTTGAAGATTTGTCGGTTTTCAAATTGCCTTACAGAGAGAAAGAAGACCTCGTAATATCAGCTGTGCAATGTCTTGTGGAGGCAGAGGCCACCTCATCTGCCTCTAGCTCTCTGTGACAGAGCTTTAACTGTTAGAGGAGTTGGTCATAACTTAAAATCTAGCACGCTCAAGTTCCCTTTTGACTCCCAAGACAGTTAGGCCCTGAATGACCCTGCCGGAGATGACACAGCCAATACCGATGAAGCATTAAAGAAGTTAATTAGTTCGTTTGAAAAACAGAGGAGTAGTGTGTTAATGACCAACTGGGAAGTTGAAAAGTTCTGACGTCTTGAGTGGGAGAACAACATCTGCTAAACCATCACGGAATACGAGATCCTTAAAAAAGGAATTTCACCTTTTCCCGCTACGTGAATGCACTAGAATGTATTTGAACATGTCCACCACAAGATAATTATCACTGCATTTTTAGCTCCACCATAGGTTCAGATCTCTGCAACATTTTATTTTCGCAACACTGTTTAGTTGTGCTTCACTGTTTTGTTTTGTGTTTTCATTTTTGTATTTTGAGTGCATATGTTCATTGAAATTTTTAAGCAGACAGTACATGGAAATGGAATGGTTATGAAGTTCTAACTGTGCCACTTCCAAAACTGCGTTGGTGTGGCTATTATTCTCATTCCCTCTCTGTATTTTCATTTCAATAGAGGTACGTGTGGCTCAGGAGTTAAATCCCAGAGTCAGCAGTCTGAAAACTAACTGCAAACCCGAGTTACCTGTCCTGGGAGAGGCTATGTGAACAAGGAAAGAGCTAGCAGCCCTAAATTAGCAGATTTCATCCAGGCAACAGTTTGTTCGAAGTCATTCTGTCATGCCATGCTGAAGCTTTTAAGTCAAGTTCAATTTTCAAATTGACATTTCAAAGAATGACTGGGCTGTTGAAAGGTGGGTTTAGTATTCATCAGAAGTCCCGCTGCAATTTTTTTGAAGTTAGGCAACAGCTGAGGCAGACGAACAAGGCGTCACAACGCACACACAGTCCTGTCTTCATGACAGAGTGAATGCAGTTTTGATTCTTTGGGAATAATATCAGTCAGCGCTTATGGAAAAAAGACATGACGCTTTTCACTGACAAAAATGTCCTATCGAAAACAGCAGTTCCTCGCTATCAAATACAAAACTGCTAACAATTAAATAACTAATAAATGAACAATAAATAGATAGCATAATAAAGTTCCAGGTAAGTAGACAGGATAATTTAGCAAAATATTTAGTATGTTTGATGTTGATTATCAGGCCGTGAATATGTTAGCATGTTTACATTGACATTTGCATCACAAACAAAGACAAAGAAATAATGCATTCACAGCATTTTCATGTTTCCTTGCTGTCCTTCATTTTCTTTTATTATTATTACTTTTACAGCTTTCTGATGTAGATATTTCTGTAACATCAACCCCAACCAATGTCACATATTTACACCTTTCAGTAAAAACATCTAATTGCACTTCTTATTGTGTACAGTTTACACTCAATTTATAAATATGTGCTTGATGTTAATTACAATTCTTTGCTCATATTTTATGATGAGCAATGAAGTTAAAGGAAAATTACAGTCAATCAACAAATGGACAAAGTATAGTAAATTTTTTCTTTGCAGTTTTTGATTTCCCTCTGATTTTTAACAACTTTTTTACAGATTCTTTGATTTCTTGTGTTTGCAGGACATAAATGATGGGGTTCAACATGGGAGGGAAGACAGATGTCAGAGACAGATTTATGATCCTGGCATTTGGATGTATATTTTCCATCAGGGTAAATGTAATCAACAGAGGGATGAAATAGATAGCCACTAATGAAAGATGAGCTATGCAGGTTTTAAAGGCTTTGAGGGTTTCGTGTACGGTGGCCACGTTAGCCAAAGTAAAGCCAATATATAAATAACTTATCAAGATAAATGCTAGCGGAATCCAAAATATAAGAACTGGGAACAAACAGCTCACAACATAATTAGGAAAATGGCTGTTGCATGCAAGTCTGTATATCTGGCCATGGTCGCAGAAATAGCTATTAATGACCACCGATTTACAGAAGGAAAGTCTTGTAATAAGTCCAACTGCGATGAGTACAAGAATAATAACAAAGACCCAGAAAGAGACAATCAGAGAAAGCATGAATTTGTGTGTCACCTTCACTTGATAATGCAGAGGGAAGATGATCGCAATCAGTCTGTCATAGGCAAGAGCAACCAGATTAAAAGACTGCATGGACAGACAGGTATAGCAGAAAAAGAGAAATGCCATGCAGTTGTTGAAGGGAATGTAGTGGTGGTTCAACAGAAAGATGTCAAGGAGCTTTGGCACCAAAGCAGAGTTACCAAACAGGTCCACGAACGCTAGATTAAAAACTGCAATATATTTAGGAGTTCTCAGATTATGATCCAAGTATATCACAGCCATCACAATTGTATTCCCTACCACTGAAACAATATACACAAAGAAGAGGAAGACATAGTAATATTTTATATTTGGGATGCCAGATAAACCAGTTATCATGAAATAAGCAGGATGAATAAAAGTGGCGTTTCTCCCAAAAGGTGGATTGAACAGCTCCATAGCAAAATTGCCTCAGTGCAGAGAAAAATATCTCCTCATCAGCATTAGTGCTGTCATCATGGTCTTTTTATGTAGATTGAGGTACTCTGTCAGCCTGTCAGGACACTGGTTTCACGGTTTCAACAGGAGGTGCCATAAGAGCAGGTCAAATCCCCTGAGTCAGCTCTTTGTCATCAGAAAAAACAAACAAAACCTTCCTTCCTGCCTTTCAGAATGCAATTATTTGACCATATCAGCATAATTCTACAATGCACCTTCAACATATTTTTAGGGAGAACAAGTAAGTGGTAACTAAGCACGAGAGTGATAAACCATGATTATAATTTCTTGGGTTAGAATGGTTCTCTTTCTGCACTATGGCTGCCAGTACCAAAATTCCCAGTCAGAGAATTGGGAAATGGCAAGGTCAGCCAGTTTTTGCGAGTGCCCTCAAATCATTCATTCCGCCCCTGCTCACAGATGTGCTCTTACCTCACTCGAGCTTCAGTTGATTTGCTGTATTTGATGTGTTTGTGTTTGTTGTCGGCACAAATGACTTTTTTCCACATCCCCTGACAATTGGTTGTCCGTCATCTCGAACAGGGCCGTTATTATTTTTTAGCTAACCAAAAAACTCCCAAACCATTGACATCTGCAGCTTATTCAGAGAGAATACTCGGACTCTGCCAGTGTCATCGTGTTAATTAAGAGAGATACTTTGATGATGCTGATGGCCAAAAAGTAATCATTATGCTGTTGTCCACGCAGAGTTTGTTATTTAGGTTTGGATTATAATCACAATAACAATATCTATTTAAATTTTGGATTTCATTCTTGACTCATTGTTTCTTAAATTCAAACTGCTAAATGTGGGGAAAGTTCTTTTGAACACCCAAATTAATATTTTATTTGACTGCCACATGACCAGTGATGTTGTAGAGTACTGCTTGACAAACTTATATTTTGGCCCTGTGCCGTGGCATGCATGCAGTTGGACTTGATGCATTACGCAACATATCAGGACATGGCATGATACAGAGAAAGACTTGGAGTTGACTGCTGGGTTGTTTGATATTGCAGTGCACTGTAAAACAGCCTTTTGTTTCCTTAAAAGTATTTAGTAGAAGTACTGCCAGTTCATAACATACTCTATGTGGTGCAAAGTTTGAGGGAATTCAGTAATCACCTTACTGACCAAATTGTCTCTTCATTTGGTAATAATGATGTGTCGTATTTTTTTTTAGACTTTACAAAAGATGTTGCCATGGTTTCTGATCATATTTTGTCCCCCAAAAAGTTTGATAATGTGTTTCATGTTATTGTATAAACGGCTGAAATATTATCTCTCTGATAGAGGTTAGTCTTTATAAAGGGTTGTTATTCCAACAAAGCAAGACTATATGGGGTCCCTCAGGTGTCCATTCTGGGACCTTTAGTGTTTCTTATTTATATTAATGTTTTGTTTAATGTTTCCAATGTTTGTTTTCTCCGAATACCGGTATGTTTGCAGATGACACAACTCTCGTTCTCCTTCACAGAAATTTTCATTCCTTGATGATGGACACTAACTATTGAGAATAGGTGCGTGGTAGAAGCATCCACCTTGTAAATGTAGGCTAGTCTCTTGATCTGCAGCAGTCCAGTCAGAGAGTCACATCGACACAGGAATCTCAGCTTCTGTTCAGCTGTCGTTCACACCCATGAACAGTCATATGCTTTCTGCGGTCACAAATGATTTTCAACATCGAATCAGTGTATTTTTTCTCTCTTTCTATTTTTCTTTACTAAAAGCCAAATTAGGATCAACTTATTTGTACAAGTGGATGTCATACTTTGTTGAGCTCCCTATCAAAAAAATGAAATAAATGAATAAAAAGGCAAACCTTCGCCCAAAGAGTATTGGCTTTCAAGTGTTCATATGTAAATGCCCTGAGCGCACAAAAATGATTTTTCACTGTTGTATCAGTTCTTTGTGAAGCCAGGTATATCTAGCTTGAAGCTAATAATGCCCAATTGCCATCATCTACAAACAATAGCAAAACTGTCCAAAAATGTCAGTTTGTAAACACTCAAATGCATTTTCCGGTCTTCTTTATTCAGTTGTATGTTTGCATCCACAAACAGTTTGATTTTTAATACAAAGATACTATACTATAACCCTTCAGGGTGTGATGTTGCCATGAACGATTACAGGTGAGTGTGAGCAAGTTGGTTCAACTAAATGTGAGCAAGCACAAAACTGTAAGGGGTAGCGTTGGTCAAATCAAACTGTTTGTGAGTTACTAAAGGTGTGGATGGAAAAAGAAAACATGGTTTATATTGCAGGATTGGCTTGTAACATTTAAAACAGATGACTATAGAAATTTTACCTGTTCTTGGTAGTTTGTGGTCATTGGCCTAATTCGCTTAAAGCTAAAAAACAAAAACAAAAAACTAGCTGGCTCTTCCTGCATTCTAGAGTCACTAAAAAGTCTTTGTGAGACTTGAAATTACACTTTGTGGGTAAAGCATCACTTTAATTCATAATCCTCTTATATTTGCTCACTTTGTTACTTTAGGATTCTTATTTACCAAAGAATAAGAATTTACTATGGGGATTAGGGGTCATACAATGCACTTTGTGACAGAGTAAATCCTTGTTGTTTTTTTCATCCTGAGATCCAGATTGTTTTCTTCTTTCATTCCCCACAAGTAGAATGTTCAAGCTTAGTTACCCCTGAGATGAAAACTGACACAACTCTGCCTACTGAGACAGTTAATGAGTTGTGAGCACTGTCCCAAACCTTTTGGGATAATCGGGGGGGGGGGGGGGGGCAGATTAGGCTGCAAGAATTACATTGCAACATGTTGTAATGAACTTTCTGTGACCTTGTACCTTAGTGAGGGAGCAACTATAGAATAGTTGGATTGTCTTGTTTTGATTATGTTGTTGCTTTTCTTGTGTCAAACACATTGAAATTGATTTGATAATCCAAAAACCTCAAAAAAAAGAAAAAATGCTTATTTTGCTCAGAGAGGTGGAAATAAAGACACATTGCACCGTTTACCAGGAGGGGGACACATGCCTGTGTGCTGGCCTTAACTATGTAAGCAGGAGTACAACATGGAATAAGCAATTGTAGTGGACTAAATGGATACTTTACCTGAGAAGTGTATTTTGCCTTTCTAGTAATCACAACTAAGTGCTTTGATCTCAGGAACTTGTTTTTCCCGCCTCCTTTCCTTATTTGTGACTCCAAAATGCATTATTAGGCAACCATGTATATTCAAGTATCTAACGGCCTCTGACAGCTAACAACAGCCAAACTTACCAATATTTATTTACAAACTCCACAGATGATCCACACTTTAGCTAGTTAGCGTCTCAGTCAATGCAGGTGACTCAACCAAGCTTCAGGCATTTTTCGCATGGACGGTTTGTTGCGTTCCCAGACTCCTGCCTCTATTCCTGCGCTACAAGCAGCCATAATTTTTTTTAATTTCCAATTCTGAGTTTACACTGGAGACTATTAGAGCCAAGGGGCCATAAGACCTCTGAATTCAAACTCACACATACAGTATTGGCCATAGGGATCTTATGGCATTGTCTCTAATTTAGTGACGTTAGCCTCCCGTGTGTATTATTGAGGTTCAGATTTTCCCTGTGAGAGATTTCATTGTTATTCAACATTCTGCTAGAAAATTCACAAATTAGCCTCTGGAGGGAATTAAACACCTTTCCATTTACTTTAACGGCGTAAAGCAACCCGGTCCTCCTGCTATGTACAGTAGGGCTATTATACACTGTATATTCATCCAAAGTTAGCATTTGCTAGGAAATCAGTTGACTGTTTCCTTGAAGAGATGCTTACAAATCCAGTGATAGATTTGATTACACAACCACGTGCAATAAAGGAAATTTGACAGTAAACACTCAAGAGCCTTATAAAGAGATGATTTATTTTCTAAATAACTCAAAACAAGGAGTCATAGTTGTTAAAAAAAGGTGTTGACTAAACTGTTAGCTTTATCAATTAAGCTAAACAATAATTAAATGCATAAAAGAGTTAAATTAAGAAAAATGATAATAACCTGAAGAGGCACCTTCAGGTTTACCACAAAGAAATCAACTAAAACTCGATAAAAAAAAATAGTAGCAGTTTTCTTTGGCTATTTAAGACTAAATGCTCAGGTTTTAAGTCACCAAAATTTATAAAACAATATGGAAACAAAATTATGACGATAATGATGATTGAAACTAACAAGGTAATTTGCCGGACTAAAACTTATTTAAAAGTAGCTGCCAAAATGAATACCTCCAATAGTGTGTCAATGATATTCATGAATTTCTCACAATATAGTATTACTTTTAGCAGCAGTCGTAGCATTGATAGTTGTGCTACTAGTAATATTGATAAGCCGTTGTCGTAGTAGTCAGTGGTGGAAATTAAGTATTTTTTACTTGATGTTTTTTACTTGGGTTCAATGTCAGTGTATCTGTACTTTGTTTGAGTATTTATATTTTTAGAAACTGCATTTCAAAGAATATTTTTCCACCGCATCATGTATTTGAAACCATCAGCGAATAGTTAACTTTGAAGGGAAAGATCATCATATCATCATACTTTCAAATGTGAAGTCTGACATCTTCAAGAGCAGCACAGCTCCATCAAACACCATTGTAACATGACCTTTAGAGGTCAGGAATACCAGGATGAATGCTCCCGCAGGAGCACAGGAACACACAAATATCACTCTCATCACTTTTAGAAGAACTTTGTTGGAGAGTTTTTACTTTTAACGGAGTGTTATCTGAGCATTTTGACTTTTACTCAAGTAAAGGAACTGTGCACTTCATAATTTACTGGTAGTAGTGCAAGGTGTTAGCATCACTTGACAAGTTAAGGCATGAGAGCGGCTGAGGTCAGGAGTACACAAAGTAAATACATACTATAATTGTAACAGATTATAAAGTTAGCTTTTTACTTTTCTCCCCACCCCTCTAGGAGGCCAACTCCAGACAACTTCCCCACAATGTCACTGTAGTGTCTCAGTTGTCCTCGGGGGAGCCCTGTTCTGTTTTTCTCCTTCTATCAGCTGGCTTCTCACAGGAGAACAGTCAGACCTGTTGTGATCAAACTGACTAATTGATCCTGCGAGAGTACAGGGTACCTTCCCCTAACAACACAACATGACACAACTGTTCATCACACGCATGCTGCAACGTAGTATTGTTTGAGACAACTTTCTGTTGAACTTTTTGCCACAGAGCTCTTGAACTTTTGAGGAAAAGTTTTTCAAAGACTGGAAATCGAGTTGTCAGATAAAATGTCATGTCTGTCAAACTCGTCAGCGTGTCTAAAATCATCTGCATCATAATTTCATAATTCCACACCCTTTTCAGGCCCCTGATCGAGTTAGTAAATTTTATTATTATAATATTGTCTTGTAGCTTATCTCTTATAGCCCTTTACCTGGAAAAAGATGGTATTTATACACTCTTTATGTTGTTTTTATATCATTTTACTTGAATTACTCAATCAGGACTCTCTCTTCATCAGTCTTTCTTCTAGTCCTGTAAATATCTACAACTTTTTTCCAACTCCTTAATGTGAGATGATTTATAATTTTTAGATTTTTTGTAAAATATTCCTTTTCCAGGTCGCTTTGGATTTAACTTTTGTTTTCCACAGACCTGTCAAGATCCGAGTAAATTAGAAAGAAGTGACAAGAACTGTACCCAGTATGTATAATGGGACTCATATCAGGTATATATATGATGTTTTATTTGTGGAATTGTATATAATCTAAGAAATGTCTGCATTTTCTGATTTAAAATGTGGACATTCAAGGTACAGGTAGGGTTTGGTACCAAAATTTGGTTCCAAGTACGAACTGAATTAAATTTTGTGAGTATCAGGTAGGGCAGCACGGTGGTGCAGCGGTTAGCAGTGTCGCCGCACAGCAAGAAGGTTCTGGGTTTGAGCTGTCAATAAGAGAATTTTAAAGTCTATTATCTGTGCAGGAAGCAATCTCAGCCCTGCGGTGATGTAATCCCTCCTCTTAGTTCGAATGAGGACCTGGGGAGTAGGATTTGGGATATATTGTAGTTTTTTAACAGATGTATTTTTTGGGTCAGCAAAGGTGCTAATAGAGTAGTCAAGTCTGCTAAAAACAAATGCAAAAAACAAAAAAACAAATGCATCTCAAGGTCCTGCATTGACATGAAGTCTTTGATTTATGCAATATTTTTGAGGTAGTAAAAACCGGCTGTTATGCCTTAAATCTGACCATGGGCGTTAGATGGTAGACCACAACTATGCATAGACTTCTGACCTGGGTTTTAGTCTTCAAGCTGAGGGATTCAAGGTGAGCACATAGTCTCTGTCTCTTCTCTTCGGCACCAAATACAATCATTTCTGTTTCTTAATTTAGCTGAATAAAATCGTGTCTCATCCACTCGTTGATTTCATCGATGCACTCAGTAAGTGACTCCAGCGGACTGTGTTCATTAGTTGACAGACCAAGGTAAAGCTGTGTCATCTGCAAAATTTGAAAAAGCGGACACATATACAGATTGAATAAGATGTCCAAGAATCGATCCCAGGGGAACGCCACAAGTCATTTTTATTTGCTCAGACACACAGTTCCCGATAGCCACAAAGAAGTCTCCGGTCTGTAAGAAAGATATGAAAAATTTCAACTCCAAGCCAGACAGACCAAGATAGTTCTCCAGTCTGCTTTATAGAATGAAGTTCCACGGTATCAAATGCAGTGCTGAAGTCCATAAAGAGCAAAGCAGCGAGGTTTCCACGATCCCCCTTTGAACAGATGTCAATTAAAACTTTCAGTATGGCTGTTAATAAAGTTGGAAAGCTATAGTAAATTATTCATTTCATTCTTATCAATACAACTTAATATAAAAACTGAAATCTTAATGGTAAATATATTAATGCATTTTTACCACCTGATGGTGTACTTCTAATACTAATACACTTCTTTTCTTACTGTGATCAGAAGCTCTACAGCTGAAAATAGGACTCGTCAGTGCTCTCTGGTGGACCAATGATGGCCACACAGGTTTTTTTTTAAAGGACTTCTTTCTTTTTCTTCTTGTTTCAGAATCTGAATCCTCATATTGTGCTTGTTCCTCACCAGCACTCTAATAGAACTGGACCGAATTACAGTCATGAGTAACACAGAGGAGCGGAGAGGCGTCTGGCTACATCTGTGCACATTTCTAGCTAAGCCAAACCAAAAACACTGTGTATTTTGTCACATTTTCCAATGATCGTGTTTGGGTTATAATGTTGATAATAATAGTGAATGAGGAGTATTTTTCAAGAAAAGTACTCAATTGACTCAAATGAATGATCAAGTATCATAGTTGTGTTGAAGCTTGTGTTTTCACTCAATTGTGTGATTAAAGGTCTTTAAATTCTTTGAAATCCACCGTGGAACTCAAACTCCCTTTAAAGTTGAATTAATTCATGATAGAGAAAGGCTGTAGACGCGTGTTTCGTCATCCATCATCAAACAATGAGGTTCTAAGTCTTTGATATTCGTGCTAATCCAGGTATGACAGCGCTGAGGAGTCTGGAGGGAGGAAGAGTACTGATGCCATCTATGCTCTTGTAAATGATAAATGATCCTTCAGAATGACTTCCTCCTGAACTCAGGTAGGCGGATCCTACTTCACCCTCATTGGCCTCTGGAGCTGGAGCTTTTTGCACATGAAATAGCAAGAAATGAAATAAAGGTACATTTCCTAAATAAAAAATACTGAATCCATGAAAATCCACGAAAAAACAAAATTAAAGGGCATAAAACTGAAATCCATGACAGAAAACAGCAAAGTACAAAAAAAGAGCAAAAAAATAAACAAGACAATGAAAATGAAACTTTTATCTCAACCTAAACATGCTCCATAATGTACTATAATATAGCATGATATTTATGTCTTTTAAACTTCAAATAGTGACTTAATGTACTGAAGGGAATTATATTATGACAGAATCCACAGGGTAGTTGGATTTCTGAGAGGATTTAAACGTCTAAATCCTGAAGTTTGATTGCATTCATTATTGCAGCAAGTTTGTGCTAATTACACTTAGGAACTTATAGATGACACGTAAACTCATTAAAAGGGGGATGTGCATTCATTCACATTTTGCTTATGAAATTAATCCAAATTCTATTGCTTGTGACAGAAGTTGAACCCCGGCATAGCATGAAAAACAGAGCTAATTAAAAAATAAGATATATAAGTATATATTTTTTTCATTACTTAAAAGTGAAAGATATATTTGAAATGCTACAATTTGACTCAGTGATTTGTCCTTAAATTGATTTAATTTTAGTTTGTACGGTTCAAAAAATAAAACCAATCAAAATAACATTACACAGAGCAAGGCTTAGTTAAGTCCCCGCCTCAAAATATTTTCACAGTCATCCATCCATCCATTTTCTACCTCTTATCCTGTTCAGGGTCACGGGGGGGCTGGAGCCTATCCCAGCAGCTGTCAGACAAGAGGCAGGGTTCACCCTGGTTCATCCCAGGGCCAACACATAGAGACAGACAACCATTCACACTCACAGTCACACCTACAGTCAATTTAGAGTATCAATCAGCCTCGTCCCCTCTTGATGTCTTTGGACTGTGGGAGGAAGCTGGAGTACCAGAGAGAACCCACACAGGAACAGGGAGAACATGGAGACTCCACACTGAAAGATCCTGTGCTGAAGCAGGGGCACCAAACCCCGAACTTCCTTCCTGTGAGGTGACAGTGCTGACCACTGCACCACCGTGCCGCCTTTTCACAGACACATAAAGAGCAAAAAAAACCAAAGAGGTAATGATCTGATCAAATGCTAGAATGACTCACCCAGAGCTCTCATTGGAACGAAAGCAGACAGAGCACAAAGTGAAATGGGATTAAACTGAACAATAATTGAGAATCCAGTGTCTGATTGTTGCTTCGCATTATTATTGTTAGTTGATTCATCTGGTGTATTTTGATGAGGATACTGTGAACTTTAGGTAACTGTACATAAATCAATCATTCGATGCAATGGACGGGCCTGCAGATATTTGTAGTGTTGTTGTAAATCTATTATCCACAAGATGGCGGTAGTGTCACACTTTACATGCAGACTTACTCCTTTCATGGCTTTCCATAATTCCTGGTATGTCTCGTCTGTCCAAACATGAGTGGGCTAGTTTAGGTGTGTGTGTTACAAGGGTTCCCCACTCATGCTCACTGTCCCACTACGTAATCTCGGCTGTACATGATTCAGCAGTTTGAGTCACGTCGAGATGCAGCTGATACACACATGGATGTGTCAGGTATGTTTGCATGAGGATGATGATGTAGAGCTTTAAAGGCCAGACAGCCACTCCACTAGCTACTGTAGCTGACTCTGTCTGTGTGTGTGTGTGTGTGTGTGTGTGTGTGTGTGTGTGTGTGTGTGTGTGTGTGTGAGAGAGAGAGAGAGAGAGAGAGAGAGAGAGCGAGAGAGAGAGAGAGAGCACAACAGCAAGAGAGAATGAATGAAACAGAGGAGTGGTTGTATTCAAGTATCTGGCTTTCATTAGACAGCATGACAGAAAAACAACAGAGAACTAGTTTACACATCAAGGAAACATTACAGCCAAGAATTAAACCACAAAGAATTATGAATAGAATTTAGTACATCTAATTTTAGACAGGTTGGAAATAACTCACAATAATCAATTCATCCAAATTATATTCAAATATAATGATTATGGTACATGAATTACTGTATGACTGGTTGGACTTTGGAATGGAAAAAAAAATCCATCTTAGATCTGCTGAGATGGGAAAACACGATCAAATCTATACAAAGTCCACCATGGTCTTGCCCCTCCTCTTATAGAGAAATTTATTAAGAAATACTCAAAGGGTCCACTAGGGGGGGCTCCAGAGATTATTTAGTTCTATTTGGAAAAAGTGGTTTGGTTTGATTGTGTAAAAGTAATGTGCTGTAAGTCACATTGGCTTGTGTTATCTGTACCAAGTTTCCGTTTTTTTCTTGAGCAATGAATTAACTTATGTTGGTGACTTTTACTCCTTTTGCCATTCACACCAATCTGCCAGAGGACACCTGATAAAAATTAGCCCTTTGGCTATTTCTGACATGTTCATACTTATTATATAAATATTCATTAATATACATTGTCCCTTTGTAAATAATGTACATGTGAAAGTGTACTTAGCATCTTTAGCGTTAAGTAAATCAAAAGTGCCCCAATACTGGACTGATTATCTTGTATATCGTGTGTGGCCTCTCAGGTTTCAGGTTAAACCAGACTCAACTCTTCCTGATGCACTTTAGCCTTGTGACTGTTGCACAAAGTAGACACGTCACAGAGTTGCCACAGAGGGAGGCAACACAACCTCGCTGTGTTCCAGCCTGCAGGAACACAGCGAGGTTTTGCTGAGCTGTCCTTTAAATCGTCAAAAATGAAAACCACGTTTAACTATGGTATGGATATAACTACATACCAGAAATCAGTATTTGAATATTTTGATATGAGACGTCATATCATATATGTTAGAAGTGAGGTAATTTCCTGAACTGTCCAGACTGGTGAATATTTACCTTCGCCCACACAACCACCATAGCTAAGTTACTGATCTTCCTGATCCAATTAATATTCATCAAAAATTGTGTTAATCTGAAGAAAACAGACAATTTCTAGAAATGAAAACAATTTCAAACGGACATTTTACTTCTAAATGTTAATAGTAGTAGCATCTTTGGATGGATGTGTATGTGCAGACTTGAATGATTCAACCACTCCTATGGAAGGTTAAAGGTCATGAGTCACATGTAGTTGGATACTTGCTGTAACTCAGGCCTTTCTCAATCTTAATTTCCCAAAAGATTTCAGCAGAAGAACTTCACAATCTGTTTCCAAGTAACACTTCCTAGTTGCTTCAACTCAAGACCCAACAGGCTTCAGCTTCAACATGCAGTCAGTCATAACATGAGGCAGTGCGCTTCAATTACCTTTATTTAGTTTACAGATGTATTCCATTTGGACATTTTGGAGGGGCGGGGGAGCGTTAGTGCTATTTACAATTGGTTTGAAAACATTTATTTCTGTACAGATTTGAACCCTGATCAATATAAACAATATTTTTTTAAGACCTAGTGCTGTTACAAAGCGATTCTTAAAAGCGGAAAAAAGAGACATGATTATATTAAATTATACACAAAATGAAAAAATAATAGAGCACAGAAGAAAGTAAAAATAGTCTGTGGATGATTATTGAGGTTCTGCTGCTGTTAAGCACAAGACATTGTCAGCGAGTGACTGTGAACTGGCTAGAAGCTAACCGTATACACAATCATAGACTAAACACCAATATACTGTATATCGACAAGATCTAGAGTCATCATGGTCTATAGAAGATTCATATTAAATATATTCTACACGTTACCTCAGTTTGGAACATTACTTCCCTTGGAAAAATATAAAATAAAACAAAACTTTTATACATTTCTTTTATTAATATGATGGAGCACATGCTTCAGTTGTGCAAAATTTAATTATTAATGCAGAGCGAGAATTAAGGAGAGAATACGATGCAAATTAAGACAAATAAGGAACGATTTCTATCCCAGTCAATTTCCCTGCTTGGACAGCAATCCTTCACAACACTGTTTTAAAAAAGGAGCATCATTCTCGTCTTCCTGTTTGAAAAAAGGGGGCGGAGCATCAGCAATAACAACGGGGATTGTTTTTTAATCACAACACTGGTCGGTCAGTAAAATGCACGGACTGTCAAAACACAGTCACATATGTCACGGACAAACAAATAAGCAAAACAACACTGGTTGTTTGTCTATTTGTGTGTTTATCAGGCTTTGTTTGGCGAAAATATGACATGTTTGGTCTCTACAGCGCTCTGCAGACAGGAAGGAATAGTTTCTCTACTGTGCTCCATATTGGCACATGCAGAGGAGGGCAGGAAAAAGGGAAGCAATGTATGTGTGTGCACGCTTACGCAGGTGTGTGTGTGTGTGTGTGTGTGTGTGTGTGTGTGTGTGTGTGTTCTCTAGTCAGGCACGTCTTAAGCTTTGTCTGCTGCAGAGGGAGATCACACAAGCACATATGGTTGAAGGTGTCAGGGTCACATAGTGTCTGTGTGTGTATTGGCAAGTTGTTAGTGGTTAAAATAGTCAGCGGTCTCTTTAAAAAAGAAAAAAGGCCACACACACACACACAAACTTGGGCACAGCATTACTATGGCAACCAGCTAAAATGGGGAGCCAGTTAGACTTTTGACAGGCCGACTGAGGATGGCTAGACGATGTGTCAACTGTTTGAGTGTGTGAGCGCGCGCACGCGTGTGTGTGTGAGTGTGTATGCGCAGAAGGTTTACAGATGTGTGTGTTTTTGTGTGTTTGTGTAGAGTAAGGAAGAGAAAAACAATACATGCAAATCCACCTAATTCTTCTAATTATCACCTCTGACAATTAATCAAGTAAAACAACGGAATCAACTCATCAATTTCCTGCTCCCAGCTCTGTGTCCTGGATCAGTGTGTGTGTGTGTGTGTGTGTGTGTGTGTGTGTGTGTGTGTGTGTGTGTGTGTGTGTGTGTGTGTGTGTCTGTAAAAGAGAAACAGAAGAGCGTATGTGTGTGTAGATAGGCTCCAGGACAGGGGACAAGCTCGTCAGGTCCTGGACGTTAATGCGAGAATGGATAAGAGGGATGGAGGGCCAACAGGAGAGGAGGAGGAGGTGTGTATTTACAGAATGACACAGCAGTTACTCTCCCCGGTCTTCTCTCTGTTCCTCTGACCTGAAAACGCAAACACACATCAACGTCGTAATTGTTATCAGGATTGTCACTGCTCATTAATACACAACAATCACCTGATGATACTAGTCAAGATGCGTTTTAAAGGCTAAAATCACATTGACACACCAACAATTTTAGCGAGCTCAGCTACTACACTAGATTACAGTACCAGAATTAAACTAAGCATAGTAGAGATTGGAATAATTTAAGATGGAATCATTGAGTAGCTCCAGAATTAACAGCTCTATTATCAGAACTTTTTGGCACAATTTATGATCAGGATTCTGCTGCTGTTCATAGCTGTAGTGAAATCAACTGTGATCCACCTGGACATGGTTGATTATTGGTTTGACAAAGAACACTGGAGCACTAAGATGTTTCGTACACAACTAATCTTGGTTTGGATCAAACTTGAGAGTCAGAAAATCTGGACCAATTGAGGAAGATGTGAAAGTCTACCTGACTAAGTGCTTCAACACTAAAATATTGTACCATTTCATCCTCACATAATCTGAGAGCCGTTTCCTTCTCACCACCTATAACTACAACAGCTAACAATGGGCCTCATTCATGAAATGTTCTCACACACTACAGGAGTTGTTGAAGCCCTCCGTTTAGTCTTACAGACAGGAAGCAAAGCCTGATGGGTAATTGTAACTCCTTGCTCCTGACATCAGTTGTGTACGTCTTCGGTCCATCACCCAAGGTTGTAAAGACAATAGGTGTCAGGAGCAAGTAGTTACAAATACTCATCAGGCTTTGCTTCTTGTCTGTAAGAGTAAACAAATAAATCGTGAAGTGTGTAACAGCACATTTATTCATAAGAACATTTCATGATTGAGGCCCACTGTCAGACAGACTCACCATGTTCATGCCGTGTTAATGTTTTGGACAGAAAAAAGAGAAGCCAGTATCCATTTCCTGCCTTACAACTGAACTTTGCCCTGTAATTACTCTTCCATGAGTAACCGCTTTTCTACCCAGTAAACAGAGGTAATTATTTATTTGCCATGACCTTAATTTGCCCCCGCATGTCTCTAATCAAAGTTTATGAAGTCTTATACAATGCAGTCACATCATGTGATTTCTCTTAGCTGTATATTCTTCACAACATGCTGTATCTCAGGGTTATACAGGAGGAGGCCAATTATTTGCACCAGTAGCCGTTCCTAAAACACAAGCCATGTGTAGACATAAATAAAGGCTGGGAGCAGAACGCTTCAAGTTCTTCAACGTGTGAAAGAAACTCTGAAAGGAAAGAAGGGACACACAGAGCTGGTTACCTTGGGAATTTGGCTCAGGCAAAGTCTCTCTGGCAACTAAATGCATCACTGTGGTCTTCCCCAGGGGCAGTTTGAGAGCTGGAGGGGGTGAGGGAGAGGGGGTGCAGGGTTGGGGGGAGAGAGTGACCGAGAGTTAGAGATGCAAAGCTTTTTCTCTTCATTCAACATCACTATCATCTGTCTGTTCCACTGCTGTCTGGCATGCTAGATAACTGGGTTGCTCTTTTCACTGATGCATAATAGATGCACGTCTATTATGCTACACTGAAAAGGGTTATGCTGCCGCATCATAAGTACAAAAGAGAAGAAAAACTACAACTACTATTGAGCTCCTTCATTAAATCATAATGAAGTGTGTCAAAGCACACGATTGAAAGGACAGTAAAGTAATCATCTACTGCAGGCGAGGAGAAAGATCACTAATTTTAGACAGGCAAAGGTGGCTGCTCCTAAAAGTTTCTTCACTCAGACTTCTTCACTTATAATTGCAACAAGAGTAGAGTTGCAACAGCGTGAGATTCTCAAAGTCTGACAACTGCAGCAGAAATGTCACAGTATGCACTACTTACTTTAAGGAAGTGAACGTGTTTGTTGGTTGAACAAATGCTTTTTCATACTGCTGTCCTGACAAACGTGAGACTTAAAAGTTACACTCTTTACAGCTAATGTGACAAAAACAACAACAACAACAACAACAACAAAAGAGAAATAATGAAGCAGCTACAGTGAATAATGAGAGCAAATGACCATTGAGGTATAGTGCATAGTTTGGTAAATACACAACTACATCAGGGCAGGTCACGATTTACCAAGCGGAACCAAAGTTTAGATCAAACCAATGGAAAGATGTTGATTTGAACAACAGAGGCGTTCTCGTTCCAAAGTAACAATCCTCTGTAGCATGACAGAATATATTAGTATTTGAAGATGATCCTTTGCATCCAAAAATGCACAAAACTTTGCTTGATTCTAACAATGCTGACACATTAAATTTAGTTTGGCTGTAATATGTGCTTCTGTGTTACTATACGTGATGTGCGTGTGTGCGTCTTTGCATTTCCAAACCACTGGGAGTTTTGGCTGAGGGCTCTAAGAGGATTCGGTGTCACAGGCAAACATGTTAAACCAAAGATAAGGGAATTATCAGATGGATGGCAGTAATTGGATGAGTGTAAATGGGTCAGGGAATACCATAACCCCCCCCCAACACACACGCACACGCACACACACACACAAAACCACTGAAGTCCAATCAAAATTGGGTTAAGTGGAGTACAGAGTCTAAAAGGCAGCAGAAGGGAAGTGGACTGCCTCAAAGAAGACATCCTTTCTCTCATCTCTCATGGCATTAATTTTCTCACCCCCCCCCCCCCCCCACTTCTCGCGCTCTTCTTTGTGCTGCTTGAGGTCTACTCCAACGCCAGTCCTGCCCCTTTCCTGACCGCTCTCTTTCCTCTCTTTTTCTGTATTTCCTCTCTCTGTCAAAGCAGGCTTGTCCCGAGCACTGAGGTACCTCTGTTCTGCTGCTCAGGAAAAAGATGAGAACAGCAAAGAACTTTCCAGCGACACACTGCTGTGATTCTGTTTGCATGTCTATGAGCACACGCCTCTCTCTCTCTCTCTCTCTCTCCCTCTGTTTTTTCAAAGGTGTACTTTCTCTTGTGCATGTGAGTGAGTTTTCTGTTTTTTCACCTCCTAGTGTTACGTTGCCGTGTAGAAAACGTCCCTGGTAGATCAGCCGCAGGATGTTGGGGCTGCTGACCTGCTCTTCCTCCCAGTCTGAGAGAGAAAAAAAAGACATGAAAAGAGAGCATTAAAGACTTTTGTGTCTATGTTTCGATCACTCCTTTTATCTCAATTTATGTTAATTAAATTCTCTCCTGTAAAGTCACCGTCAGAACTGCAGAATCCGTCCACAGTTACGCACATTTTTATTGCTTTGAATTAGAGCTGCAACAATTATTCCATGAGATGTCAACTATGAAATTAATCAGTTTTGACAATTGATTTTTGATGTGACACATTTTTAGAGAAAAAAGGCTGCAATTCTTTAATTCAGGCTTCCTTAATGTGAATATTTTCTGGTTTCTGTAGAAACAGATGTCAGTAAACTGAGTATCTTTGGTTTGCAGTTCAACTTTTAATGACAAAAGTAAATTTCTAATTGATCATATCTAATGAGTGCTCCTGGAGTCTAAATTAGGAATTCTGAAGAGATGAAGGAATAGTTGTGAATGAAGTTCACCAAAGCAAATATGATGAAAAGCTGAGAATTCTTCCCTACTACCCAGTTGAGCTTCACTCTCCCCTATACAGTGAAGGAGTCATCCCATGGTGGGGGAAAAAAATCCCCATCAACAACCACACTGGAGATATTTTAAAACGTTTAAGGCCTTTATTTTAGATAATTATGTGGAGTGTGTCATATGTGGCCTTTGTGGGATGCACAACAGAATGTGAGAAAGACTAAAAAGCAAGAGAAGAACATGAGGTGTGGCCTGAAAAGAGCCAAAGACAAAAGTGAAGGCATTAAAGGAGAGGAAAGAACGGAGGAAACTGCACAGCAGCAGCAGCAGCAGAGTCTGGCCACCAGATGTTTGTCTCCAGCTATGCAGAGGGTGTTGGTGCTGCCTGAGGGCTTCCTCCGGGTCTCACAGGGTTCACACTCACCGTCTGGCAGGAACACAGGGGACAGGATGACTGACCCCAAATGCAAGCTACTCTTGCAGCAAAGTTCATCATCTGATCATTCATGCACTTCTCATCTGAAACCTTCTTTTAATTGTTGTTCAGGGTATTTAACATCAACAGCATCGTGGGAAAAAGCTACAGTCGAGTCAGATTTAAGGTGGTGTTGGGTTAGCGGTAGAACATGATTTCTAACATGGATGCAGCGGTCGTCAGGAGGGAGTGGGCGCGTTACAGAGAGGAGGTGGCTGTTCTGTGATCCCACATTCCTGTATGCAGTGATAATCAGGAGGAGTGCACCAGAGATGTGCACTCTGCTCTACCTGTAAGTAATTAGCGGCAGGCATGAATGTGATCTCACCTCTCTGCTCCTCAGCTAGACAAAATACTGCCAACTAGTGTGACATCATCTGTAGCTGGTTGTTTACACACAAAACAGAGCTTGAAACATGCACTTACACAAACAAACCTGAGAGAGAGAGAGAGAGAGAGAGAGAGAGAGAGAGAGAGAGAGAGAGTGAGTGAGTGAGTGAGTGAGTGAGTGAGTGAGTGAGTGAATGAGTGAGTGAGTGAGTGAGTGAGTGAGTGAGTGAGTGAGTGTGTGTGTGTGTGTGTACTTACACTTAGCTGTATGCGCAGATGGTGCAAGAGTAAAGTAATCAAGGTGAAGGCAAGACTTGATAATGATTTTTTTTTGGGGGGGGGGGGGGGGCGCTCTCCATAGTTCACCTCTCATAGTATCAAACGCTGATATATCCACGAATATTCATCTTGGTATTTGTGGTAGACCAAGCCCTAATATTTCTATAAGCACCATTCAAGTTGAGAAGCAACCAGTTGAAACTTCAATCTAACCCCACTCCCGATCTATGAGGGCAGGATCCGGCTTTCTGAGGCTTTGACTCAGTCCAGTCCATCAGGGCCCCACAGCACTGCAACACCGAAATTCTGGAACATTTGTGTCACATTTCCACATTACCAACTGTGAATACACTCAATCCTAATGTCAACTACATTAATTACCAAGTAGTACTTGAATTTGTTTTAATGTAGTTTTGTGTGTGAGGAGGAGGCTACATGGGAATGAACAAACACCACCAGAAGTCTCTTCCCAATTTCAAAACCAGGTCTCTAGATCACTGCAGTTCCGTCTCCTGCAGCTTAATATTGAACTCCACTAATGAACAGATGTGGCCTTGAAATTCGCCTATGACATGACCAGAGTAGTACTGCTAAAAGCGATATCCTGCCAGTGGGTCAAGACCTACCACTTGATCTGGGACAGCTCTCAGATCCAAGTCATTTCAACAAACTCCATCAGCTTTTTTAGATATGAGGCTAAAACACACCACCACCTCTGTGGCGATGGCGACTATCACTCTGGAAAGGTTTCAGGGTCTGAGCTTCATTACTGAGGCTGATGGTATCAATAACAACACTGGTTACTGATAGCAGCCACAGGTCTCGAGTGTGGGAAGTAAAATTAGCATGTTAATCCGATCCCATCCAAACACTAAAACCCCGAGGAAGATATCAAATCAGTCACATCAGTTTCCCGATTTGGAGGTTCATCTGGAGGCAGCAGCCGTCGTCACCATCTCTCCTGTATGTCGAATATACTCGTTCCTGGGGACACGAGTATATTCCTCACCATGCTGGTGATGGAGTGACCCATGACCCCTCTACCCTCATGTTCAGCTGTACATGAGTTTGTCACACTAATGTATCTCTGCACATATTAAACACTGACATTTTCTGTAAAAATGACAATTGTTAGAAGTATTTAAAATCTATTATCATTCAACTAATCATATCCAATTACTAACTGTACAATAATCTGTTAGTGTAAGTCAAGTTGCTGAAAAGTCATATTGTGATTATTGTATACAATATTGTAATGTAATGCACAAATTATATTAAGTTCATTTTTTGATTATCAAGAAAAATGCAAAAATTATTGATAATTTTGAAATGTGTGTTTCTCAACGCAAACTTAAAAAGTCAAATCAGCATAACAAGAATATAAAAACAAACATTTGCGTAGTTCTATTTTTCAAAATGACAATGTTTTATTTCATTACAGAAATAGACCTTTGACCATCAAAATGTTTCAGGTCATCCTTGACTCCCAGTGGGTGTTTGAACCAGTTATTGTGCTAACCAGTGTGGGACGTACGGACAAAAATGAAGCCATTTCTGCAACATTTGTCTTGTACTATTCAAAATACTAATTACGTTATTCTTTTTTTGTGTGTGGTTTCAGTAATGCTGAAGAGATCTTTGTGGTTATTGTGGGCCAGCGGTATCGGCTCTGGAACCAGCCACGCCAGCTGAATGGCTCCATAGAGCAGCAGAGCGGGTGGACTTGTATTTCTATGGGTTCATCACAGTATTACAACACATTTCACACTGGACTATGACATTGAGTTTTAAAGTCACTTGATGGTTTGTTACTTTTCTCTGGGCTGTTCAAACAGTGTGACAATGAATTTGTAGCGCCCAGCAACAGACCTGTGAGATGCAGTAAGTGTGAATTTACAGAGGGAAAAGTGTCTGAGTGCTGGAAGTACAGCACACAGATGTAACTGGAGGCCATTAACAATCACTGAGGTGTCCCAATGCAGCTACTCACCCATTGGCCAGTTGTCATAAACATGTTTGGCGATGTCTGCTGCGGAGTCGTTGGGAGAAAAAAAGAATTCTTTCGTCTTGCCGCTGACTAAAATGAGCCGCAGGTTTATCTGCAACAGACAAAAACATCAGAAGAATGTTAGTATGTCTAATGGACACATCTCATACAAACAAGTATGGAACATTAAACAGTCAAATCAGCAAACACGGCGGTTCAAGTTCCGCAGTTTAATCAGAAACAGGGGGAAGAGAACTGGAGAAGCCTCAGGAGTGTCCTCCTGCACCATCAACTCCCATCTGTCTCCCCAACTTCCTCCTCACATGTCTCTCATCATCCCGGCTCTCTCCCTCTTGCTCTCCCTCTGTCTGTCTTTAGTTTCCACTTCTGTCACCTATACTGACACTCACATGCCAGTTGTCTTTGCTTTGCCTCGTTCCTTGGAGGGCAGAGGAAACCATGTGTGCACTTGTTTGAACATTCTACTTTATTATCTAACGTTTCGCATGGGACTTGAGACACAACCTGTTTTTCTCCGTATACACTCAGAAGACCTTAAGCAGTATGCATTGTTTTTATTTTTGGCTTCATTTCCTGGGCATGAGTATTCATCTCTCCCAGCTTGCAGAACAATTTAAGTTGCTTTCTTATTCATAAATGAGAGAATCATTCAATTGCATATTTGCTTCCTGTTCTATAACTGCCAACAAAACATGAAGGATTAGTTGTTAAATTAAAGGCTGTTGGGAACTGCGAATAACCCTGAAGAACAGGAAGGGTTGAGTCTCTAGGTTACAGAGATTTGCCTCAGGACACTTCATGTTTCTAGTTGATTCTTTAAAAGATCACAGGAATAAACTTGAAATGTTGAGGCTTATAAAAACCTACCGACATGAGATAACTCAGAATTACTTATTATTTCCGGTAGCGTGCCCACACACACGCACACACACACAAACACACACACACCTTTTGTCTTAAAACAGAGAATTTGAGCTCAGGAGACAGAAAACAAAACAAAAATAAATCACATCAATGATTTAACAAAGATGCTGGAGGTAAATGATCTTTGTGGAAGTGAGTTGCAGCTCTGTGTTGAAACATGATGAAATGGATTGTAAAATAATTATTCTCACAACACACCGCACTTTTTCCACACGTAAATATCTCTTCACAGTCCAACAACTAGACATTCAATAGGTGCAATAACTAAGAAAAGAAATATATTTCAATGAAGGTATTGGTTTTAGTTAACAGGCTCCACTGCAGCATTCATTATTTTATCAAACTAGGCTACAAACTGCACTGCTGATGTCATAAAGAAGGTCATTCTGGTGTCCAAACCATATAAGTTTACACCCTATTGTACAGTACTGCTGCAACATGGAGTCTTTAAATGTCTATTTGTATATCAGAGTGCTGCTCTTTTGGACTTTTGACTTGCTATATTATTTTCTCTTGCATTGCTTTATGGTCCTAAAGCAAACAGTTGTCCATGTAGCACAGACTGCAGAGTACAATTTACTGTTACAGTTTCTAGCAATAATATTATTGATACACTTAACCTTTTAGTCAGGGGTCCGAGTTGTTGCTTTGGCGATCAGCATCATTACTGAGTCTACATTTATCTAGCATTATGTGTGTTTAACAGCACGCCTTCAAGAGCACAAGCAGGGTGTGTGTTTGTGTGCGTGTGTGTGTGTATGTGTACATTTGCTTACTGTATGTGTGTGTCTGGCATGCAGTCAGTGCCTGGCGCTCATGTCACAAGCACGTGTTTGTCATTGTTCCTAGTGAGTTCCCATGTGCCGAGCGTCTGTTAGCCCCCTGCGCCACCCCCAACCCAACTCAACCTGCTGAGTGACACACATCCTACACACAGAGCCAGTTACAGTGATGTAACCCAGCTAACACCAGTGGATTGAAACAGAGATCTCTGTAAGCATGTTATCAAATCAGCTTATAGGTTTAAGCATGAAGGAGACCCACAGACACACACACACACACACACACACACACACAATTACATACACAAAACCTCACATCAACATACGGTGGTAAGCACGTGAAAAGTCCTATTTGACTGCAACGCTGACCTCACAAACCTACAGCTCACGGGGAAAGCTGCTCCACAGAGATCAGATGGTAATTCAGAGATCCTGTTTTCGGTTTTTGTTTTATGGATATGAAAACTCACTGTATGCAAACAGATGCTGCAAAGTGCTGCTGCTTCCTGCTGCCTTTCACAAGGGACTGACAACACAGATGAGATACTGATCTTGAGGCAGGAATCTACAGAATGTTAGCGTCTAAATGGCTGTGACATCAGCGCCAGTCACATGTGTAGTGATGCAGCAGATGTTTGTAAACATACACCGTGTCAGAAAAATCACATTTATCGCCAAAATAATGACAACAGAAGCCACTTCGCACAATGGCGACTCCTTCCTGGTAGAACACCTGGTCGTTACCATGGAGTCACCATGGTGACAGCCAGTGGTGGGTGGCTTAACCTGATAACACCTACAAGACAGCATACCCCATCTCCCTACCCCCTGCCCATTTTCCACTGTGTCATATCATATTGTCTTCCATTCCTGGCAGCAATCTCCATCCCCTCCCTCGCTCTGTCCATTCACTCCGTCTATCTGGCACTCTGCTCCACAGAGTACAGTGAAGGAATGTACAAGGACAGAATAACAAGAAGCACCAAGCTAGTTTCAATTAAACATGGTAAATCCACTCTTATCACCCAGCACAACTTTCCATTTCTACATCTCCTCCTTTGCTTTCTCAACCGTTACAGGTCACTTCCTTCTCATGGCTATTCTCTCCATTTTCTGACAACAGATAAATCACAAAAACAGAAACATGCACAGGAAAGAAAGATAGTAAAAGCAGACATTTTCATAAAGGGTAAGAAATAGCCAGGCTAATTTGATTTGGCTTAATCAAAATGATGGGAATCATATGCTCCAGAATGACCTTCACAGTCACCAGATCTTCACCCTTCTGAACACGTACTGTTACTTAGCCGCCTCCAAAACAATACGGCAGAATAAACCTCCATCCAGTCAGTAGAGTCTCAGAGACCTGCTAGCTGCTAGTGGGGGAACATTCTACTTTAAGACTGAAGACCACGTGTGAGCACTTTGGGTTTACCAATTTGTCCTCTATCATGAACGCTTGTTTTCCTCTTTCTCTCTCCAGGGGGGGTCACGCTGCTCCCTGGGCTGTCTTTCGTACAAACACAGGTAATGATGTTTCAGTGGCAGCTTGGGAAAAGTGTATTCAATTACAATATATTCTCTGGGACAAATACAACATTTTCAGGTGTGGTGGTGCTGTTCTTCAAGGATTCATGCATAAACATAAAAACATAGTACTTGCACACTTCTGCAGGCAGCAGTAGCTTACTCATGCATACTAACAACCTGTCCAAGCCTATAACCAGTCCCACACAGGGCTCATGATGTCACTGGTTTGCAGAGCTTTCAGAGAACTGGGAGATGCTGAGTATTTCTCTTTTACCAGTCATCATTTTCAAAATGCTGAAACATCCTGGTGCAGCAGCTTCTATTCAGAGCTATGTAAAAAAAAAAAAAAAAAAAAAGACTACTTCTTCATGTAACTCCTGCTCATCAAGCCTGCACTGTCGACCAGCAACTCAAACACACTCTGAATTACAATAATATAACCCAGCAGCCAAGTAGTGCCGGTCGTGGTGTAAACATGTGAAGTAAGCAAAGTCTCCTGGCTAAACACTGTTTGCGCCCGGTGAAGGGCAGGAAATTCAATGCCATCTATAATTATTCCTCCCTGAATACCACTCTCAAATCTTTCTCAAGGCAACTGTTTGTGTGTGTGTGTGTACAAGTGTGTGTGTGTTTATAAGTGCATTAAAGAGTATTGCTGCTTTTTAGACCCTTTGCAGCAGTCAACAAATTATAGAGTGGAAAGTCTTCCTGTGGGAATATATTAGAGCAGCCTCATATGTAGTCTACCCAGAAAGGTTAGCCACTGCTGTCAGCATGGATTCCTGCCTATATGAATGAACTGAAGAGAGGAGGTGGGTGATTAGCGAGGAGGCCCTGGTTTGGTTTACAGCAAGCCAGCTGGGTTCAGCAGCCGGCACTCTTTGATTTGTACAATAAATCTAGAGAAAATGGAACTCTGCGTGTATACTGTAAATTTCTTGATAGTTTGGGTGAAAGCACTTTACTATCTCACTCTGCTTTGTGCCACACAGTAAGCCAGATGGATGGACTTGATGAGATTTGATAAATAATATCCGGGGGGAAAAAATTATGCTCAGATGAAAAAGAAAAAGCCTGAAACATTCATCTTTTCTGTAAATTAGTCAAAATTGCTTACAGTACAACTGGAGGTAGAGAATTAAAAACTGTGAAAATCCTTGTATAAAAATGCCCCTCTAAACAGATCTAAACTTCATTAGCAAATCCACATATTTAGTTAATTTTTCCATTGGCCATGTGATAATCTGCCACCCAGTTTTGTGAAAATTGGTGTTTTTGCATAAACCCTCTAACAGCCTGATAAACGTTGCCTTGGCAGAGGTAATAAAGCAGCTTTCCGAGCTTTTAGTGATGTGACTCACAGAAAGAGTTGTTATAATAATTAGCCCTCATTAGCACACAACGTTTATCGAGGAAAGACGGTGGTTTTTAAATTAAAACAGGGCATTCTAAGAATTCACTGCCGGCTGAATAAATTGGGCTCACTTCTTCAGATGTGACGGTAGCGAGTGAGCTCACAAAACATGAGCAAACGGTCTCATTGAGATACAATACAATCTATGGAGTGTATTTCTTTGTACGCACGGCGCGAGAGGTTACATAGCAGCTGCTGCCTGTGATTGGAGTAACAGGGCCAGAGGCTCAGACTTCTCAGTGTCTATGAGTGCTTGTGCATTTGTGTGTTTAGGTGTTCCATATTCACAGTCGTCAACAGAGAATTACTTTTCTCTACTTACTGTACGCAATGAGTTGAAGGTAATTCCTCAACTTTGATATGTTGGTTACAGATATTTTCTTTTCTTTAATTGTGGTGGCTTGATTTTAGGACAGAACAAATAAGTGAATGGAGGAAGAGATGAAAGGAGAAAATGAAACAGAATTCAATTGAACTTAAATGACAAACACTAAGAGCTGAGGACACCAGACTGGGTGCAGAAAGCAACATTGGGCTCCTAAAGTGAAACGACTTACTACTTCATGAGCAGAAGAACATGTTACTGAGCAGTAACTTTACAACTTCCCCAAAGTAAAGATGAGCAATTTGCATGTAGACTGTGTGTTATATTCAGGAGTTGTCAAGTGGATAGTGAACCCCAGCAGGTACCAACAGGTGCTGTCAGGACAGAGTCTGCTACTTGCACTAATGTGATACAGCACATGGAATTAAGCAAGCACGCCAACTCACAGCGTCACACTCCATCAGCTCCAGCCAGACAGAGATGTGCTATGATGTGCCCTGATATTGTCCCTGATGCGTTGTCCCATTCCTTGTGTGTGTGTGCGCGCGCACGCACGTTAGAATCGAGCTGATCTTGCCTAGAGTCTAGCTCTGCCGGTTGCCGTGACAACACTTCCTGTAACTAAGGGGTGAGTTAGTTTATGTGTTCTTTTTCTTTTTATTACCGCTCCAACGTGCCCCAAATTGTGACGTGCCGTCATCTAATCACACGGGCTGGTCATTAGTATGATTGCAGGCATTTTCAGTGTCAATCCAATCACAGTAATTTAGCACCAGCAGACAAGACATAAGCATAACACTTTCAAAGACGAGTATTTTATAATGTCAGACTGAAATATGTATTTTCTCCTGACGTCCTTGGAGACTCAAAGCTTGAGGATGTCAAGGTGTCTCATCTGGTGAATTGAATGGAAAAGAACTGCTGTCCTTATTTTATATTAGCCAAATTTCTATTAATTCTGCTTCTTGAAACACCAGCAATGATCCGACAACCACTTGCGCCATCCTCTTCTTATCTTTTTGAGAAAGCATGGAGTGATTCAAATTTGTAATTTTCATTTCTAAAAATCAGATTAAAAATACTCATCAAAAGCATCACAGACTGTACTTTTGTTGTTAAACATATCTCTCAAACAGTCACGTTCTAGTTGATTCTTCCTATAAATGGTGTTGGGGGGGGGGGGGGTTGAACAGTTTCACAGACCATGAACAGCCCTGAAAGAGTTTGAGGCCGTGTGACCTTCCTTTTATCTCTACAGTGTCCATGTTTCTACATAAAAGAGCAGGCTGCTCGGTGGACATAAAAGATTTGCCTTCTTCCTGTTGGACTCTATTAATGATTAAAGACAGGTTTCACTGTAAGAGAGACTGAAGGAGCCAACGCCACAGACCTTTAGCTGATTCACTTCCTGCAGTGAAGGCAGCTAATGGCTACTTTACAGTTAGTGCTGTTAAAGTAGAGTTTCTTTACTTCACCATACATCCCAGTTTGAGACCAACTCTGCAATGTGTGATAACCAAGAGTGACTGACTCATCTAGCATGCGTCATCATCATTATTATGAGGTTCAATGGGCTTCATACTTAAAGTTTTTAACGACTTTAGCAGGAATGTAATTACTTACTCCTCTCAAAAAGTAAATATCACATTAAGCACAACTGAAGGGCTCAAATTTGGTTTCATGTGAGGTGCATGTGTTATAGTTGTAAAAAAGTAATTTCACCGTTGTATTTCAGTTTTTGCCTCTGTTGCCACCAACTTCAGAGTCATTTCACCATATTAATATGATCCATGTTTTCAACATATCTTCTGCTACAACCCGTTTGTGTTTTGGTGCTGTCGCTCTCTTTGCATAGCAGGCAACCATGTTGGATAATTTTTTTTGACCATGTCTTGTTATCGTTTCCAACACTGGTCATCATGGACCAACGTGGTGCAGGAGATACCACCTGCAGCGGAAACTACCACAGAGGCAGGCTTCGGTACTTAAGCCTGTCTGTCCGTGGTCAGGTCGTCACCACGACAGTGTCTCCCCTTTTAACTTTACTACCGTGTAGCTGACATTAAAGTGAGGGCTGATTGGACGTTTGAGTCTGGAGTATTCATCTCAGCATGTGAAGACAACGGGGTCCTCATGGACAGGACTGGAAACAGTAGTTATGCTGCAATGCTAATGTGAACCTCATTATCTGATGGCAGCGGTTTAAGTCCCGCCTCCACCATGATGCCTTCACTGCTGTCACTCATTAGTTTCATTACTTAATTGCTCCGTCAAACCTTATATCTGCCCTCACCATTCAGGCTTTTATACTGTCATTCAGCGTGTGCTATCCTTTGATATGCTGACGTCCTCATCACGTCTGGATTTCACTCTGTTCCTTATTTGCATCCGTCTCCCTCTGTCACAAACATGATCAGCTACCTGCAACTCTGCCCTCTCCTGCACTTCCTCCTTCACATTTACAAGCAGATAACCCTTTAATCCATCAGCTGCCTCTCCTCTCTCCAGAAACATTCATTCTGTCACTTTTTTCCCTCTAAAACCCAACCTCACTCAACTTCCTCTCACACACGTGTGTACACACATGCATATATGCCCAGGGCTGTGTTCCTCCTCTCTCCTGACAGATGCCAGGTAGATGCCTTTGATCAGACACTCTACCTTTCCTTCCTCTCTGTGATCAGAGCCGTCATGAGAAGTTGACGCAGGTATACCTCACATCGCTGCCTCCTGCCTCTCTCTGACTGTCTGTCTCTCTTCTTCTCACTTCAAATTGACTGTTCGACACCCCTGGGCCAAATAAATTAACATGCTAAATATGAGCAAGGCCAAAAGTGAACTCAGCTAATACCAGTGCCCACTGGCAATGCACACACTGATGGGACAAAGTGTGTGGAAGCCAAGGGATCAAAGGTATCTTTATGCAACATTACTGGGTGACTTTACAAAGCATGAATGGTGTGCAAGGAGCTGGTAGAGCCAACAAAAGGCTGCAATGTTAGCTCGCTCACATTGCAGCCATTCGGCCTCAAAGACGAGCAAATCATGCCAGCAACATAACAACCACTTGACACACAATGGCTTTCAATAATCATGTTATTTTCAGGATTTGTGCAGCTTTTTTCAGGGTAAAATTCTTGTAAAGCTTGTTTAAGGGACTTGAAAATAATGTTCTCAAAGCCTTGATCATGACAAATAAACAGTCACCTATGTAAAATCAAAACTCTTCATTCAAAAAGTTACCTGTAGTCGAGTTTCCCACTCATATGTTTTACAAATTTTAAGAAAAATCAGCAAGAGAATGTAAATGTTGCATTGGCGTTACGCAAATATAAGGAACTGGTCTGTCACGACTTCTCAGAATCTGAATGAATGTTCATCTGTTTCTCAAGGATGAGTTTAAGTTACTGCTTTTATTCACTTCAGATATTTCTTTGAACAGACACTTTTTTGCATCTCTTCATGTCCTTGCAAGTGTTTTTTTTTTAATTATACATAACACAAGTTGAATGTTTAGTACATCCTAACGTATTTGCAAAATACCTTCCCATCTTCTCCAATTTTCATTCTGAAGAAAAAGGCAGAAACCACCTGAAGTGAGTGGAACCAATTTAGGGGGTGGATCTGCTTAAATGAGTGGAAAAACTACTTTGGCCTTAGAAGAGGCTGGCACTCAACAGACTTCCTTTGCTTTTCGTTTGTGAATTTTGATAACGTCAGCAAAAAGACAGACTGTAATGGGGGAGATAAATGCACAGAGTTACTTCATAGGCAGCAAACAGAATAATAATGACATGTCAGTATGACAGCTGCAACCGTAGTCTTTGAATATGCACACGTTTGTGTGTGTGTGTGTGTGTGTGTGTGTGTGTGTGTGTGTGTGTGTGTGTGTGTGTGTTTCACAGGGTTAAAATCAGCTTCAGGAACAAGGAGAAAGTGTTGAATGATTATAGCTGTTGAGGAGGCAGTTTGCTTAGCATAACAACAAATGATATCTCCATCAGTTTGTAACTGTTGGTAGTTGTATGCCTTTGTACTTGGAAGAGTTGTTGAGGCCGTTTCTGCTTTAACAGTCTTTAGGCTACGATAAACTTAATAGCTGCAGTCTGTCACCTCTTATTTGCATTTATGACAATGGAATCAGTTTGATTGCACGACCTGAAAGAGAATAAGGGCCAAAATGACATAATTTAACATGAAACAGATGGATTTCTCAAACAGTATCAGTGGCTCAACCAACACACAAACTAAATCTCCAACTGACTGTGGAGAACAGAATGTTAATTGTTATAAATGTTTGTAGGGGTAAATTAATTTACCCCAATTATGGATTTAAAGTCTGAGGTCAGTGGTGGGAGACTAATGGAGCCAGCAGACAAAGAGGACAGACTTGGATGGATGACTGAAGGCATGAACATCTGATTAATTTTACTGCACTGACATTTGAGGTCATTTCCCACATTACACCATCTTCATGCTTTTGTAACTGCTCTAGGACAGAAGAGTGAATGAATATCTATACACGATTACATCTGAATTTATATTATTACTATTACTAATATGATTGTTCAGTGTGTTTGCTACTCAACCTTGCAGTGACAACATATGACACATAACCTCGTGATAGAATGAGGTTTTCACAGTAATTGTCTCTGAATCTTTTTTAAAGGAGGTATGTGTAAAAAGGCGGGCAGTTGGTTAATGGTACAATATGTCTGAAAAGACTTGAAGTATCCACAAGTGTGAGGATACAATTCAGCATTTAAAAAAAAAACACACATACATATACATCCGTGCTGCCAGGTATCATTACTAAAGAACTGCCACGTTCTGACCATAATAAATTTAATTTCCTTTGACTTATTAGCTTCCTGCTCCAAGAACTCATGGGACATACATGAATTGGCCTGTTCTTGGAAACCAGTGTAACACCGACTGTCAGACAGATTACGACCAGAGTCTGTCAGCACCTTTGCAGCAGTTTTTCCATATGATGAACATCTGTGCTGTATGTACAGAGGCAGCACAGAGAGTCAGGACTTGTTATAAATGAACAGAATAAATGAGAGAAAGTGGAAGCATGTGAGAGAGAGGACGCCAAGGGACAGCAGTTTTACTTTTGACACTGGTTGATAATCGTCTATTTACAAAACTTATTTTAAGGCAGTTCTGCATCCCTGAGTGCAGCCCACCATTCCTGTCCTCTCAGTCCTGCTAGTGGCTTGCCACCATGCATTGTTAGCACACTCGCGCTGTGATGCATGTGGCTTGTGGAATTCCTAAAAATAAGTTGTCATCTCAGTGTTTTTTGTTAACAGCTGCAGGTGATCACTGTTAGCATGTCTCCCCGAGTGACATGTTTACGACAAAAACCTGTTTGAACTTGCGGCATCTTTTGTTCAGCGAATAAAAGAAAATTGTAGCCTGCGCTTTCCCACTGCAGACTAAAGCCACGTGTTAGTGGGGGTTTTATCTGTTGTGAAAGGGATATTGGTGTTCTAGAGACGTTTCTGTCTGGTCTGCAAGCATCTGTTACAGTTTAAGACTGAAGACAACTCCATCGCTTCATCATTTACCTCAGCAGGGCGAGGCTCCCTTCTCCTAATCTCCAGTGCATAGTTTGGGAGGGTGAGACATGACAACAGAATTGCAGCGAGGAAGAAGTCAGATGACAACACCAAATAAAAAACAAAGTCATTAAGCAAACTGAAACTGTTGTAATAAGCCACAAAAAGAGAGATGTAACATACAGGAGAGAAAAAGAGGGGTGCTCTGCAGCCCTGTGTCAGACACAACCAACAGGTGCTGATACTGTACAGATGCCTTGATAGTGATGACAAGATCTGAAGCTATAGAAGGAAAGAGGAAACACTGATGTTTCTGGAGGCAAGCCCAAGAGACCCAAAGAGAAATTGAAAATGTGTGAGAGAGAACAGAGAGAGCATGAAGGTGAACAGAAAATACACTCAGTTCTTTACGCTGTCCATAAATTCTTATGGTGTCAAATCATCGAATAAATTCATACACATTTGCACACACAGGTACACACAAACATTTGCAAGCCCACTCAAAATGCCCACTGGTGGGGGTTGCTCAGACTCTGCATTTGAGGCTGTGGGCCAGGACATGAAATTGCTCTTGTATGCTTCAATCGATTCTCCTCTCATCGCTCTGTCAGCGTCTAGACTGAGTGTCCTTCTCTCCCAGAGAAACAAGGCAGCAGATGAGACACTGAATGAAACCTCCTTCTACGTTTTAGGAAACGAGCAGTCGAGCTAAAGGAAGCAACATAATGAGGATTGTTTCTAGTGTACCAAAGAGTCAGAACTTTTACTCAGACTGGGGAATTAGCACTCACCTCCTTCTCAACAGAGGTGGTTTTAATTATCATGTCACAGGGATTTAAGTATCATGTCTGTTTTCTGCTATGTCTGCTACTATACAGTGAATTAGGGTTTTACTAGTTTAAAATATTAAAAATATCATAAATTCAATATTGATATTCTGCAAGGCTGGTCACTGTTATTTTGCTCAGTAGCCTGGAGGCTGTATCAGCTACCAAAGGGGACACCATAGGACACTGGGTAATACATGGGATTCAACTTACGTAACAGGAAGCACAAAATATCTGAAAAGACAAATACACTCAAACATTTTGGGTTGTTGGTTGCTTTTCTCCTGTGTACTAAACTTTAAAATGTAGAATTGGTCCATCTCTAAGTTTGACCTTGTTTGTTTCCATGGATGAAACAAAGAGAGCTTAAATTAGACTCTTTTAGTTAACAAGCAGAAATAAATTGGAAAATGTATTTTAAAAAAACCAAGACAAATGACCTATAAAACACTCAATATGTTTTCAAGTTAAAGGCCCACAAACCCTCCAAAAGATATCAAGGTTAAAAACATCTTTGTTGTTACAGACACCTGATAAAAATATGAACATTTAAAACCACAAGCTCATGAGCTATATATTAATTTCTTCTTCTTGCTTTACACTTTATTTATTAGTAAAACTAATAGTAGTTCTATTAAGTACAGTACTAGCAACTTCTTTGTGTTTCAAAGGAAACATAAATACACATGATATTTTCAAGAACTGAAAGCTGTAGAATCTCAATAAGTTGTTTGCTGTCTATTGATAAATAACAGCGATGTGCATTTTTCAGTTCTATTTTCCTCAAATGGACAGATTTTGCTAAGTTGTAATCAGTTCAGGAACATGAAGGAAAAAAAGCCAACAGCTGAAAGGCCAACATGCCAGCAGACGGCTGGTGTGAGGGGACCACACAGACAGCTGATGACCCCTGATGATGATGATGATGATAATAGCGGCTTTGAGGAGAGGACCCCCTGTCCTTAACCTCCTTCATCCTACCATTTCCCATGCAGCAGCCCCGTCTCCTCACTCATCCTCTCGCTATGCTTCAATTCCATCTCAGCGTGTCAAACCAATGTGACTTCCTCCCCTGTGTTTTCCCGACCCCTGCTATGTGACAGCCCTCCAGTCAAGTAAAGCATCCTCATGCTGCCCCCCCCCCCATAAACTCCCAAGAGGGCAACATACTCTATGGGGTGACCTTTGCCTTTCCCTGTCTCCCCCCCTTTATTCCCCCTGCTCTTTGCGACCCCGCTCCCCCTTCTTCTTTCCTAGGTGGTCTCTGCAGCGGTGAGTCTTGGAGTTGATGCCCTGCAGTCACTATTAGCTCGACTGTAACCTTTTAAACTGCCATTTCCAAGCACAAGCTTTCACCTGCTTGTTAGCGTGTGCATGATTATTAATAATAAAATACTCTTCTTCTTAACACACATGTTGAGAAAGATATGGTATATATTATGGTATTATATGGAAATAGCCACATTTAGCACTTAACACCTCAGTGTCAAGCTATTTCAATGTGTACCATTGATATCAACCATACGAATCAGGTTTGTTTCCATCTAAGAAGTTGTCCAAAAAAACTGTTAGGAAAAGGGTGACCACTCAGAGGACTGAAGGACCCATCTGTCCATCAACCTCTGTCATGACTTCATTTTAGTGTCTTTTCCATTAAGAAAAGCCTTCAGTGTCACTCAAATACTCAGCAGTTCTGATATAACTGATGCTAAAGAATCATCAAGGCTGAGCTCTTTTCACACCTAAACCACAGCCATATCTCCTCAAAGGATCAAATACGACTGCAGTTCAAACACACTTCCTCTCAGCCTGACAAGATAGCTTCTCACATGACGTCGCAATCACAATAAGCAGCTGCTTCACAAGCAGCCACTAAGTCAGGGGATCCTAAGTCCATATGATGTACCCAGTCAGGACAGGGGCGGTCCAGGTAATTCATAGTTGCTATGAACAACTGCTCCCTCACTTGTTCCTGAATCTCTAATATGAGCTACTGTGGCAGAATGCGTGTTTTCAGTCATATTAATTTGATCAGACACACTGATAAGCGATGTGTTGCCTCTTTGTTAATACATTCATGTATGAACAAGTTTTGCCGAAGACAGACAAATCCTGAAATACTGCCACCAGGTAGACCCCCATGGGGGGGGGTTCGACCAGCTTTGCGCATTTACAATTAACAACAACAACAAAAAAAGCCATCACAAAGCTGCCCCAGTGTGTGCCGGCTCTCCCTTTAAACACACATCAATCGGCTCTGTGTCCATTTCTTTCCAGCTTAATGACAGAGCAACAGCACCCATTCCGTGTTCATGATTTTAAATGGCACAGCTAGGTGGGATAACGGCACAATCACATCATCTGTACTGATCCTGTTCTTCAAAACTGAACAACAAAAAACATGTTTTGGTGAGTATGTGACGTTAGTACTCTCCCAGTGAATATTGTCTGTTAATAACTTTAATGTCAGTTGTATACAAATCCAGGCATCACTGCCTGGAAAATCAAATTATCTTGTCAATTGCTACCAAGTTGATGTTTTTTGTAGATGTTGTCAACCTAATTAATGTACCATGTATTTGGGTCCTTTCTATTACCATCATGGCCCATTTCCTCAGGCAGAACAAAGATTTAGCAGACATTCACAGGGGAACTCATGTAACATGTGAGAGATGCAAGATACAACATCAGAGTAGAGAGGAGGAACGGCTGGAAGACAGTAGTTACATCCACAACACTGCATTTTCTTTCCTCCCTCAGAAGAGTACTGCCCTGCAGTCACGGCTCACGTGATACCATGTGTGCATAGAGGAGAGTGTGTCACATGTGAGTGAGTGAGAACGTGTGTGTGTGTGTGTGTGTGTGTGTGTGTGTGTGTGTGTGTGTGTGTGTGTGTGTGCGCGCGCGCGAGGAAGAAAGGCACACAGACTGCTGGCAAGCTACAACACCCTGTGTTGGAATTTACCAGATGGCACTGGACAGAAACAACCAGGACTATTACTACCACACACACATTTACACTTCTAGCCTGATTCAAATTCCACTCCCTTGCTCAACATTAACCATTGCCAAAGGCTTAACTGTGCCCACCAAATAATTCATGCAGGTGGCCCCCTGCAGCCTCCATATTCCCACAAACAGCTTGAATTATTTGAGTTCAATACAAAGAGTAAACACTATGACATATCACTGTTGGCGCTTGTTGACAGCCTGCTGTAGCTTTGCCTGAATTGGTTAACTAAACCTACAAAATGAATGACAATGCAAAATAGCAGTGGAATGTTAGGTGTGAATGGAAGCAGGGTATTAAGTGTCTAGAATATGACACTTCTAAGGAAGTAATGTAGTATGGAGAGTGCCAACATTTTCCTCAACTAACTGAGCTCATTTTTCATCAAGAAACTGTGCCTTCAGGAAAGCATCACATCAAAATTCATGGGAAAAGTGAGCAACTTTTGTGGTGCAAAGTGGCACACTTTTCACGTGAAAAGAGACAAATCGACAAAATGGAAAATGGAATGCATGAGAAAATGATTGATTTATTCCACGTAGCAAACTATTCTATATATATCAAATTCCAGCTCATTCCTTTTCCCTGGACTTTCATTTGAGCCACCAAAAATTACTTTTGCTGCCAAATTTGGTTGCCAGTCCCTCACAATGTAAGTGTCCTGAGCATTTAGTCTATATAATACAATATGCAACACTGATACATGCTACATTCTTTCAGGGGGATTGCACGATAGACCACTAAGGGACCTATTCAAGATCAACACTGCTCCATGCCAAAGCAGACAATATAGGGACACGAATGGTAAAAGCACTAAAGGGATGCATTTTTGTGGTTATATTTCTTTTTATATCACCATAATTAAGATGTCTCATTCTAAAATGATATAATATAGTGATGACTTTGCTTCTTGCATATTTAACTGAGAAGTACACAAATATGTGAATGCAGAGGAAGTGCAAAGGTTTAGACCACTTTGAGAATGCACACACTTTGGCCTGATTCAACACTTCCAAATTAAAAATTGAACAGAAATACTGTCCCAGCCATAAACCACACTCTACTATAACTGTACTACTGAACTGTAGCTGTACCAGGATCAGCTGACTGAGCCACTCTGTGCCGAGCAAAGTGGACGTCAACTACACTTAGCTAAAACACGCCAGCCTAACTCACCCACAAACATCTGGGCTTCCAACCCACTAGCCTAGAATACAGATTTAGCAGTCAGTCAGCACTGCTGCTTTGCCATTTAGGAAATGATTTGTGGCACAAAGGAGCCACTTCACAAAAATATGCATTTAAGTTAAACAGTAGGTCAGTATCTGCAGCTGGTGTCCTCTGAATAATTTGAGCTTCTGCTGCTGCTTCCTCATAGATAAACCCGATGCTTCCTCAATTTCCATTTCAAGCAAAAACTAGATGAAAAGCCCTCGATGGTCTAGTCCAAGGTCCAGTGCTTCTTTGCTGCTAGCTCATTCAGATAAGCAATCACAGAGAAGCACACATACACTCATGAAATGCGCGCGCGTGCGCGCACACACACACACACACACACACACACACACACACACACACACACACACCCTGCTGGGATTACAAGACATTCAGAGTGGTCCATAGCATCTAACATTCATTGACAAACATGTGCAAGAAAGCATGAGGACCACATATACCCTCCCTTCATGCGCCCTCTTTCTAACATTCAAACCCACATTGAGACACACACTCCTCCCTCCAGTCTCTGGCTGTCTCCTAATTGAGCTCTATCTTTAACTCCTCTGTGACCTCAGCCTCTTTATTTCTCACCGATGGTTTCCCACCAACATCGCTCTCTCTCTCTCTCTCTCTCTCTCTCCCTCTCTCTCTGTCTCTGACTGTGGGAAGAATCCATGGAATCAGGGAAGACAGTCTTGCTTCTTCCCCCCCATATAACTCCATATTTCTGCTTCTTCTAACATCACCATAATCTCACAAACAATACAGTTTTGAATCCTGTTTAACAGCAGGATCCCAGGCTCTCTATAGACAGTGCCCATGTGTCCTTGAGCAACACACTATGCCCTTAATTGCTTGTGTGGAAGCATCAGTGTATGAATATGTCTCAGTAGGTGAACAAGGCAACACTGTAGCACAGTGGTAGAGAAGCCATTATATAAATGAAGCATTTTATCACTGAAGCATTCAACATAAATGGATTTTTTTTTTTCAGCTGCAAATTTGTAGGTTTGCTGCAAGGACACACAAAGTAGTGTATTTGCACTGAGGTACGGGATCTGGATAAGACACTATAAACAAAAAAGTTCAAATAGAGCAATACTAAAAATAAGTAGGATTATATAACTACACAGACTGTTCACACAGTGGTAAACCACAAAATCCTCAATACTGAGGTTGTCTCAGTTAATCAGCTGTGGATTAAGACTTTAGTTTACTCAGGAAAATGTAAATATGACACAAAAGTTTCCAGAGGATCAAGTCTGAGATAGCTGCCTAGCAATGGTTGCTCTGCTATAGGAGTGGTTAATTAACTTACAAGTAAATCAACAGACACTCTGATTATTTTGTTGTGTCATTTCAGATGTTAATCAAGCATCAAACAGCTGTTGAGCTCAGCTTCACAGCTTCCCTGTTCAAATACAATCTACAGCCACAAGCTCAGCTCAGCTCATGGCTGGCAGATAGCCGATAACTTGCTCAGATTCTGCTGATTTGGTCGTTGTCTTACTTTATGTGTTTCTTTCACAGGCACGTAAAGTACGTGGTTTTAACATGTCTCTGTCTGACCCTACACATGGGGAAAATTTACCAGCTATACTCAGCCCCTCATGTGAAGATTTCCTGTCTGGCTTGATCTGCTCAGCCAGTTACAGGTCAGGCTGGTCACTCTCAGAAATGAACGATTCCGGTCCCTGGCTGGGCAATTGGTGCGTCCCTGGGGTCCACTTGTCTGTCATCCTTCCACTACAGCTTGTCACACCTGAAGCTATAAATATCCACAACTACTGCAGAGTCATTTTCCTGTGAATGAAAGCTGACGACAGCCTTTCACATTAAAGACAAACTCAAGATGTCTGAAGGTTTGAGTGAGTATAAAATTAGCTATTATACTCAATAAAAACACATGAAAAAATAAATTGCTTAAGTGACTGATTATTATAATTATCTGCAACTCAAGCAATATAAATGCAATATACCGTATTTTCCGCACTATAAGGCGCACCCAAAAACCTTGAATTTTCTCAAAAACCGACAGTGCGCCTTATAATCCGATGCGCCTTATGTGTGGATCAATATTGGTTCATTATGGCTACCGTAGTCAGGGGGCGTCGCCGAAGTAACGGCGGTAAAAACAGTATTGTCACTGAACTGCCAGACAACAACGGCAACACTGACTCGGATAATGACGACTTTGACGAGACGGAACCGGGCACGTTGGATGCCATACTCGCCCAACTGTTCAACTCGGACACTGAAGAGGAAGAATTCGCTGGATTCGTGGATGAGGAATGAACTGAAAGAGTGAGCTTTACGTGTTTCCTTCACGTGTTTACAACTGAACAAGGCTTGGGAGATATTGTGAGTATGGACATTAATGTTTGGACAACGTCGAGTTATTTAGATATTGTTATTTGCACTATTTCGAGGGTTACTATATTGTGATTGCACTAGCGTTTGATTTACTGACTGTTTCTTTTGCGTGTTTACTGAATCAGGGAAAAGTTCCCCCCCCCGTTTGTGAATGCACTATCTTGTTTTGGGAGTGAACGGAGTTGTCAGAACGTTGGTTTGTATTCTACGAATAAAGTTTGACCGACTGACTTATCTGACTGTTTTGTTGACGTTCCCTTTAGCGCAGCTCCATCTAGTGGATGCATAACGCAACCCCAGCCACTACAGTCGTTTAGATTCTATGCGCCTTATAATGTGGTGCGCCCTATATATGAAAAAAGTTTTAAAATAGGCCATTCATTGAGGGTGCGCCTTATAATCCGATGCGCCTCATAGTGCAGAAAATACGGTATTTCAAAGGTAACATTATTCAGACATTTTAAGAGACCAGACTTTTTTTGTATTGATCAGGCAAAAGTGTGTTTTTACTTGATTAATTCATGCAATAATATGTAAAAACACATGATTAGTGTAATGATCGGTAGCTGCAGCAAACATACTTTGTCGCTAGGGTACCATGAAGACACATGCTCCCTGTCCTTGCCAACTTGTGTTTAATTAAAGTTTGGTAAGACCATTTCACTACTTTGCATCTGCACCAGAGCAAATCCAAAGGTGCACGCGTGCATGCATGTCTGTGTGTGTGTGTGTGTGTGTGTGTCTGGATGTTCCTTTTTGTGAAGACTAGAGGCCAGCTTGATCCTGTTGGAACATCCAGTCAATGAGGAATGACCTCTGGATGACTTCTCTATAGCTCATGTCTGCCCTTTCTAGGATCCAGAGTCTCTGCAGTGACTCTGTAATTCCCTCATTTGGCACACAAATTTAAAAATAATAGCATATCCCAAAATGTTTCATGGACAGTTGCTTCTCGCTTGCAATGACACACAAACACACTGTCACACGCACAAACATACACACACATACAATACAATACAGTCCATGCTGGCCAGGCAGAGCTTTAATATAAATGTCTCCTCAGCTGGAAACTGTTTCTGTCGCAGCTGAAAGCTCCTTTAATTGAGTCAGTCAAACCCCCGCCCCCCATGCCCCATTTCTTTCAACTCAACATTTACATCAGTGTTTTTCACTTGAGTGCTTTTGTTTTACATCTATTTACGTAACATGTCTGACATTTACAGCTTCATGGAGAGTTTTGATCATGATGTCAAGAAACAGAAACTACTTTTCCTATCAATGCAATTAATAGCTGGTGTTAAAGTGACATCAGTGCAGTATATAAACAAAGCACTCGTAGTGACTACAGCATTAAAATGGATTGTGTATTTGACATAGGAGAATATAAGCAGCCCCTCCTTGTTTACATTAATGATTCACATATCCTCACATTACTGATTACAAACGACTAAAATGTCACAGTAAATGTCCACTTCAGCTGATCAGAGAAATTGATGGAGTCTAGCTACTTTAGTGAGATGAGCTGGCTGCTCGTCAAACTGTGTGTCAATTTGTGATACTTTCTCAACTCAAGTCTCTCTTCCTCCTCTTAGTTTCACAACTCAGCAAGCCTGCAGGAACATGTAGGTGTTTTTGTTTTTTGGAACAAAACTGTTCAACATGTCAACTTTACAGTCTATACCATTGCTACCATTAATAATACAGGGGTCACAACTTTATAGGGCGTTTAACTTCGAAAAATTACATCTCACTATTTTCACTATTTTTAACTGACGTTTGAACCTATACTAATGCCTGTTTTTGCACATTATGTCAAACCTTTAGGTGACGTGATGGAGGATTTATTTTACATAATGTCTTTCATAGGAATATGTACCTATATACACAATCTTACCCTTCACACAACAAAATACACTAATATTCTACACACTTAAAATGTTATCTTTGGACCACTACTTAGCATTCAAACACCACAAATACCTGCATTCTAAGGACACAACTGTTTCATAAGCTGATACTGCTCTCTTGTTGACACTTCCTTGTATCATTTGCAGGCTAAAATCAAAAGTATTCCAAAAGATACTGCCCTCTGCAGCTGCTACAAACAAGTCTGGCAACTTCAGTTGGGAACTCTCCATCCCTTGACCTACAATTAATCATCCTCTCCTTCATTAGAGTTGTTTGGTGGCTGGCACTGTCAAACATTAGTTGTGTGCCTCCCCCAACCCTCAAATATTAATTGCTCACATCTGACTGTATGATTCTTACCACAATTCAAATGTATATTCAAACTCTGACAGCCCTACAGCTTGATATTTTTGAATATTTGTTTATGCTAACGCTTAAATACAGTAGACCAAATGGCACACCACAGTGTGCAAACAGTGGCCTTCAGACGCTGCTGTAGTTTTTGCTGATCACTGTAGCAAACATGAGCAGGAGTGGGTGTTACTCTGCTGACAGCAAACACGTCACACTCGTCAGCTGGTATCTTTATGCAAATTGTGCCAGTATAAATACATGAGTGAACCAGCAGGCCTGGTGGGTCTGTTCATACCGACTCATTCGTGTCTCTACAGTGCTTTAAGTATAAAAGCTGTTGTCCAGCATTTACAAAAGGGACTACTGGAGTAAACTCTCTCCAAATCACTGCTCCTATCATACTGATGTTTAAGGACAGATGGACATGCCGCACACGTCAAGTGACTTAACTGTCAAGATTGATCAGGACCAGAATCAATAAAACCAAAAGTTTCCGCTATTACTGGGACCATGGGAACCGCCAAAATGGGGAAGAAGTTGCACATTCTTTCTCCTGAGCAAAGCCATACCTGCCAACATTGACAGAGGGATTTTCCAGAAGAATAAGCCTTCCTCCCAACACACACACACACACACACACACACACACACACACACACACACACACACACACACAGACTTTTTGTCTTAGGTTTCTTAGAGAGGGTTGGGTTGCTCACAGAAATGTTCAGTCTTCTAGATGTGTTAATCGGATGGGGCCACATTTTCAATCTTGGTGGGTGAATCTGTCCTGAGGTTTTAACTCATCAATGTTATTCAAGTTTGCTTGGTGAAATTGTTCTGTAGTCAACCTCATCATGAAGACTGGCATCAATAAAAATCCCTAAACTGTAGTTTTAATCTGAATACACACACCCAGCATCCAAATTATAGTGACAATATGATTGAGCTATCTATAGAAGTAGAAAACTTCGTAGGTGCCCCTGTTTACTTGTGTTTGCATTCAGTATTTTCAAACCTGCATGTGCAACTATCTGGGGCATGATGTGTAATATGACAGCAGTGAGATGTCTGTCAGCAACGACTTGAACCAATGCCACTCTTTCTTTACCAACCTCACTTTTAACTAGCATTCTGTTACACGTACACAACAGGAATCACTGTTAAGCTGTCCGCAAATACAACTCAGGGTTTAGCGAATTAAAATTTCATAGCCGACACATAGCTCCTGAATGTTTTATGTTTTGGACATGTAAAAGCACTGGTGTGGATATGAAAGAAGAAGTCAAGGAAAGCAGAAGTGCTGACAGGTGTGAAGGACCACATCTGTGTCGTGTGTACAGCAGGATGTCATTATTCAAGGAAGCACACAGACAGACACGTTACATGGTAGAACGCAGACAAACATGAGCAAAACAACAGTTACATAAGCGATCAATAGACAAGAGCTTCTCAATCGCACTTCCTGTTGTTGCTGGAGATGCACGTCAATACAATTGAATTAACTGTACACAATCACAGAAGACCAATGGCCATAGCCATTGACAGAAGCTCTGCTTATACCAGCAACTATCAATACACGTACAGAAGATAACACAATTTTTCAAAGAGACAGGGAGTGCAGTCTCACACACCATCTGGCAACATCACAAATATTCACAGATATCTTCAGTTCCATTTCCAATCCAAAAAAAAAGAAGAATAAAATTTTGACTTATAAAACGAAAAAAAAACAACTCCTCTGTTACCAATAGAACCACCATGGAATCTTTTATCAACTTATTCAATAGTGTTTCATCATTTTTCTTAAAATGCTTGAAATTAAAGTGAATCAAGCTCAGCTCCAGCACTGACAGAACGGCTGTCAGAACATTCCATGGCGCTCCAAGGCCTACATGTGACAATGTCACAGTCAATACATCAAGTCCTGCACCCAGGCAGGATGATGTAATCCTGCCTGTGACTCAGACGAGCAACACATGGCATTGGTAAAACACACATATTCACAGACATGCCTCATCTAACTGGCACAGTCAGGCTTCAACAGTGGTCTCTCTCTCTCTCTCTCTCTCTCTCTCCCTCTGAACGTGTCAATCAAAGCTCTGTTAGTGGCTCATGCCTGAGGCTAAAGAACGCCTGCGGATTTTGCCCCGTCTCCGGCTGCTGGGTGAAATAAGTGCTGAGCTAAGCTCCGGTGGGAAGACGGACAGGGAGCTCTGTTTTCAGCAGCAAGGATTCCCCTCCCATTGTCCTTTCATACGCGACCAACGCGACACTGACCTTTGAACCCAACCTTTGACTCATTTGTGTGGGTTTTTGTGGGTATGTGTCTATTTTTTCTGTGTCCTGAGGGGAATCCAACAATGAGGGAATAAACGATAAACTGCTTTCAAAGCACTAAAATGTACAAGCGGCCACACGCACAGGAGCAGAAGTTGCTAGCATTTAGGCAAATACTGAACAACATTTTCATAGATACATATATTTAGAGACATTAAGTGTGTGAATGTTCCAGCGTGGACCTTAATTCCAAAAGACGTCAGCACAGATTCATTATTGAGCTCAAGGTTCATGTGGTGCTGTTTGACTAAATCAGTCATTTACCTGGTGAAGGTATAATAATCCACACACTGCTGATTAAGACAGGGCAAGTGTCTGAGATTCACTGAGTCTTAAATTTAAAGTTTGTGATTCTCCCAATGATTTGTGAATTGCAAAACTTTTGCACATATAGTGAAATTTAACCAATATAGACCTATAAAACAGATGAGGAGTTTCACCTAGTTCCTCAAGGGTTGACATGTTCCACAAAGCCTCCTGGTCTGGCTGAATAAGAGCTGTGGATCGCCACCTCCAACACAAATTAGCATGTACTCGCCACTGCACAAATGACAGTGTCTGAATACTGCTGACTGAGTGTGTGCGTCTGTGTGAGAAAAGTGTTAATGCCTTGACAACATCGCAGAATCGAACATGTTCCTCAGCGCTTTCACTAACCATATCTGACCAGGCAGAAGGTCAGGTTGGTACTACTCTTTCATTTTTTGTTTTCATAATTTGTGACAAATATTTTTTTATGAACATTAAGATCAGTTAAAAAAAACAACTCCTGCGTAACTAGGTTTTTGGATCACAACAAATTATGCAATTTTTTTTTTTATAAACGCAGATGAAGTAGTGGTTGCTGTAAACTCCATGATTGTAATCACAGAAAAATGCACCTCAGAGAGTTGCATACTGCCAAATATTCGCCAATTTTTGGGATATTTCTTCCCAGGAAATGTCAAATGTCTGATTGTTTATTTCCCAAATAACCATGAGACTGTTCTGAGACACAGGAAGAAAAATGCAAATGGGGGCAAAAGCAAGGACAAATGTTGGCTTTTATATGACCTATAAAGTATGAGGAATAATTTACAAAAGCATGACTGATAAACCCGAAAACTTTTATTCGTAAGTAACTGGGGCTGGTGTCCTGGGGTATCTTGTCATTTGAAATAAAGTATCGGAATTCAGGTCCTTTATATTTTTGCTTGAACTCTGCTCCTTCTTAAAAGACAAAAACACACACCTGCAACCCCACCCTACCCCCTCTCCACACTCATACAGTCTCACACACTGGCATTCAGATCTCGGATCCAAGCGTCCCACTGTTGCCATGGAGACCATTTCAACCCTGTCAGCACATCTGAGGTCTGCCTGGAGCGAGGCAGTTTGCCCTCTCTGAACACACCTCCCCTTGCTTCACTCTTCCTTTCCGTCCTCTTTTTCTCCTTCCAAGAAAACGAAGAAGAAAAACTCTCCATTCTCAAGAGGCAAGACTATTCCTCCTCCTATTCTCGCTCTCAGATTCATTCACCCACAATGTTTGGCGCAAACAATCTCCTCCCCTCCTACTCTCTCTCCCACTCTATACAGCCTTTATAAGTGTGTGTGCATACATGCTCACCAGCTCCTTCCATAGACTGAGAGATGGGGTGGGGGTGGGGGTGGGGGGGGTGTACTAAAGGGTGGGGAAAAGACAGAGAATGTGCATCTGCTGCTGATTTCAACCACACAGGAAGAGTTATTTCCTCGGGGGGAAAGCAAGGAGCTAGTCAGGGCTTAGCCACAAAGGGAATCAATTGTTCTAATGAATTTAAGTTGCAGAAATCTGAAAACAACTTCCTTATGTGCAGAATTTGACCTTTATGTCTCCATTGCAGGCAAGGAAATAGCATGAGCCTGAAGACAGAAGCCCTGGCATGAATAAACCCATTTAAATAAAGTGATGTTTGAGAGTTGGCAGCGCGCACACACAAACACACACACACATACACCCTTCTAAAATAATATTATGACTTTGTTGGAGAGGAGAACTTTACTCCAGACACTTGCGATAAATGATGCAATAATAACATGACACTTCCCCCGAGTGAAACTCTCATGAGCACAAATCAGGCTGAGCTACTAACCAGCTGGCAGGGATTCAGGGTGTTGCTGAAGGACACTCCGGCAGCACGGCTGACAGCTTGAACCAAAGTTCACTGGCTGAAAGATAATCATACGCTACTGCTCAAATGCACAAGAAAACATTCTCCACCGCAACCCGAGTTCATGAAGTCTCACACATCCTCACAGACAGTGACAAGATCTTCGATGAACATCAATGAGGATTCCCACTGCGGATGGATTTAGCTGCAGCTGGTCAGAAAATGGAATATTCGGCTCATGATTATGTCTATAATCCTTTCAAATTCCTTTTGATGTGCTATATTTATACGCCTGAGCTTGGAACGGACACCATATATATACATATATATATATATATACACACACACACACACATATATATATACACACACGTCGCTATTCCCAACAGTGTTATTCTACCATTCTGAATCTATTTTCTAATTCTAACATGATAATGGAGCTGCTGTTCAGGGGATCAGCTGAACTTGGATGTGCAGGCACAGCTGGGATAGCTGATCTCTGCATGGAGGGGTGCATTAGACAGTTTATCCTTCTATACATAGGGCTGGGAGTATTCTTAGAGCCTCTGCGCCAGGGGTCACCAGCCTCTCTATCACGATTGACTGGTCAATCTTTGAAATACTTTTGGTAGATCTTCAAAACTAGAAGTGCATCAAGTCTAAAGCTCCACCATGTGCTGTAGTTTCTTCTCTCTGCTGTTACAGTCAAACATGACCAAAATAACCATGTTGCTGCCCTGTACCAGTGGAATTCCCTTCCGAAAACTAGACACAGTCATGTCTGGGATGACGATGGAACTTGACATAAAAAATGACACCATCCAGGGATGGCGTCTGTCTGACTGACACTTCCATCTTGTACAGCAATTTGATTTAACTGTGGTAGAAAGATCAAAACAATACTGAATTCAGTAAATCATCATGCCAATTCAAGCAAAGTGTGAATTCCTGCTTTGTTACATCTGTCCACAAGGCACCAAGCAAACGATGTTAAAATGCTTGTTTTCTGAATGGAGTTTGGATTTGATTAACGAAAGAAGGCTTTGATATGGCCAAATGTGAACTTTATCCTTAAAAAAAGGTTGCTGTGCATTTTATACTTACCAGAAGTTCTTAAAGTTGTAACAAGAATTTGGAAGAAGGATTTGACTAAAAATAAATTAACTCCTATAATTGTTTCATTCTGACAAAATGAAGGCGATATCTGGCCTTCTGAAAAGGTAAGAGACAACAACTCCACACACTTGCAGCACAGATGCTTGGCCCAAGATGGCGTAAATTCAACTAGATGCATTTTATATGCCTTTTAGTTTCTGCTGGTAAAAGGCAACAGAGGAGAGCCATAAGCATAACTCATGATATGAATATGATGTGTAACATTAACCAAGTGAATATACATCCCATGATTTGAGAGAATATTGTCTTGGGTGGGTGGAGGAAAGCAGAAGGTCACCTGATGACGATCACGGACTACAGGTCATAGTTTCACCTCGCTTTAATGTACCTCTACAGCAACGCCTATGACATAATGAGGTTGTAGTGGCAAAGCAATTATCATTCCTTCTGCACTCAAACCCAGGAAAAAAGCCCCACCTCCTTGCCTGCTGCCAAACATCAAATATACAGTCAAGACAAACGATGTGATTTGGAGGAAGCTTAAGATGAAGATGATGTCAGTGTAAAAATATCATGTTCATCTCTTGCGGTAGGATCATATACTTGTTTTAGCTCCCCAATGTCACCTTTACCCATCATCACAGCTAATCATATATTTTAGCCTCTATTTAAAATATCCTTACCAGTTCTAAAGGCTCATTTGGACATTTAACACGTCTTTTATGAGGCAACCAATAACCAAAAATCAAAAGGTAGAGAAACTTAAAGATATATCAATCTATTGCAATACATTTCTTTTTCAGCGTCAACTGTAGATCATTTTAATGACCTTTTAAAAATCCTTCCTGAGGAAAAAGTTAAATTCAACCACTTTATCGGTCAGACTTTTAACAAACTCTACCATACGTGTGTCTCACCACTGATCGAACCTAAATTTGCTCTGTGCTTTCATGGCAGTTTGCTTTTAATTCATTTAAATTAAACTATCGATTCAGTTGAACCCTTTTCTTGCTGCTACGGTTGAGGAGTCAACAGCAAATACCTACTGCAGCTGTTCTATGGCCCTAAAACTGAGACCAGCAGCAAGTCCTTACACAACTGTTGGTCTCGCTGCTAATTAGATTACGCACCTCCTTAATTGACTGAGTAATAAGTAGAAACAAAGTCTGCATGTAGTTTCCAACCTTCCAAACTTGTTTTGACACACGACGTAGAATTTAACCAGTGAATGTGAACATTTAATACCACACAAAAGTTAATTGGAACAAAAAGGAAAAGAACTGCACTAAAAATACCTGAAAAAAAAAATCACCAGAAGCACCGACACGGACCGTATCACTGCTCCCGATGATTAACTGTTCCGCATTGTTGCCATCAAGTAGAACTTTACAGGGAAGTGTAGCCACTCTTGTCCTCGGCATACCCGAGCTCTTTAACAGTAGTGTGGAAATCATAATGTGGTTTGTCGTAAACTAATTGTACATGCTTAATAAGAGTGGAAATGTGACATTAAATCTTCTCACCATGTCTGCTGGGGTGCTGCCCGTCATCGTGGAGGTTTTCCAGGGGTCCTCACACACTCACACACACACACCTGGTACAAATATTCCCACTTCTCTTCCTTCACTCTCACTCTCTTTCTAGCAACAACTCACACAAGGTGTGAAGAACGTAGATGAGTTTTCAGCCGGAAACAACAACAAAAATTCAACAAAAAAAAACACAATTTATTCCCGGTGACACGGAGGTAGTCAGGATGTATTCACCGCGTCCTGCTCTCTACTGCACCGCCACCATTCCTCTGTCAAATCGGTCAACTGGCCGGTGAAGGTAATGTTAGTGGGATAAGCTGTCGACCCGAGGGCCTCCTGCGACCCCCTACACATGAAGAATATCCTGCTTTAGAAAAGGTGCCTACGCCATGCGAGAAAACCCCAACACTGCTAGCACATCCGCACGCAGCTCTTTTTCTCTCTTGACGAACAAGAAAAAAAATATCCGCAAGGTTAATGGTTACCGTCCTCGGATAACTCAAAACACTCGTGTCGCTCGGTTCCAGGGGCGTATCGCGGTGAAATGTGCCGGTCCTTCTCTTTCAAACGGGACTTTGTAATGATTGTTGTTAATGTTGCGGACGCCGCTGCCGTAGTGCTTTTACGACCAGTTCAGCTGTCATCCTACTGCCTCCTCGAGACTGACGTTAAGCCCCACGAGGAAGAAAACGTACCGCATCCGGTTTGGTTTTTTTTTTCCAAAATAAACTCAACCTGGCCCGTAGAAACCCACATTACTGTTCTTGTCTCATTTATTTTTAAATTTGATTAACAAATCAAAAGGAAAAACCTTAATAAATGAGAACATAAATATTAATGGCAGTGTCGCCCACCATATTTTGGATTTTGCCTGCCAGATGTAAAAAAAAAGAAAAAATACAAACATTAAGAAAGAATGAAAATTACAATATTGATCTATGTTCTCTCAAAAGTTTTTTTTATTCTTAAAAGGGACATATTTGAGACTACCCAGCCCTCAGAAATCATCACATAACACCAGTGTCATAAGATCATGAAACCCTGTTAACACATTAAGAGTCTGCCAGACGCTAAAAAGGAATACTTTACTTTCATCTACCCAGCCAGACATAAGTGTTCAGATCTTTTACTTGAGTCAAAATAGCAAGAATATCCAATTCAAAATTAATATTAATTTCAAGAACAATCCCGCCATTCAAAATATTCACGCACTGTTATTAAAGTATCGAACTATTATTAACTCTAAATTGAACGTAGGTATGACTGTGAGTGTGAATGGTTGTCTGTCTATATTTCATGAGAAAATTAGCTTCGTTATCCAAATCATACAATTATCTTGAGATAATCCATTGGAAAAAATACATTTAGAAGCATGGCAGTTCTTGGCTCTTAAACTAAACTACATTATTAATGCATTATACCCTTTTGTGACCTGTCCAGGGTGAACCCCGCCTCTCGCCCGAAAGCCGCTGGAATAGGCTCCAAATGGATGGATGGATGGATGGATAAGTGAGGTCCAACTATCATGAATCTTTATCAATCACACTTTTCTGGCTGATGTGTTTCAAAGATTTCCTCCATGCAAAAGGTCTTTGAACCGACTATGTTTGGACACAAGCTGGTTGTCCTCAGTTTTCTTTTTGTGTTATTGTTAGTCTCACTGTGTGGTTGGTCTCCTACAAATGTTGCTGGAGTTTTAGTTTGTGTAAAGAATACTGGCACATTAATCTGAGTTAAATGCTCACTGGCAAGTTCTAAAAAAGTTATCATTTCTAGCCCGAAATTATTTTAGAAAAAAATGCACATTATTTTGTTTGGGTTTTTTTTTTGTACTTTTTCCTTTTAGAATGTATTTAAGGACAGTCGTAAATGTGGAGGTGCTAATATTTATGTTAAAACTTTACTTTGTCTCTCTTCTGGTGATTTTTTTGTTAGAAACTGTGTTTGTAAGAGAATACAATCTTTTTTAAAAAAAAAAAAAAACGCGATAACCTGAAAATGCAATCAAAAATTATAGATATCAAATGTTACAATAAATTGTTCTTATGCTGAGATAGTCTTTGTAATCTTTAAAACTGTGTTTTATTTTGAAGTCAAACTACTCTATGTCCGGGTGTGATGTTTGTCGGTGTGCAGCTTGACTCAGCCCCTTTAAGAACATGGCGGCAGTCATCAATTTGGGGGAGGTGGGGGGGGGGGGGTGAGAGTGCTGAAAGTAGTGGCAGCTTGATAGGGAGAGTCTGCAGCTTGGCGGAGGAAAGACTGCACTCACCTGCTGAGATGCAGGGAGGAACATTTACCTTTAAATGGGGGGGGGGGGTTCTTGTGAACAATAAATCATTTTTACAGATGTGAATATTCTTCACCTCACTATAAAGTGATTAGATTGTGGCAATCAAGGTGATTGTTAATAGATAACTTGTTATTATCTATTTTATCTTGTATTAGTCAAATTAGGAACGACCTGTGGCGTAGAGGAGAAGACAAGTGTTGAACCAGTGAACTGATTTAACTGCCAATCAGCGTCCTGGGCCGTTCAGTCCTGCTGACACAAGGAGAGAAACATGTCTGAAACCATAGAATCCTTTGAAGCTGTACACACACACACAGATAGACAGACAGACAGACAGATAGATAGATAGATAGATAGATAGATAGATAGACAGACAGACGGATGGATAGATAGATAGATAGATAGATAGATAGATAGATAGATAGATAGATAGATAGATAGACAGACGGATGGATAGATAGATGGATGGATAGATAGATAGATAGACAGACAGATAAATAGATAGACAGATAGATAGACAGATAGATAGATAGATAGATAGATAGATAGATAGATAGATAGATAGATAGATAGATAGATAGACAGACAGATAGATAGATAGACAGATAGATAGATAGACAGATAGATAGATAGATAGATAGATAGATAGATAGATAGATAGATAGATAGATAGATAGATAGATAGATAGATATTGTCATGAATATTCCTGGTTGATGATATCAGCTCAATCTAGTTGCTGTCCAGTTATTTATAGGCTACATCTAATACATATGTAATACAATATCCTGTCCTTGGCAAAGTGGTCTGTTTAGTGTGTTTGTGGGGGGGGGGGGGGTGTTAACGTCAGGGGTCTGTCCCCCTCTTTAGTGGACTGGTGACTGAAATCCATTGAGGCATCAGGAGTGGCTTTTTCTCTGAGATCTACAGGATTAACAACCTAATCTCTTCATCATAAAGGGAGAGTGAAAAGGGGTAGTGAGTCTGACACACACACACACACACGCATGCACACGCACACAAAAGCGTAAGCATGCCTGTAGAGAGGTGTGACTATGTTTTTGTTGGCTGTGTTTTCAAAATTAAGGTCAGTGCACGTTTTTAGCCGTGAGTCAAGCGGGTCACTCACTCTCAATCAATTTGTTAACAGTTCATCTTGATTATTTGGTCCCTGAATGAGAAAAAAATGGCAGAACAATTGAAAACAATTCATGTATTTATGTAAATATATATTTAGGCAAATGTGGAACTGTTATGGCCCTCAGAGATTCAGAGTTTTTTTCTGATTTTGAAACTTGTATACTATTTTATAAAACTCAATCCCACAATGTCAGAGCCTCATTCTTAACTTCATCTCAAGGGTCTCATTATCTAGAAAGAAGCATATGTTTTAATTCAGGAAAAAAAAAGACAGATAAAATGTTAATTTTGTCAGAGGAAAACTCGACTAAAAAGGTCCATTGAATGTGCTTTTTTTCCAGATTGTGCCGATTAAAACTAACAGTTGTCAAACTGACTAAAAGGAGACCTACAATTGTAGAGACCTCATCGACTAGAGCAAAACTGGACTAAAGAAACAGTGACAAAATGACTGAAATGTGAGTAAAACTATTATGCATTTCAGTCAGCAGGGTGAGATTAAACCATAATCTTGATCAGCTGTCCAAAAAAAAAAACCCCGTGAAGACACGTCAAAGCTCTCAATGAACCAATTCAGGTCAATTTCTCATCAACTAAATCTAGACTGAAATAGCTATGATTTTGTCTGACTAAGACCAGACTAAATTAAAAATGGCTACTAAATTAACACTGGGGTGATGTGGTGGAGGTTTAAGAAGGCTGAAGTTAAGCTCCACCTGCTCTACCACTACCAGCACCAGTGTGATGTTTCCTCTGCACACATAAAACTGCACGGAAAAGAAATTGCTATGCAGTGATTCAGCAGTTCATGTTTGTGAATATTTGATCTTTATATCTTCCTCCGGAATGATATCTGGATTAAAACTGATAGCCTTAATATGTGTGTGTGTGTGTGTGTGTGTGTGTGTGTGTGTGTGTGTGTGTGTGTGTGTGTGTGTGTGTGTGTGTGTGTGTGTGTGTGTGTGAATCCTAACTTGTATTTTCATCCTCAGCAGTTGTCTGAGCTCGTTGGACACCGTGTGTAATGTGAAGCTCCAGGTCACCTTTACACTCGCTGACTTTCTCTCTCTAAGGTCTGCTGATCAAATATAAATGCTTCATTTTTGTCTAAAGACAACGCACGTCTGTAATTCCCTAAGCCTCTTGACCGTGCTCTCATTTTCAGCTGAGCACCTGCTGTCCCGCTCAGACCACACACAGACCAGACCAAACACATACGGCACATGATACACACACACACGTACGCACGCGCGCGCGCACACACACACACACACACACACACACACACACACACACACACACACACAGTTATAATACCAAAGACACTACTTTTTGTGATTTAAATGTCTATTAACCAGCATAAGTTATATACTTTGCACAATATCAGAATCAAGGATCAACTTTGATCTATTTTAGTTTCTAGTGTCACTACTAAACAGTTGTTGTTTTTTTGGCTTCAAAGGGCGACACACACACACACACACACACACACACACACACACACACGCACTTGGTGGTTGCTACTGCTCCATATATAAACACTGACACTCTGCCCAGCAGGAATCAAACATCCCACGGCTTGACTACCCTATGTTCTCCTCCGATTATTAACACACACCGTGTGTCATCAGCTATTCTGAAAAGCCGAGGCTGGAGGAAATGCTGGTGCGTGCTGGAACCCAGTAGGATGCTTCACACCACCTGACTAAAAGCACCATTCTGCTGAGTGAGGTGGAGGGTGCAGTTATTTCCCCTTCACAGCTGTCGTCACGCCGTCGTCGCCTCGCACCCATCAGACCCTGAAGGACTGGTCTATGCGGTCACCACCTCACTATTTATCCAGCAAGTTTTGACATATCAGCTGAAAAATGAAGAAATCTACCAACAGTGTTAGCTTTTCTTCTTCCATGGAAACCACATGATGAACCCTGATCCCACTCCTGATCTTCACACTGAAATGTTCCAACTACAGGATGGATCAAGGTCAGGTGACCATGAATTAGAATTACATGCTAGTGTCATGAAAAACAATATCCCTTAAAATCAATTAGGATTATTTTTGTCTTGGTCACATTAGTCGGTTTCTTTGGTTTCAATCTTTTCCTGAACTTCGGCAGGTGTTTTCTTTTTGTGCTTTAACTTAAGTAGACTTTCATGAATCCATCGTAAAACTTTTTTTTTTTCCACAGTGAGTGGAATTTCAATAAGTTTTCAATGTACTATTCAATAAATTAAGCTTTTTAACTATTAAACAACATAACTGCAGCCAGACTTCTGGATTTAATGTGTTGACTGTGACATGCCACGGTCGTGGTGTCGAGAGGTCTAGGCCATTTTCACGATCATTTCTTTGAATTCAGGTTGGAGTTGTGCAGACATTCCAGCAATAATTCACCCCATGGATGATGGCATGACACCGAATCAAACAAAAGATAAAATCAGGAATCAACAATCCTTCATCCTCAGGTTAACGTTAAAAAAATGACGAGTTAACACAGAGGCGTGGGCGTAGCATCGGCATTGACGTGCAAAGACTGAAGCATTCTGTCCATATTGTGGGGTTTTATTGTGCAACTAGTGCGTAGACATTATTGGGGGCGTCGTTCAGGACTCAGCCAGATGTTGAACCTCCTCTCTGTGGGATGAGTGGTATTGTAGCTTTGTGGTAATGAATGTCAGGTGCAGTCAGGAGTGAGGAGGGCTGGGCTGAGGATGAACCAGTGATCACCCTCATTTGACAAACCTCTAATCACAATTGTTAAACTTCCCCTAAGAAAGCGAACAAGATAAACTTGATGGATCTACTTCACTGATGTACGAGGCTGTTTTTAGACCTTCTTGTGTTTGACTGACAGCTCCGGTATAATGTTACCAATCCTTCATTACTCAGGATCAGATCTCTCACAAAAGCCATCGTCTAAACCTGAGTTGGATTTGGCTCAGCCAGCACAGAGAGCTTATCTATAACAAACTGTTGTTGTAAGGATCAGGAGAAGGCGGAGGCTTTTCTAATCTGCCCACCTGTCAAACATGCTGAGCAGTAAATATACCCAAGGATTTATCCTGAGATCCCCCCGATAGACCCGTTGCTGGAGGCTAACTGCGAGACACAAGTTGTCTCGGCGATTGTGAGTTTATGTGCTGGTGTTTTCAGTCAGCCGGTATACTAGAAGAGGCAGTTATTACACACTCATCATTAAAAGCCTCCTACCATCGGCTGTGAAAACAATTTGTCATCATTTCACGATTCTGCCATCTGTCTGCCACAGACGGGGACTGAAATGCGTGCTCGGTGCTCTGTGTACATCTGACTCTGGGAGTGTAGATGTTCAGTTCTCTCTCTGTTACCTGTGAGTGGGAGTTATTTTGCATTTTATTAGTCCTCTCTCTGTTTGTACAGGAACAGCATGTCCAGAGAGGTTTTGTTCAACCTGTCAATCGTGCTTGTCCACAGCATCCAGCAGCACAGTGCTGTTCGTCTCCCTAGAAGCACGTCAGGTCATGCAGCAGTTCAACAGGTTTAAAATACCTGATACGTATCAGGACTAGAACGCGTATGGAATGAGCTGACAGAGAGGTGATTCACTCACTTGTATATCTCACTGAACGACATTTGTTGAATGTCTGATGATTTGGGCCGGGTATTTGGTCATGACACCATTTTTTCAGTAAGTTCTTCAACCGGCAACAAGAATAATGTGTAACAAGGGAAGGCTGTGATATTCTCAGCAGCTACTGGAATGATTTTTGTTTCACTGTTGATTCCTTGATGTTCCCTCTGGTGCCACCAGCAAGTCACAATTTTACCAGTCCGGTGAAATACACGGGCCTCTGGCTGGATCGGTAACTCCTAACACTGTGATGATCCGTCCCTACCTACATGTTGGTATTTTTGGTTCACGGCACACCAAAAGAGTGGAGTTAACTTGTGTCATGCACCCTTTGGTTTGCGGATTCCTGTTTTGAAGCCGTAAGTTTGATATTTCAGCTTTTGACAACTTTTTTCAACAAGAGGTTGAAGCCATGGTGGAACGACTTGAAACTCAATTTGGTAAACTAGCTGGTAATATTAGGCCGTAGCGTCACTATTTCACTGTAAAATATAAACGTTGTACATAAATATAATCCAGATTACACTGAATATGGTTTTGCTAATGAGGTGAGGACACCTGGCGTGTGGGTGTAACGGTGCTCTCAAATGAGGCCTAAAAACTTACCAGACTGAAATGAAACAAAACACTTTACTCCTGTTGGATCAATGAAATGAAGGATTTAACCAAAATCAACACTGACCTGCTCCGAGTATGAAAAGGCAGAAAGCTGAGACCTCCAGAGCTTACAAGTTACTCCAAACAGGGCCATCATTTAAAATCAAACTGTGTTGAAGAAGACACCAGTTATCAAGACTATGAACTATAAAGTCTATAAAATGTTCACAGAGATTATAAATCAAGAAATACAGCCATTTTCTCATAGACTTCCATACAAAAGTCTGTTTTGCAGCCTGTGGACTCGCCGTCTGCTGGCCATTAAAAAACACAACCACATCTGCACTGGCTTCATTTTTGTTTCTTTTATACAGTCTAGAATTCAGTTTTAAGTGAACTATGCAATTTAAAACACTGCTCATCATTAACTCTCACAAAAACCTTCCCTGGCTTTTCACCCCAGTAGCTGGAGTCACATTTTATTGGCACACACTCAAGCACACACATGGGCGCGCACCCACTGTAATGTTCTTCCAGGGTGTGGACACACAGCTGTGTTGTTCGAGTAAACCACAGGCAGCAGCACCCTCCGCATACCTGAGTCAGCCTTAACTTTGTTCCATTCTCCCTCATCCTTTCTTCTTTCCGTCCCTCCCCTCACCCGTGGTGACGGAGCAGGTGGAAAGTAGAAGATGAGGTTGGGTAGTGAGAAATGTTGCTACTATGGGAATGTTGAACAGTCAGTGAGGAATATCTGTGATTAGATGAGCTGTATTTTCCTTTCTGAGGTGGAAACAAACCTGAGAAACCTGCTAGAAACTACTGAGTGATGTTACTTTCTCAGTTTAATTAGGTCATCTGATGAACGTTAGTTTTTTTCTGGATTAAATCTTCAAGTGGCCTTTGTTTTTAGGTGGTCACTTCATTGGTGTTTGTTCCAGGACGTCCCTTTGAGTCAACCGATGCGTCAACAGCAAGTGTTTGCAGAGCTGAAAAGAAAAACACAGACTGGGAAAAAAAAAAAAGAAAAGAAAAAGAAACAAGTGCTAAAACATATTTGAGCCTGACTCACCAGCAGAGTGTAACGTGTGGGGCTGTTCGAGGTAAGCCCAGTATGTCAACAAACACCTAGTTCAGGACAGCTCGCACACACACACACACACACGCACACGCACACACACACGCACACACACACACACACACACACACACACACACACACGCACGCACGCACACACAGATTAATGTCAGACATTTGATTTATTGAATTCATTCGTATTTCTTCAGCCTTATTTTCAGTTTGCCTGTCGACCACTACTGAATGAAGCAGTCTAAAATGCATCTGAAAGTCCCAGATAGAAATAATAGTGCGTCAAATTGTTTTCAGTGCATTTTTACACTCTTACACATACACTCTTATTATCCAGGGGGAGGGGTTGGGTGTCGCTCTGCTGTCGGCGCCTCACTTCCTGCTTGGCTTTCCATCAGCTGAATACCACTGGCCCAAGGGAGGATGTGTTGTCATGTGCACAAATACACACGTGATTTAGAGTGTATCAGAAGGACTTGGTGTGGTTTCGTTTTTTTGTCAGAACACAACACAATGAAATTAGTGAACAAGCTCCAAATTACACTTCCTCGTGATAAACTAAATGAACTCTAAACATTAAACTCTGTATAGTGGTTGTGTGCCCTTGCCTTATGACAGTTGCATTACTGTGATTCAAACATACTAAATTGTGTGTTCAACAGTTTAATTTTTGTTTTAAAACCTCACATGACCTGATACAATTTGTGCCTGCCATGAATGAAATGATGACATGTGTAGTAGTTGTTTGTGTCTGATGTGGTGAAACTGCCTTCCTTAATTACAACATTCATGAACATGGGATGGATGTGAGGTCACAGTGACCTTGACCTGTGACCACCACAATTTCTTTTACTTCATCCATGAGTCCAAGAGGACACATGTACATAATCTGAAGATATTCCCTCAAGGAATTCCCAAGATATCGTATTTATATGAGAAGACCGTGACCATGACCTTTCACCTTTCACCGAAATCGTTTTATTTCATCCTTGAGTCAAAGCAGATGTTTTTGCCAAATATGAGGAATGTCCCTCTGGGCGATACTTAGAAAACACAATGCTTTTGGCCCTCGGCGGAACCACAAAGACTCATAAAAGACCAGAATTTGGCCTGAACAGTCAAGCAATTGTACATGACTGTTTGTATCCATGCAATTAAAGTCCAGCAAGAAAACATTAACTCTAAGAGTAAGTTCTCATGCTGTTAGATGCGATAGCGTCATGATAGAACTCACGTTACTGAACGAGTCTCCTCCAGTGAAACTATTGCTGCTGCATCTTTAATACGGCTGTGCTGAAACGGTGGCTTTTTGCTAATATTCAGTCAGGTTGTAAATTCTAATCAGTTTGATGATTTTAGCTGAGAACCATTCCATTAATGAATGTGCCAAATGTGTTTCCCATAATCCTACACAGAAGAATTTAATCTATGAGATTCTGATAATGCAACCCTGTGGGACGACTGAAGGACCTAATCCTCTATCATGAGACCAAACTCTCAACTCTTAGTTTTACCGGCTGACTTCCTTCCTTTTGTCTTATTGCAATGCAGATGTGATGCTCGGCATGTTTATCAGCGTAACAGATATGAAGTTAAGCATTAACTGATTAATGTCCTTTAAAAGATGCTGATAGATGCACAGCCACCTCGTAATACTTGCCTATTAAGTTGTTAACGCTAATGTGAAAAGATCCCTCATCTAGCAGCATTCATTTATGGCCTCTGAATACTTAATGAGGGAGAAGCATTCATTCATTTTGCAGCTGTAGCTTGGTGTCTTTCGCCTTCTTGCGTTAAATTTTTCTTCATCAGCTTCTCCCCAGTTTTATCAGCCAGCTGTTTGGCAGGTTTGGAGCGATTATCATGCTACGGGTTTATCAGCGCAGATTTAATGATGAGCTGAATTGTACAGTAAACAGCTCAGTGTCTTATAACTACATTCATACACTGCCAATTATTTTCCTGGTCAAATTTTGATGGGACATGTAATTGCCACCCGCATTATGCACACGTGCAAGATTCACCCAGTGACAGAGGTGCTGCCTTTCTTGTCATAAGAAGCTGAGGTTTTTAATTTTTCTTTTTTGCCAGTGTTTGCATTTTTGACTCATTGTGATTTTCCGACAAGCTGTGTGAGCGAAAACACAAGCAAAAAAAAAACAAAAACCTCTTGCTTCAGTTATTAGAAGTACATATTATTTAGCAAGAGTGGGGGGGGGGGGGGATGAAATTATGTTTGTATATTTTTATACATTAACAATGTCTCCTCATTATTTTATGGACAATACATGCATTCTGGGTGGCATTCCTTCATACTGTTGTTGCTGTTTCTAATTTGTGGTATATGAACTACATGTCTGGGAGGAAAAGTGTGGGCTGCAATATAATGAGCTAAAAGTCCAAGAGAACTTTGTTAAGCTGCAAGTTGGGGGATGATTCTTTGTGGGTTCATTACAGCATCAAATCCTTTCATGTCATATGTTGGTTGTAATTTAGTGTTCGTATAAAGATTTTAATTATGCAGAGCTTTACAGTATCTTCTTATGGACCCTGTTGGTTCTATACTACGCTGCTGACAGCCCAGTAAATGTGTGTAGAGCGTTCAAAAGCTTGCTCATTTAAACTATGTCTCATGTACCTCATTCATGCATGTTTTTTTATGTCCTGCCGAATAACTTTCTCCTTTGATGGAGTTCTGAAGGCGGCATGGCTCAGAGGTAGAGTGGCTGTCGCTACCAAAGGGTTGCTGGTTCAATCCTCAATTCCCCCGTGACCATGTCGAAGTGTCCTTGAGCAAGAAACTGAACCCCTAATTGCTCCTGATGGCCCTGCGACGGACTGGTGACCCATCCAGAGTGAACCCCACCTCTCGCCCAGTGTCAGCTGGGACGGACTCCAGCCTCCTGCGTCCCTTAACAGATAAGCGGCACAGAAAATTGATGAATGGATGGATGGATGGATGGATGGATGGATGTAGTTCTGTTAAAGTCAGTTTTCATTGGTTTTCTCTCAATATTCAGCATTACCTTTAAATTCACCTACAGACCTACTATCAATGGAATAGCACACATTTATTTGGTCAATTCAGATCAGTGAATCCATGTTTAACCCTGTTACAATCCTCCTGTCGTTGTTTGGAGTTTGTGATGTATTTAGCCTTACTAAAAACACACTGACGATGAGGTTTTTTTCTTGGCTTGTCAAAATTTCAGGACACTTGGATTACTTCAGATGAGCAACATGAAGGAATTTTATGCCTTTATTATGTTTGGGTTTTTTGTCATGTTCAAAAGTTGGCCACCATTTACTTTTGTTGTTTGTTTACTGCAACTCTTCCAACGGTGTATTGTGGACACAAAATTTCACTTGACATTCTTCTGGCACGACGGTGAGTAGATGACAATGGTAAACTATCCCTTTAAGATAGTACTTCATATCCACACTCTCAGAAAACAGCAGGGGGCAGCACGTGACTAGAAAGTTATGGCATCCACCTCTCTGGTTAGAAACAAGGAAATGCTAATTCATTTAGCATTAGCTTCAGGTAAACTCTCCGCCAGCTGATGATCACAAGCTTTGTTTATTGACTAAAAAAATTAGTTTCCTCCTCGCGCTTCCTGGTTTATAGTCTCAATCCTTCTTCTGCTGCCTGCTAAGGAGCTTTGGAGAGTGACAGGTGCTGCCATAGCCTCTCCAAAACCATGACATCCCAGCTGGGTGGGCTCCAGAGAAACTGAAGCTGTGTTGTGTACTCTTAAAGGTGCACTGTCACCTATAGAGGGAAAAAAACAATGGTATGAAAATGTAGCGAGGACATTGTTTTCCGCTTCCAGATTGTACCTTTAACTGAAAAGAACTTCCCTGTCATTAATCTTTAGCCAACGCTTCCAAAATCAACAAACTGTCCCGTCACGTTCTCAAATCACTCCATATCACTGCTCATTCTCAAAATGAAAGGCTCTTCAAAGGAGAGGACAATTTTTTAACTGCTTTACATTTGCAGAAAAGGATATTTATTTTCTTTCTCTAATTCTTGCTGTCTTGTGTACTGAAAGGGTTATTCAAAGGGTCTGTTCACATCAAACTAAGAGTCACTGGGTGGGAACTTCTCAACTTCAATCTGATTTATTAACACTGGGAAGTTCTGTCAGCCTGGCCTGATATTAAATGCAGTATCTTTGATAAGGTATTGACATCATTTTTCATTATGTTTCTGCTCTGTTTTGGGTTGGATTCACTCTGAACTACTGTATAATGAGCAGAGGGGGCTCAGGGGTAGAGTGGCCGTCTAGCAACCAAAGGGTCGCTGGTTCGATCCTCGATCCCAGTGACCATGTCGAAGTGTCCTTGAGCAAGATACTGAACCCATAATTGCTCCTGATGAGTAGGTTGGCACCTTGCATGGCAGCCTCAGTGTGTGAATGGGTGAATGAGATGACACTGTAAAGCGCTTTGAGTGCCGCTAAGGTAGAAAAGTGCTATATAAAATTGAGTCCATTTACCATATGATGAGCGCATTTTAAACCAGCATGGACAGTTCCTGCACGGCCACCTCTGATGTACTGTAAGGTATTCAAGTCACATGAATAGCACATAAGCGTATCTCAATTCAAAACTCCAGTACTTCCTTACACTAATATGACATAAAGAGGCAGAAGATGACTCATGAGATACAACTGTGCCTGCACGATGACAAATCTTTCACAAGAACTCAACATTTGTGCTGCTGCCTACTCAGGCAGTTGCAACTGTTAAAAACACGATCGCATGCAAAAACACATTCTGTTCCTGACATTCCCATACAGAGCATCCACAGTTGTTTATTAAAGGTTCCTGTTCAGGCAGTTTTAATGAAATAACACAGTCCCATGGAAATACACTCTTTCTAAATCATGGATACAACTGTAATGGTGGATATTTCCTCCACTGAAAACTATAGAACGGATCTTTGTTTAATCATGAATATTGAGTGAAAACTAACCAGTAACACAGACATAACTTGGTACCAAGCAGAATTGAAATGAAAGTATTTAGGTTCTCTTTCGGTTACTTTTACTTTCCCTTCACCTGCTGCTATTTGCTGGCTCTTGTCTTGTTTTTGTCATAACATATTTTTCATGTAATTTTGGGGGAAAATGTGAGAGACAATAATCTCTCCTCTTTCCTCAAACAGAAGGAGGACAAATCCCTGAGTTGTCAAGTAAGAATGACCTTGTGCGTCACAGTAGCGCCACCTAGTGGGAATCAAAGTTTCTGAATTTAGATGAGAAACAACAAAAACAAAAAAAACAAAAAAAAGGTCCTCAGAGCATCTCAGCATGTATGTCTCATGAAGAGCTGCATGGCTACGACAAATTACAGTAACAGTATCTCTCTGCTTGCTCTCACATGATTGGTTCAGAGGTGGGCTGAGACTGAGATGATGCACCTGATTGGTCCATCAGAAGCAAAGTGCATGACTTTGCATATGTGATCAGTGGCGCTCGATAACTTTTTTTTAGTTCTGCTTTGTTCAACAGAATTAAATTAAAATGCGATGAACCCATTCTTTTATTATCTACATGTGTGTTTATTCCACCTATGTTTTGGTTGTTTTTATTTACAAAAATCAGACCCCAGTATTGATGTCAGTCCCACAGACAGATTTTTTGGTGAGAAGGAAGAACCTGAGAGCCACCAAAGGGTAAAACTCTAGATTTTTACAACACATTTATATTAATAAGTCAAAATGAATATTACTTTTTGGTTCAATATTTGAGGACCAACACCCAAAGGTTTTTAAAGAGTCAATAATAATTGTTATTATCAGACCCCCCCCCCCCCAGCTTTCTTTAAGATACCTAACATCCTCTAATGACAGAGGCAAAATAAAAAACTTTAATAAACTCACTAACCTCGAGGAAGCAGAAACTGCCATGCTTCTAATTATTTTCATATTATCCCAATATATCAAGGCAAATTACTTATTGTGTTATCTCAAGATAACTAAGCTTGTTTTCGCATAATAAGATGTCCATTTATCTCGTTATTTTGAGGAAACAAACGCCAAAGATAACAAGTTCATTAGCTTGTTATCTCTGCTTTCAGGACAACAAAATAATTTAACTCATTATCATGAGAAAATTAGTTGCGTTATCCAAATCATACAATTATCTTGAGATAATCCATTGAAAAAAATACATTTACAAGCATGGCAGTCCTTGGCTGTTAAACTAAACTACATTATAAATACATTATACACTTCTTTGGTGTAAAGGTGGCCTTGCGATGGACTGGCAACCTGTCCAGGGTGAACCCCGCCTCTCACCTAATGTCAGCTGGGATAGGCTCCAGGGCTAGAAAATGGATGGATGGATGGATGGATGGATGGATGGATGGATTGGTGTAAAGGTTATGTCTCATGCATTTAAATGAAATCGTAATATGTCATAGCTATAAATATATGTTAGTGGAAGCTCTGAGTCCTCCAAACATTCGTAATCAATGTTGTCTGGGACAAAATGAAGTACTGTAGGAAGGTTTATCACATAAATGTTACCACCAGTCGGGCATCAAGATAAATTGCATCATTATAGTCCAGATTCATCTGGGAATGTCTACCTGTGCAGGTGAAATTTTGAATAATTTAGGACTTTTTTCTCCTCCTTTGTTGAATTTCTTGCATTCTTTTTATGAAACAAATTCTTTTCCAGTCTGGCGCCGCCCTGGAGGACAAATTAGTTTTTGAATAAAGACAAGATTCATATTCAAACTTTGTGAGCAATCACACCAGGAACAAGCACTTTCCAATGTTCCAAAATTGTAGTTTACTCTTTCAGGGGACAACCTCTCAAACCGAGGGATACACATCTGCTGAAATTACCAAAGATTACAATCTCTGGAAGCTCCAGGATTTACAGCAGCACTATAATAGATCTGCAGTATCATTTTTCCAATCTGCCATATGTGCTGATGTAATTCCCTGGGAGCAAGAGCCACTGTTACACCCATTACCTGGTACATACTCAACTGTGGATACCTGATGTCTGGTCTCTAAATGATTTCCTACTTTTAAATCCATGTTGATTTGTAGGATATGGAAAAATGATTCATCTCTAATTGTTGGTTGTAATATACGATATTTTTCTGGAAGCTCCAATCACCAGATGACAATTCATAACAGAATGAACAGCTCACTCGTGATTTCTGATGAAGACCAGACTAGTTGAGAGCATTGTGGAAAATACATCAAACGTAAGTGTAGCACTAATTTTCAGTAAATTAAAAAAAATATTGAATGCCTCACAACATTTTCTTTATCAAACTGTAGTTTCATCTGTACTGAACCACAACATCATTTGCATTATTGCTGATTCAAACAGTCGAATCTTTTAATCTGGTGGTGGGTAATGTTGTTGCTGGTGGATGAGAAGGTAACATGAGGATATGAGGAGATTAAGGACAGAATCTGCTCAACCGCTTTGCATCAATTGTTCATATTGACCTCCAGATGGTGACAAAAAAACAAAAACAAAATATAATGCACAGATGCATCATAAGTGCTCCCAGTTATGATCTGTGACATAGCTATGCTCAATTTTCTCAGTGTTAGTGATTTAAATATGCCCGTTTATATCAATTAAACAGATTTTGTCAATCGCATTTACTCACACTCGTATGAGTATTTGTATCATAGGATACAAACTTGACAATCTTCTATTACTCCATTTCTGTTAACTCTTTAATAGCCGGACTCACTAATTAATATGAAGATTTTCTTAATGAGAAGCATACCTTATATTGTAGTAGCCAGGAGTGTACATAAAGGCTGCTGATACATTAACACAACACAAATAATTCAGTTCTTTCAGAAATCAGAACTATTCTACATCCCAAATTATATCTAAAATTGTGATATTCTGAATATATATTTGGCAGCCTTTTCTTTCTTTCATTCATTTGTCTCTTTTTTTGGTAAGTTTTTCTTTAATTTTGGAGGATTAATTCAAATTAAGTTTTAAAAAAAAGGAATCACAACAATGTCAACAATTCATACTTGACACGAGTCCTCATTATCAAACTCTGCGCATTCAGTACATCGGTCTGCTCACAGTGTGACACAGAATATCACCTGAAGAAGAAAACGAACCACTGAGTGGTCTTTAAATGAAATGTCAATACCACTTCCGCCACTGACCATACCTAACTGAATTATTAAGGTAATATGCATTGAAAGCCAAAGGACCAGCAACTGCTGATGCACCTTTTGATGCAGTCGCAATTAAAGCCACTAGGTGTCGCCCGGAGACCACTGATTGAGCTGAGCGTGCACAGCGGACACCAGGTGGTTGGGATTAACAGGCTTTAGAGCCGTCAGTGGCGCTGTGTAGCTAAACCTGCTACACTGTATGCGCACTTCTGGCCTGTACAGGCCCATACAGACACTGATCAACAGCTGACTGCAGCCACCAGGCACTGCAACTGTTTCAGCATGATCCACTGCAGTTGGACTGTCTTGTTGGACAAGACAGATTAAACACTCACCATTTCCACCGCTTCAAAATATGCAAGCAAGAGCTATTGCACGCAGGGTACATGATAATGGTTAGCTCTACACAATAATGACAGAAGTGGATGCCACAAGGATGATTTGACTCAAGGTTTAGGCATTTGCTATGTCACCTCCGGGGACAGGCTGGCTTTATCATTGTAGTGCAGGGGTCACCTGCTGCCCTCGTGTCTGCCTGTCCTCTAACATGCTTGATATCAAGGCTCATTCAAGAGGCCAAGGCTGATGTTAGTGCACGTACGGAGAAGATATGTCTACAGGAACAGCAAGATCCTTGTAATTTACACCACAAATCACGGACATGTTTGTGCTGCTCTGCTCATTTCTATGAATACTGGCTGTAAGCTGTGGCCGAGTGATGATGACCCCGGATGGAATAAGCTTACTCCCATGGGAAACTGTGTCATGAAGACCACAATGTACAGTATGTGTGTGTGTGTGCCTTTTAGAGTCAGACCGTAGTGATTTGTACACACCAGCCATATTCTTATGTCACTGCAAAGCACGTAATCCTTCTTATATAAATGTGTGTTGTTGTTGTTGTTTTTATTTTTTTGATCCTAGATGGGACCAAGAGAGTACGTGAGAGATGAAGCAGCTGTATCTAAATAAAACAGGAAGAGTCAGTGATGCATGTTGGCATGCAGAGCAGACAGTAATGCTGCAACTTTTAGTATACCTCACCTCCACTAGGGCAAAGCCTTGATACACAGCGTGTTTGCATACAACCACAGTGGGCCAAGAAAAACACGGGACACATAAACAGTTGTGGTGATGAGTCATTCCACACAGAAGCAGCTTATTGATGCATAGCCGTTAGATGCATTTTCTGCTCAAATTGTGTGCAGGGCCTATAATGTCAGCTCTAATTTACTTTAAGGAGTAGACAACGATGCAACCCAGCATACACAACTCACCTCAAGAGATAAAACTTAATGACTCTTAGGTTTTTAACATTTACTCTGCAAGTCTCAGTCCCAGATGTTTGTTTCCAAGCACTGCTGCATTTATTCATCTATTGTCTTGACACTGATTTTAACATTAATTCAGAGCAGATTATTTCCAGACAGGACAGCCAGTTGTCATACGTCATGTCTCTCAACTGCTCTTCCATAGAGTCCTCTTATATAGCTCGGATGATCAGGTATCCTGTTCTATGGTCTTACCCAAAAACATGTGTGCTCCATTTAACATTGTTAGTGGAACTTCTTCTATACGCAATACAAAACACATGCATTAAAAAAAAAAATGTTTATTGACATCAGAAGCAATTTAAATTTCAACAATAAACAAGGCATTTTTTTCTTATTTTTGCTATTACAGTGGTACATGAAGATCAGTAAAACAACTGTGATACGTCAATTTTGATAACATGTACTTCAAAATAATAATAATAATAAAAAAAACACACCAAAAAAAAAAAAGGAAAAAAAGGACACTCAGATCTAACTCAGAAGGGTTTTTTTTTTTATGTGCTGTGCACCTCTAGCTAGGGTAAATACTGTAAGCCCACCCCTTTACACTGTACCAGGCAGGATAGTGGTCTAGGAACTACCACTGGAAAAATAAGACTGGCAGAAAGACACAGACACGATACTTGTGTAGTGTTAACTATACAAAAAGGAGAAAAAAACTGTACAGCATAAAAACAACTGATATACACAGCCTTTTTGTTGTTTTTTTTACCCCTTGGATACTAATGTATTTTCTTTCAGTAAGTGAAGTGTGTACAAGGGGGTTAAATGCTTTATAAACAAGAAAATGACCGCCATGTCTATCGCCAACTACTCGTCATCATCCTCATCGTCGTCTTCCTCCTCCTCCTCGTCGTCATCATCATCATCGTCATCATCATCATCCTTCTTCTCTACCTTGGCGGGGGCTTTGGCTGGTGCACTGCCGCCGGTTTTTCCCTTAGCACGATATGCTGCAACGTCCTGTGATGAAGGAATGAAGGATTACTGTCAATAATAAAGTACATTTCACGGCTGTACATCAATGACATGGAAATGTTTCCTCTTTAGTAGATTCTCTTTACCTTCTCGTACTTCTCCTTCAGTTTAGCAGCTTTCTTCTCATAGGGCTGCTTGTCCTCTGCGGAGGTGCTATTCCACATTTCGCCCAGCCTCTTGGCAACATCACCAATGGACAGACCAGGGCTCTCACCTTTGACCTTCGGGCGGTACTCTCCGCAGAAGATGAAGAAGGCAGATCTGGAAAAAGGAATCAGCTCATCATTTAAGCAACATGGATGTGCTACATGGTGAGTTTTCAAAATTCTGCAACAAATTACCACTTTTGTTTTTCAGAAAGACTCTTCTTACCAAAAGCCATGAAACCATATGAAGCTAACTTACGGGGGTCTCTTGGGGGCATTGGGGTCCTTGAACCTCTTCTTCTTTCCCCCCCTGGCTGGGACGTAGCTCATCATCTCCCTTTCGTAGCGAGCCTTGTCCTGTCTTGCCAAGTCCTCAAACTTACCCTTCTCCTTGGCAGACATAGTCTGAAAACCAAGAGGTAGCTTGCTTACGGTATCATCTGTGTCTATATCCTCACTACAGAAGTATATTATTTCATTTGGAAGGGTTTCTCTTAATTCACAATCTTTATTGTCTTGAAGGATCATATGTATCGAATCCAAGTGTCTAAACATTGGACTTAAAGAAACAAGCGAGACATTGCTAAAACAAACATCGCCAGTCTGCTCCTTTCCTCCTACCTTCCATCGCTCTGAGCACTTCTTGGAGAACTCGGCAAAGTTAACCGAAGCATCGGGATGTTTCTTCTTATGCTCCTCCCGACAGGTCTGGACAAAATATGCATAGGAGGACATCTTGCCCCTTGGCTTTGATGGATCTTTCCCCATCTTGGTGACAGTATCTAAAACAAAACGTGGCAAATATACATTAAGTGTGCAACCACAAAGGCATAATCACAATTATAAGGAGGTCAGTGCTACGCATGCTGGGGCATTTCACTTAAGATTGAAAATATCTACATAAAGACAAAAAAAATTTTACAATCCAATGATTCCTGTAACAAAAAATAAAAATGACATTTTTCTTTAAGTCCATATTGTCTATCAATTGTCTTTTACTTACAAGTCTAATTTCAGATTGTGCTGCATCATTACTGTGTGTTAATTAGAGTTGCTGAGGCCTTTACACACATTGTATAATTTTCCATTAGCCACCATTATTGATCCGACTATTTTAAGAGACCCGCCCTCCTTGTTGTCAAAGTTAAGACCCCTTAAAAAAAACCACTAGAATAAAACACACGCAGCCGATGCGATGAAAATGGCTTTATTTATTGATGCGATCTCTACTGTGGCCTTTACATGAAAGTCACTGGTCCGTTAATAAACCTTATCATTTTGCTTTTAAACTGGCTAAACGAAACCCTAGGACTTTTGGAAGGAAAACAAACCAGCATCCATAAATATATACGTATATATAAATATATATATTTTCCTTCTAAACTTTCCGCTCGGTACGTTTCATACTGATGTGCAGAACTTCTCTAAGTTCAAGTGTTTTGGATAAAGCACAAACCCCTTACATGTCTTTCAAAAAAGGACCCTAAAAAAATCTAATTCCATGAGAAAGGGCCTCAAGTAACATTTCATGTTCATTCAGATGCATGTTTTATCAAACAAAGAACTTTGACACAAAAAAGACACAAATTCCAAATAAAGGCGTATTTATTAAAAATATATGTAAATAAAACACTTGAAACTGTTATACGATGAAACAAAAACACTCCTCATCTACTAATCTGCCATTTCCGTGATATTGGAAATAATTCGGCTTGATCTCTAAATATCATCAAAAGTCACATTTTTTCCATATACATTTTCCTATCTAACGCTACAGTAACTCCCAAGTAAGCTGCGTCGACCGAAGTAGTAATGGCGCATCGGCTCTCGTTGAGGAAAAGGAGGTCAACAACGACGGCAATATTTCTTCTTCCATTTTGTGAGAATGCCTTCTTCATGAAAGAAAGTCCCCCTCAAATGTCTCCTCCCGCCTCCCAGTTCGCTTTGCAACCAGACAAATATGTCTAGAAAGCCGGCGATCTTGACAAAATATTTCCCCGATTGATTCCTATTGCACTAGCCGCCTTGTATAGTAATACATTGGGTCTGTGCTGTGCCTATGAGCGGGCTGTGCTACTGACTTGGTTTCTATGAGCTCCTAATGGCCGCTCGTCTTCATCCACTAACAGGGAGAATATGGCTCCTTCTCTTTGTGTCAGCGCACAGCCATTGCACTGCATGCAATAGAGGGCAGAGCGACCGCGGCGACCACCTCCGCTCAACCGCCGATTTAAACGTCTTAGAAACACGGGAAAAATCCCGCAATGACGCCGTTTGAATCACGAAGGCTTGATCTCCCTTTTGCCGTCGTTACATCCCATAGTTACGGGTTTATTTCTCGAAAAAACACGGTTAGAAAAAGTTGAAGCGAACTGCGCCTCTTGTCGCTGGCTTCCCATTTGCCTCGCTGCCTTGTTTCCTATGCGAATACAGTCAGCCATTACAGTAAAGCGCAGGTCGTGAGGGAATTTTTTTAATAGCATCTGTCATGAAGAAATGCGGCGGACAAACACATATCTATACGTGGTTTCAGACGGGCCTTCTTTTTCTTTGGTTTTTATGTTTTTTTTCCGTGTCCGAGCCCGCACGCTTCACATGACAGGCATTCAGCTTCGCAATGCGCTGCAATGGCTAGCTAGCCTTAACGGTGAGTCTTCTACCATTGTCGCTAACCGTGTTGTCCGCTAGACATTCCTGAATTTTTACGCGATAACCACCGAATGATTCGATTCCACGACGTACACGGGGAAATGAATGTATTATACAAAATTTTTCTTATTTGATGAAAAACGACACATATCGTCGAATACAATCAAATCTAATATTAATTTCTCCATTATTACAGAGCGTCTGGTCCACACTCCCAGTTGAGAGTAACGATACCTGCTTAACGCCGGCTATTTTTGTTGTTTTTTGACGGTTCTCGGCATTAAAATTCGTCACAAGCTGGAAAAGGTTTCACATTCGACTGTGGCGAACGCACACGTAAGACATTTATGAATGTTATCGTCGTTTTCGTCGTTACGGACACTTCATATTTTCGTGTGTGTGGTACTTACCGAGGGACTATAGCTGGATCTCAATGCTCGGCAATGGCTGTGTATGTGAGGGAACACAGGCGATACGCAGTGTCTTCACTCCACAGCTCTCTAACATTACTCTCGGCGGGGCTCGCACGCCATTGGCCAGCGCCCAGTCTGGCGCTCATCTGATTGGCTAAAGCCTTTTCATTGTCCCAATAGAAGACGAAGTCCTATTGGCTGTCTTTTGTGCTACGTCACTGAAGTTTTCCGAGGCGCGTGGATATAAAAATATTTCTCTCCGAGCACGCTGGAGCTGGTAGTAGTGTAGTGTGTTTGCCATAGTATTGAATTCACTACGTTGAGCGCAGTGTACAGTAGGCAAGTTAAATGAATGAGACAACGCCGAGCGCTTTGAGTCGGTGGGCGAAGCGGCTGCAAAAGAGATGTACGATTGTGTTGGATGGACTCTTCCTCACTTCACCAACCTGCCCTATTGTCCATTCTCCTCAATACACGTGAGCCTATGTGCAAATCATGACGATGAAAATAAATGCATGCATATAAGACATAAGAAGCGTTTGCTACGGTATAGTTATTCACTGGATATAGGATTTTAAAGCATTTGGGTTTGTGTTGAAATGAATAACACTAAGAGTTTAGTTAGCTGTAATGACTGTATGTACTGTTTTCATTATCAACCCACGATTGAGGAAAAAACCCTTATTGTACTGCATGGGGTAGTTGGAGTCCTGACAAGTGTATAAAACATAATAATCACTTTAACCACGCAGTAGTTTAACTATGATTACTTATGGACCTGCAGGCTGTAACAATGAAGCATCAGGCATCACATCAAGAGCAATATTATAGGTCTGGATATTGATCGTTTTTTATTTTTTCTCAACACATTATCTTAATCTCCTAATTTTTACACATTTCAAATCCAGTAACAGAGAAAAGTTAAAGATTTTTGCATGGTTCTTTGCATGTCAAAAAGTTACTGCTGCGCGATAAGAGAACATTTACATGACTTTAGAAGGGAAAGAGGTGTTCCTTATAATTCTGTTTATTTTGGAGTTTTTAAAGTTTTTTTCTAATAATGAATTTAAATGTAATTGCTAATTTCACATCCCATGGACAATAAAAACAGGTCTGTATGAACAGTGTCGCAGGAGTGTTCTTCTCAGCGAAGTGACATTGCTAAAGTCCCAAAGTACGTTAAGTAATCCATGTATTTTAATACAATTCACTGGTGCCTGCTTTAAATCATATGGGCTAAGAGATGTAAAAACACTTTATATCCCTGTACTTAATTCAAATACGATAGATTTCCCAAATATATAATTATCGTTAGTTTTCATTGTTTTCCACCTTTATTCCTTAATGCATTTCTGATGGCACATCTGATTCTGTATCTCTTTGTTTGTCTGATCGTCAAACAAACCTTGAAAACTAATGCAACGTCTCTGTAAATGTAGTATCTATGCAAAGAAACCTTATCAGAGTCGGATGAGCGTGTGATTTGAGTGCTGCCATCAGACAGTGAAGTGCACTTTCACGGTCTCTTCTTCTCACTCCTAACAGTAAACACAGTAACACTTTTTATGCTCTGTATTGCAGTAGCACCAAGAGTAATAACAGGGTTATAACATAAATTAGCAGCATTGTAACGAGTGCTCTAATTAATGTGTCCAGTATGTAGAAAATGACTAATTTCCTGACCATGTGACCTGGGCTCTAGTGCCACCATTATGACATATATGTGTGTGTCTGTGTGTGTATGTATGTATGTATAGATACACATACATACATACATACATACATACATACATACATACATACATACATATGTATGTATATATGTATGTATATATATATATGTGTATGTATATATACACATATATATATATACATACACACACATGCATACATACATACATACATACACACATGCACACACATAGATAATATCTGATGGGCACCTAGCGATCCAGCCAATATGCTTAAATGTCAAACTCTGTAAGGGATCATTTCTCACATGAAGTTACTTTTGCTTGATGATGCAAATGTTAGACTTTTTCCATTTTAATCATGAGTTAAAAGGTGTTTAAAAGGAAATACTCATCATTCTGTATGACAACTACATTGATATGCTCATTTAATGAGCTTATAATATTTATAATATTTTATATCTACACTTCATTAACATTGGTATCTAATAATATGCTTGTGCTAAGCAGCTAATACAGAAACAAAGAAAAATGGCTGACAGAGAGTTTACTCTTATCCTTGAATTAAGAATGGGAAGGGTGAACTGATTCCAAATGCCAATCACAACCCAGACTCAGGCCACATGTCTGCCTGTGATGCTGCCTGTCGGTGTCTCATTTTGCATCAGGAGATGCCATGGCAGAAAGCTATAGCCTGCTCATGAGGCGAGGAGGCGGCCAGTTTATGCATTCTAATGAGTGCTCCCTGGGAAAAATATGCAAATTCATTTTGTCATCAGAGGAAAAATAGAGGACAGGAGAGCAGCTCATACAGGAGGGGCTTAAGAGAGGAGGGCACATGCAGGAGGCGGGATTGGATGGTGTAAAAAAAGAGACATGTGTGCACATATGTGTGTGTGTGTGTGTGTGTATATGTGTGTTGGGGGGGGGGGTGTTACATGAGCAGGAGCTGTGAAAGCTGATGTATAATAGAATCAGGCTGAGGGAGTGAGTGTAACCCCCATCAACCAGCTCGCCTCTGCTTATCCCCTGAGCCAAGCACAGAAGTAAGAAAAAAATGCAAAATTAGACAAATGAAAGACAACCATTAGATGAAGGAGAAATTTGAATAAATGCAAAAAAATTATTCGAGATTATGCCAGTCCCCGCTGCTGTCACTGTGTCTGAAATAACAGAACAGGAAATTAAGCAACAAATTCTTAGCTTTGACAATCAATTAATCAATTACTCTAATTAAACTTTTTTTAAAACCCTTTTTTCCTTAATAAGAAAGATTACTTGTTGCTCTGTTCATTTTTGTGTAAAATAGCCCTATTTCAGTGAGACTCAACCTATGGTATTATAACAATAATATTGATAATAAAAAACAATAATAAGCAGCAATAGGCAGGCCCTCAAACTAGCACACATTAAGTTTTTAACAGTTCAGAGTCGATTAATGGGTTCATCGGGCAGTGCGATTATTTTGCACCCACCAGGTGGCACTTGAGAGCTCACACTGATCATACATGATGTTACTCACGTGATCACGTGAAGACAGCACCATGTGATGTTTGCTACATAGGCTTTTCTCCTGTGACCAATAGGTGGCGCTCTGACTTAGAAAATAAATGGAGGTGTCTTCAGGGCGTGAAGTGTATTAAACCTATTAATTCCTATTGAATAAAGGTGGATCACTGCCTTTTCTGTAATTTCACCACAGACAGACACCAGTGTGCCCCCAAGTGAACTGGGTGTCCTTAAAAGATAGCTTTGGCATTTCCATCCCTGCACAGCTTGGGGTAGAAAAGGGTGGGGAAAGCAAACGAATGGCGGGCTGTGCTCCACCAGCATATTCATGTAAAGCTGATGACTTTGTCATTGAACCAGTTTAGTTGGCTGAGGCAGATCCTTTCCTGTCAGCTGCACACCAGCGTCATTGTTTAGGACTTTATCAGGATGTCCTCGCAGTGTTTTCTCCACCTCTGCCTGCATTTTCTCCTATAGTTGAGGAAATTTTGTGTTTGGCTCTTTGTCATTCGAAGTCACATGGAAGAGTTCTTTCTGGATTTGTTTATGATCAAGGTCTGGAGACCCCATCTTTTTTTGCTTGGTTCCTGCAGACCCCCACTGGCCTTGGAGGTTTGTCGTATTGTTTTCTAAAACGCAAAAGAGAGCAAACACAAGGATCATGAATTTGATGACAGTGACGTAAACAACAGTGTTAGGAAATGAAGTGTTAAACTAAAGCAAACTGGGATAAATGATTGACATTATGACTGAGGCAGCAGCAACATATCTGTAACCTCCCAATTCTGACAACTGAAAATATTATTTCATGCTATTTTTTTGAGAGGTCCAGTCTTACAGGTAGCGGCTGAGTTTGGCCACTTGGTGTCCCAATTGAAGGACAAGGAAGAGCAGGTGGTCACAGTTGGGGCGTTGACCGGCAGTTCAGTCGAGCAAGAATGTCATGAAACTCAACAATGTTTGGATTTTGCATAAAGAAGCTGACAAACACATCCTCCACATGGTGCAAAAGACATCACTTCCTGCATCTACCAGGTGGTGCTGGAGAACATGCACTAACTATACTTTATGTTGCTGCACATCACATTAAGATAACGAGGCAGTTTTGGGGTCAATCAGATGATGTTTGTTACACCAGGCTTGCGACCTGTAACCACTAGATGGCGTTGTGACTGGCACAACTACACAGTATGATGCAGACTTTAAACCATCACTATTTAACCCTGCTGAGGTCTTTTTATATAGTGGTCAAATTGACAGAGAACCAGATGAAACCCCCAGGTGGTGTTTGTTATTAACCTTGTAAATAGTCAAAAATGTAAAATTCTAATCAAAATGGTGGACTTGCTGATGCATTGTCATCAAAGTCAAAGCAGATTCTGCGTTGGTCTTGTCACACGGGACCACCGAATTTCGTGCATGTAGCTGAAGCACACCGTCAGTCAAAATTGTTTGAAAATTTTTAGAGGGCGCCATTGAGGCATTTTTGCATACCAGTCGTCAAAATTTGGTAAAATTTTTTCACAAGGCCTCGTGCAGAATTCAGTGAGTTTCTGAGGATGTTAAAGCCCACAAAAACGCATCCATTTCTTTGACTGATAATAACAATTCCTTGAAGATAGAGAGGGCTTTGGAACAGTTTGATAATAATAATAATAATAATAATAATAATAATAATAATAATAATAATAATAATAATATGTATCTTTTCGATCAAGATCCCATATTTGCAGTCGCAGTACCCCAAAACTGTTCCGTGCCAACATTTAGACGATGCAGTTCACTTGAACTACCATATGGGGGCAATAGCCTGCGGAACCTTCATAGGGGGAAGACAAAGGCCGCTGCACAACCACCGGCAAACGGAACAAGAACGTTTTGAATACGAGCTGAGGTGAGGAGCGCATGGAATCACTTCATATGTGGGGATTATGCTGTACTTCTCTTCCTGGGTGGATTTCACCAATCGTCGTAAAGTCAAGTGTATTTAAGATATTCATTGGTACGTATCATTTTTGTTTACTATAGTTGGAAAGACGTCCCTCAAGCACGTGGAAAGATGTTCCCGGCTGCTTTTAGGCTACATGTTAGCATGCTAACCGCCAGTTGCAGTGGGCGCTTGTTTTCAGTTGGATCTCAGTAAATTAGATTGACTGGTCTTACATTAAAATGTTATAACGTTATTATATGAATGAGAATTCAACATTTGTGTCCTAATCAATAATGTTTTTTTTAATTTTGTTGGCATGTAAGTCAAACGCGTGTCGTGTTGTGAATACGCTGCCCACGAATCTCAACCTTAAGTATCCCCAAGGATCAATGCTTTATTATAAGAGCTAAAATGTGTTTTATTAAGTTCTAATAACGTATTCATGGGTCGATCTTATGAAGAATTGCATGGACCCTATTAAAAATGACTCAGTGATCCCACATGTCTTCTTGCAAACACAACGGACATGGATTTGCGTTGTTGTTAATGATGCTGTGTTCCGATCAGCTTCCTGTAGCGGTGATGTGAAGCGGGAAGCCCCGCCTCTGACAACTCTTGAGTGGTGCTCCAGGAGTTAATTCTTTCTGATCATAGCTGTCAGTCAAATCCCCGGAAATTCTCCTGATGAAAATTGTAGAGATATTTTGAATTTAAAAACAATAATCACCTGAAATCCAATGTCACAATGGGAGCTTTTTGAATGACTTTGCAGCATCACATACAGTATACCACAATTTTTTTGTACTCATGTTATGGATTATGTAATGGTGTACTTACACATACATATCATATAGATTAATGAAGGCAAAGAAAAAATCCTTCATTCACATGGATTATAATGTTAAGAAGTTGATGAATTAATAGTGATACATGTGGATGTAATATATAGTGGTCTTGTTGAACGGTGCTGGGTTATCCAAAGAGGTGGTACCAGTATGGTATCAGTCCTAATTCAATTCATATGGATGTGCAAAGGAAGGCTTCTTGTATTACTTTATTACACCCTTAACAGAAACATAAATTTCATCATCTATAGTGACAACATGGATAAAAGCACAACAAATAAAGCTGGATGTTACAGTCCCCATGAAGGGAGGATTTATGGCAGGGTTCTCCCATTAGGTTTGTCTTCATGTGCTTATTAAATCTTGCAAGTGCCTGTATTGTGGGATGGGTTTCAATGAACGTTGATCACTCGTGTGCCCTTACTAACATGTCGTGTGTTTTTCTCAGCTCTCTTGGAGGTGAACCAGGTTGCGGTGACATGGTTATATTTTTTGAATGGCACCAGGCAGCTGTGGACCAAAGGAGAAGCAGGAGTTTGCCAATGACTGGTGAAGACACTGGTTTGGAGGCTTTGGCCTCACCACTGGTGGGGTATTTGGGAAAAGTCAGTAGAGCTTTGGCTCTTTCCTCTCACTGTTGTCACTTGCGCAAAGCTGAATTCTATTTGAAAAATACTGTGACTAGACAGTACCAATCAAAATAAACAAAAGGAAGATAAAACACAAAACGGAAATCTTCAGTAAAAGGCGAAATGTTTCAAGCCCATAATGATATGGGGCAAGCAAAAGTCAGTACTTTTGTCTGTGAAAAGTGTGTGTGTGTGTGTGTGTGTGTGTGTGTGTGTGTGCAATTACTGTATAGATAATTTGTTAGTGCCACGAAAGAGATTTAAAGAAAAACAACCTTCAGTCATATAATATATTCAGAGAGAATGCAATTACAAAACAGAATGTTTGTAGTTTATTGGCATGTGATGGTGAAATAATCATTTTGAGTGTATATGAATGCTAGTTATTTACCACAGTTGGTGTTGCAAAAGCTTGAACTGTGCAAAAGTTGTGGAATACTGGAAAAGAAATGATACTGAAATGGTGATGAAATTCCCTTTTATTCAGCTTCACTAAGCTGCCATTACACCAATACTGAGCCCCAGAAATCTGAAGCAGGTGTCTAAACTTCAAAACATGAATACATTATAAATGGGAATTGATTTCAGCAGCTCTTGCTCATTTGTGCTGGTTAAGCTTCTATACTTTTTTCTATGTAGCAAAACCTTATTCTTGTGTACAGGTGAGCATTTAAAAGATGTTAAAATGTGGCTGGGATGAAAGTGTATTTAATATATCCTTTCATTTAGGAGTGCTAAAGGCATGGCTCGGGTCTATTTATCTTGGGATTGATTGTGAAAGGATAATTTGTTGTGTTCTGATTGTTTTTAAGTCTATGGTTCTTAAATGTCTTTTGAAGGTTCTAGAAAGAGCTGCTTCACTAGAGAATTGCCCCTGGTGTTCTTCGAAGGGCTTGACCTACGCCCTACGCTCTTACCGCATTAACCTCCAGGAGTCGATCGTTCTCTGCACAAACCCACAGGTGAGTCCTCATCCTACAGACATTCCCACACAGCCATCGTTCATGTGTTTTTATGAACTTAACCATATCCTTCCCACATAGTGCCTCTTCCCTCTGGTCAGCCAGCCCCTGGAGGATGTTTTGGCCAGCCTGGTCCCCTCAGAGCCCCCTGTTGGGAACAAAAGAAAAAATGCCCGGGACATGGAAGAGGAAGAGCTGATAGTACCCAAGCATCTGCGATCATGTGAGCTCGACAATCTTGGGCCACAACTTGTCACAGACGTCAGCCAAGCAGTGTACAGCGCTGTGAATATTGTAAGCAATGGCCAGCACACAGCGAACGAGACAGAGGGCGAAAAGGTAGACGGTCACCGAAGGGAGTGTCCAGTTGCAGAGACAAAAGAACGGGAATCACCCCAGGATCTGGAAAAGAAACTG
>NC_141334.1:10365000-10382500 GCF_037954235.1 Aulostomus chinensis
GGACCCATCCAAAACTCCCGGTACCTCCTCAGGAGATGCATCTTGTCTTTTGGGAAGTGGAGAGCAACACAGAGTCGCCTGTCCGTTCTCCCTCCAGCTCATTAGCTCAGGCCCCTGCATCCCAGACTGAGATGAGCCACTGTCCAAGTGACCATGCCTTAGAAGAAGATGAGCAGCTGATCCTTAGCACCCACAATGACACAGATATCATCTGTGCACTCTCTGGTGACAATAGCATCATAAACACAACGGTTACATCCGACGTCGATGCACCCATAGCCTCCACAACGCTGCTCGACGCCTTCGAGGGCCTCTCTCATAATGACATCATCACGCTAACTCTGGTTGAATTAAAAGAGGATTCGGAAATGCCTCCAAGTGACAGTGAGCCAACTCAGGATTCTAGTGTTCTCAGCAGGAACAAAGTACCTGACCCTGCAGATAGCTCGACTGTTAATTCAGCTAATAAAATGTCTCACGATGCTGAAGTTAAGCTCCCCACTTCCCCCGGGTCTCCTACCTCATCCTCCGAGTCTAATGATCCCTCATACGTGCCTGGTTCCAGAGGAGGTCGAGGAAGAGGCAGAAGAAACGCAAAAGGTAAAACAGCTAGCCGACCGCGAAATGGTAAAAAGGCTGCTCCAGCTGCATCTTCAGAGCCCTCTGAAGAAATCTGTAACAGTCCAGCTGGTGCCGCTGCTCAGGATACTGCACCACCTGCATCCTCTGCACCCTCAGAAGTAAAAGGTGTGGTGTCATTTACCACCACTGGTCAGGACAAAACACCACATGTTGAGACGGTCCTTCAGGTGTCCCCCGAATCGTCTACAGACACCTCGCTTCAGTCCGCCGGGCAAGTGTCACAGCATCAGAATGCACGCTGGTCCTTCCTGCTCAGCAGATACCCTCTAAATCCAGCTAAGACATCCACCACTGAACCCGCCCCCACCTCCAACCCCTACCCACTCATGCGAATAAAGCCCCCTCTTCAATGTACCTCCACCCCCAACTCAGTGAGACAACAGCAGCAGGGTCCGGCAGTCCTCTTCCCCAAACCCCAGCTCAGAACAGAGGAAAGCAATGGTCTCCCATTGAAGGCTGCAGAGAGGTACGTTGCATTTGGTGCCAAGAGCTCAATTGCACCAAATCCGCCCCCCACCCCTCCCAGGACCAAATCCTTTCAGCACATTACGAACGACTGGAAACCCCAAAGTAACGGCACAGCGATATCTGGTACATCACTTCCTGTTCCTCCCGCAAAGAGTGAAATCTCCTTCACAAACAAGCACAGCAGCCGACCGTCAAAGGTTCTGCCAGGTCTCAGTGACACAGAGGCGCTCAGGTATAAGCTTCTAAAGAAACTGAAGGCAAAGAAGAAGAAGCTTGCGAAGCTGAATCAACTGTTGGGCCGTCATGATGGAGCTGGCCCCCAGCCGGACAGCACTGAGCGGAACTCCCCCAGCACTGTAACCTCCAGCACGTACGACGGCTCCAGCTGTGACCAGTTTCTCTCAGAACTTCTCTCACCAGCCACCACAGCCAGCAACCTATCACCAGATAGCTCCGGCTTCCCAGACACGCTCACCGGTAAGCAGGACGGAGTCGAGAACTTGGACGTAGGAGCCTATGCTGTGCCTGAAGCCCCACAGACAAACACGTTAATGAACTCAGAAAACTTTCTAGATGAGTTTCTCTGGGATGCTGTGACTCGGCAGCCGACGGACATGGAGACGGACACGCTGAACGCTCTTGACATATTCTTGTAAACTGTTGGAAACAATCTGCGAGCTTCCAAACAAAGACAACAATACTTTTGACTTGCTATGATGAGACAATAATACTCGTTGCGCGTTTTTATTTATTCACACATCAATAAGGTATGCTGGTTGCAAGTTGGGTTTGTTTCTATGGAAACGCATGTTGAAGCATTCATGACCTTTGCAGCCGTGTCAGTAGACGACAGAATCTTAGAGATGGTTTTCCTTAAGTTTGGCACTTTTGTGTGGTTTGTTTTGAACTGGGTTGAATGAAGCCACAATGTTTACATGTTGAAACTGTTACATAAATGGCTTTTATGTGATTTAGTAAATACTTAAAATGTCTCTTTTTTTTCTTTTTTTTGTTATTCATCTGGACATAATGTGTGGACTGCATTTTTAATATTTGCCTTAATCAGCTTTCTCAGAGATGTCTGTGTTCATGCACTAATTTCCTTTTTTTTAATATTAAAGTTACTGAATATATTTATTTGGGAGTTGCAGATTTGGATTTTTTTTTTTGTGCAAATTCTTCATTTGTCAGATTATCTTGAATACTCTTTTCTTTTTGGAGCAGCCTTTGCCTTTTGGTCCAAAAAGGGAAGGGATTTGAAATTTTTCATGGAAATTATACATGTCTGTTTTGTTTTTCAATTGTCCTTCTGAATAAATATATAATATAATAAAAAGATGAATACCAACAGCAATATTAAGTTGTATCTGATGGTCTGACACAACAATTAGCATGAAATTCAGTCCTTGTTGAAATTTTCTCAAATAGATTCCCAAATGAGCTTTAACCTTGAAGGATATTGTGCATTTTCATTTAGTTTTTATTTATTTCAGAGTAAGAATGGGGTTTAACTCTAAAATTATGTCCAAAATAAAGGGTTCGCCTTTGGAATTAAGTGTCAAAATTTGTCATTTTTAAACCTAATCTGATCACAGTACAGAGTTCATTATTTTACACGAGTTTACATTCTATGGAAATCTGACCGTTCTTTGGTTTTCCCTCGAATTTGTCAGTTTCTTGACTGTTGGCGTTCAAGTCCATACAAAAAATCCAACCTGCTGCGATCAGTGCAACGTGAAGAGTGGAGATGCTTCTATATTTTTGCAGTGACAGTACTGTGTTAAAAAGTACCATCGTATCCAGGTGTTCCTGTGTTAGAACGAAAATATCATAAGGTTTATCTTATAGCAACCACATAGCAGTTTTAGAATGTCAAACATAATTTGCAAAAACAAGATGTTCCCATACCGGGAGTCGAACCCGGGCCGCCTGGGTGAAAACCAGGAATCCTAACCGCTAGACCATATGGGATCGTGTTCTGACGAGGGGTTATTAAGTATATCTTAATGCTTTTAAAAAAACGTATGGTCTAATTATTGTCCAACGTTATTATGACATCATAATTGTTTGAGGTGTGGAATCATGGGTTGTGTGATGTCACTGATGGTGACTGACACCAGCAGCGTACGAAGCCTCGCCCCTTTCTTTAAACTCAACAGAAAAAGACACAACTTCTGCGAAAAGAAAATAAGACACCCAGAATCAGTAGAAATATGTATCGTATGGATGAAATCGTCCGTGTGCACATAAGCAAATCTTTCTGTTTTTGTGGATTATTCAATTATTAATAATACACAAATTCATGTGCTGGTGGTGACATTTATTTTGCATCTCTTCATTGGCTAAAAGAAATTCTGAAATTGTGACGTGGTTTGCTGGATTACAATAAGGATTACACGCTGTATTTAATAAAAATAAAAGAAATATACATTTTTCAATTCAATTATTACAGTCTTATCGGTCTATAAAAACAAATAACTGAATTTTACTGTGTCCCATCCACATAAGCTCTGCAATTTAGTGAGTTTATAGTATCTTCACATTAATTCAATATCTTCTGATTAGAATTCTTTAACAGGGAGGGATGGGCGACAGTGGCTTTTATTGGATTCAATCCATTAACACCACAGTTTTCTATCTGTGCACCATCTGCTGGACTGAAACTGTGCAGGGGAAAAAAATAAAGCAATGCCATCGCTGGGTAAGGAGCAGAGAGGAAGCTGCATTACCGTTCAGCGGCACATGCAGGTGCTGTTTGACTGTAGGTAGCACACTGTTAATTAGACCCCTCATTCACGCCACATCGTTCTAAACTAAGAGACTAGTGTCCTGCAGTGGAGGACTGAAGTGCACCAAACACGATAGAAATGTCCCTCAAAGCATGAGGCTGTACGAGTGCATGTTCCTGACATCTGGCAGGGGAAGTAGCAGGGAGCCTCTTGAGTTAGGCCATAGCATCATTTACATAAAGAGGAAGCCACAGACCAGTGTGTACATGGGATGATGAATGATTACCCGATGTCACAGATGGGTTTTATCCTCTGCAACTAACTGAACATCAGGCAGTTCTGCTCCCCCGCCTCTCCATCCACCTGCTGCAGCTGCTCGCTCCGTGATCATGGAAAGCAAAGTGGTGGAGAACATTTACCTCCTGGTCATTGTCACCCTCGTCAGCGTTCTTCAGAACGGTGAGCACAAACACAGTTTTAGCGTAGTCAACCATACATTTCTGGAAAGATGTTTTTGGAAATGTTGTAATCTACGGCAAGGACCTGATCTTGTTCCATTTGTGTTTGTAAAGCTTTCTTTGCCCTCAAGGTTGAGAGGGAATGCAAGGTTCAAAAAAGTCACTCGTCTGCTTTCGATCGAGTGTCTTGTGCCAAGTAAGAGCTTCTTCTTTGGTACTCTGATCACCTGGAACAGTGACTGGCTTTGTGTGACTTTCATTTCCTCCTGCAACAATCAACTTTTCATTTCACCTGATACTCATTAGCCTAAACACTCAGAGACATAAATGACATCAAGTCTACCAAGCCGTCGCTTCTGAACACGCGTCAAAGTGCATAAAATAAAATCAATACATGGAATATCAAAATAATTAACATACAGCAGGACATATGGCATTTACCACTCAAATTAGCTCATAAAAATCTAAAAGGACCCCCAATGGGCCACAAAATACTTCCTGTTTTTAAAGCGACATGCCTGAGCCATATCCTGTCTTGCAAGTAATTTGAAGAAATGCCTTTAAGCGTGACGCAAACTTTTATTTTGAAAGTTTAACTCTTTTTAGATTGAAAAAAAAAAGAAAAATGGATGTATTCACGGAGAATTTTTTTTTCTTGAAATGCAGCTCTGTTAAAAAGCAAAGTAAATAACCGCACTCAGAATCAATGATGGATTAAAATGTGACTGTCCGGTGGAAAAATTGTTGTCTAGAGCCGATAATGTTAAAGACAGGAATGTTGACAAACGCCGTCACCTTAATTTACCTTCAGCTCTGGGCTTGTCGACAGGGTGGGACAACCACTGACTGTATGGTGATAACTGAAGCTAACGAGGGAGCGTCTTTATTTTTGGTGCCAAAAAAAAAGAAGAAGGAAAAAACAGATAATATTTAAAATGAATGAGAAAATTATTCAAATTCTAACCTAATTCATTTGTCTTGTGAGTTGAGTATCATCTCAGTGCTGCTTCAAGCCTCGCTCAATTAAATGTGATATTAATTCTGTAAATTATGGCAGTCTTCCCTTCCCAGAAGAACTGGCGGATACTTTTAAATACAAGTTGAGATAAGTGGCAGTGCCATCTAGTGGTTGTAATAATTATGACCACATGAAGGAACAGCAAGGTGTCAGGCGCTGCTTTTCCTGGCTGGGAGAGAACAGAGGTCCTCTAAAAATTCAAATTACATCGTTGTTCAACCTGAATTCTTTTAAGATTTCATAGAAATCCATCCTCAATTTTCCTGGTGAACACATCGTTGTAAGTCACCAATGGTACCAAATCGAATCGAAAAAAGAAAAATACATTTTTTGGAAAACGGATCTCAAAACTGAATGGGTTCCTCCGTGGCTCGTGGTATGCTGCTCCATCAAATTGGAGAAATACATAATCCTGGTAACAGACAAAGCAACAGCGGCTAACGCGCGACCTCCTGGGCAGAGGTAGCGAATACGCAGGCTACAACTTTATTTAAAAAAACAACAATCTGATTTCAGTAATAGGGAGAGGAAGCTTAGGGAGAGCGTCACAATGCTGATCACCCCTTAGTTTCCCGGCCTTTAGATGGAGAACCAGCCTTGTAAATTCTAGCGGTTTCTGAGTTTGTTTCCTGACTGGAGATTGGAGAACAGGGACATGGAATTCTGAGCAACACACGGTACTGATTATTGCAATTTATTGCAACAGCCAGTAAATGCTGCCTCTGAGTGTAAGCTCAGTTTTTCCTGGCGTTTCCCATTTCAGTTTTGCTCCTCCAACTCTCGGAGGGCCTCGCCGGGGTTTGGAGCTCATGTACCCTTCTACCTCATGGCTACTTCTGCTCTGCAGTATTTCCTAACAGGCTGATGCTTCCTTCTTGTAACATTGCTTCATAGTTTCAGGTGACTTCCTTGCATCAGCTAAACAGACTGCTTTACGTTTGTTCCAGTCGTAACTGCATGGATGCTTATCCCACTTTCCTGGCAGTGATGTGGTGTGCCGGTCTGTGTCTCAGTCAAGGTAATCATTAACTGTTTGCTGTGCTTGAAACACAATGTACACACACTCGCACAAAAAAAACTTCAACTCAGAAAAAAAAACAAAAAACCTTTGTTGGAGAAGTATCAGAACAGCGCTTAAACACTGACAGTATACGGCCCATGTGAATATTCTGCCTCTGTGTGATTGTTGAATTCTCAGTCCAACACTATGCACCTGGGACTGCTTCCATTCTTCTGGAAAGGCATTCTGGAACATTCTTACACCCCAAAAGGATTAGCAGGACCACTATTGCGCTCAAAGTCCTCATTAGCCAGCAGAAAGTTTTCCAGGTCGAAGTCGAGGTTTTCCAGTCAAGGATACGAGTTGGAGGTTCACTAATGACCCCATTTAGACCTTAAAGACCTTGAGAAACAGCTGTATTTTTCTAAATAACCCAAGACAACCTGAGCTATTTCTGAGTTATGCCTTTATTTCTAAGCCTCCCTCAATAACAACGGAACATAAAATGAACACTCTGCTGGAGAAGTATCAGAACAGCACATAAAGATTAACGCTATACGGTTCATGTGACCGTCGGCACCGACAGCAACCCTGCCTAGTCCGCCACTTTACAGCCGGGGTAAGGTGGAACTCTTCCCCGGGCTGGAGCACACGCTCAAAGGCTTCAGTCATGAAACATGACCACGCACAAACACCGACCTGTCAGTTTGATGTTTAAAGAGATACCCAATCATCGTCTCGTGAATCAGACCCGTAGATATTTTCAGAATAACTTTTTCTGTCATTTTGTCGAAGCTCCTGCGGCCTTCTCCGGGATGATCTACCTTGTGGTCAGGCAGAAGTACTTTATTGGATACATGGGACAGAATTCTCAGAGGTAAAGACGCACAAACACGCTTGTCCTCTGATGTGGAGCTACAAACACAGACTTCTATCTTTATTTCTCTGTAGCACCCCGGGCTACCTGTTTGGGAAGCGCATCCTCTCCTTCCTCTTCCTCATGTGCATCGTTGGCATCTTCAACTACCTGCTGGTTCGCTACTTTGGCAGCAATTATAAAGACTATATAGAAACCATCACCGGAGCTGCATCTGCTCTCCTCCTCATCCCTTAGTCCTCTCATACTTCCCCATAAATGATAAGGTTCTGTTTTCTTTACCAAAAAAAAAAAATCCTTTATTGTAAGACATTCAAACAAATAATTTAAAAAAAATTTCAAAAATACAACTGATTATTCCTCTAAAAGTCTGTTATAACACCTCTTTCAAACATCAAGTAAATAAATATTTAGTCCAGAAAAACACCTCTAACAACAACATCTTTAGACAAAAAAAAAACAACAACCACTCAAGTAATCTTCAGGATTTTCAGAGCTTCATCAGTGTTCCCCGTCTGGACCCCACAGCCATCAAGACCTCCGGTGCTGAGCTGCCGTCAACCGGCAGCTTGATGATTCTTGCGTTCTTGTGTGAACAACAACAAAATAAAATCTTCATCCACTGCCTCCTTGTGTCAGTCTCAACTTTTAACATATGAGCAGAGAGGACAAGTTAGACGAGTAAAGAACGAAGAATAACTTCAATATGCAACACAAGGAATGCACTAGTTACATTAAATTTTCTTTTGCTGAAGCCAAACCAGTGAGGGAAATCAAAGAGGGCATCAGAGTAGTATTTCAGGGTGAAGGAGGCATCTCTCCACACAGGTCTGTCCTCCATCGCTTCCTCCGTCTCGATACGGATGTGTTTTGCTCCCCAGCTCTCCAGCGCTTCACTCAGGTCAATCTAACATAAATCAATTTTGATGTTTATAATAACAATAACAATAATAATAACAATAATAATAATAATAATAATAATAATAATAATAAAAGCCGGTAGAAGAAACACTCATCCTACTTCCACCCTGTAGCTCTCCCCCGCCACCGAGGAGATGGTCCAGTCCAGGCCTTTCTCCAACTGCCACTTGATGAATGGGTCGCTGCCTTGCAGGGACACCACATAGTGCTTCAGGTCTGATATTTGAAGAGACAAAGTAAGAAAAAGGGAGAGAAAACATGTTACCACAGTTATTTTCAACACTCCACCCAAAAGTCCCAAGTTTGAAGCCAGAATGAGTCATCAGACTACTTGACACACTTCTAGCTGCAAATGGTTGCAGCTGGAAGTTGTAGTTATGTTATTCAGGAGATTATTTCATTTCATGATATATGTTACTCTAAAAAATACAGTTTGTACCGTAGTCTAACTAAAAGGACGGCCGCGGTGTGCACATAGATCACATCCAGAATATTTTGAAGCTTGTGTTATGCAAAAGACATTCAGTCATTCTCATAATACACCAACAATGAGTAAAACATTTTTTTTTAAATACACAGAAATACAAAAAAATGATTTAGCCTACTGCTAATCACGTCAGAGAATGTTTTTCAAACTTAAAATTTGTATGCTAAACTAACAAGAAAGAAAGGTCACTGTGCAATCGTGCATAATTATAATAATAATAACATTATCATTATTATTATATTATATTATTAGAATAATAATAACATTATTATTATTATAATATTCTTTTCCTACTACTATATTTAAATAACATGATAGATACATTTAAAAAACTACATGCATCATTAAACGTAAGTCATATTATTTCTAAAATAATATCCAATTAAAAAAAAGTGTGTACTTATTATTGATGAATTGAATGTTTGCACATAGCTCCTGAGGTCAGTTACCTCTGCGGCTCTGAGCGCAGCAACAGGCGGACACCAGCACATGGATCCTCCGGGACAGGAGACTCTTCCTGAAGCTGGTGTACTGCCACAGGTTTTCCACTTTAACTGTCCTGTTAGAAGAAGAAGAAGAAGAAGAAGAAGAAGAAGAAGCACATCAATAAGACAGTTTGACGTGAGTTAAAACTGAGCTATTGTTCCACATCTCCTCCTGTTTACTTCACCTTCCCAGTGACTTCTGAAAAACTATTCTCCCTCCGCAGGACTCGAACTCGTCAATGAGAACCAGACTCTTCTCCGGGTCGCTGTGGACTCGGTAGCCCGAACCGAGGGCAATCACAGAGAATCCGAGCGGGGGATTTTGGAGAAACTCCTCCAGTTCTGTTACCGTCAGCCGGCTGTCGGTCATTTTCTGAAGCACCATCAAGCCTGCATGTGGAGTCGGCGGTTGAACAGCAGGGTTTTATTACATCGCTGTCAGGCTGGAGATGATCAAACAAAACTATTTCCTGTTCACCACCAAAATAATGTCGAGCAACATAGTACGGGTCAAAACTCATAGCGAACATATGAATATTTCAAATCATTGCCATCCATCCATCCATTGTCTTCCGCTTATTCCTGTTGAGGGTCGCGGGGGGGCTGGAGCCTATCCCAGCGGCAACGGGCAAGAGGCGGGGTTCACCCTGGACGGTCTATTTCAAATCAACTAGCAAAAAAAATTATGAACAATCAAATCTTTAGCGACAGCGTTATAAAAACGTAAGTCATAGGATTAATTTAGTGCCTCTCTCCCAAAAGCCAGGGGTAGTCTCCAGCCCCCCCCCCCCCCCCCCCCCATGCCCCTTAACAGGATAAGTGAAAGAAAATGGATGGATGCATGCATTAGGCCAAATCAAATTTCTTTCCAACATGTAAAATCGTCCTGACACAGTGGATAAACTACTTTGGTGTCTGGTCTGATCTAGTAAAACTCTAGTGTCTCTAACAATCGCTGCTCCCTTCAAGTTGATACATTTTGTGTTTTATTTTGAAAGTATCTACTTTCCGGTGTAGTTCAAGCGACCTCGAACAATTCAGGATATGACCCTGCTCACTTTAGACACTCTTTGGAGGATTTACAGAGCCTTTGAATGAAAATATTTAATAAATACAATCTTTTAAAGAAGGTTTGTCTCACAAAATTGTATGTCAGAATCAGTTTACAGGCCAGTCGCTTACACAAATACAAGGAATATGACTCCATGGTATTTCCCTTGTAGGCTGAACTATATATATATATACATGTGGTGTTTGTCCACGTGCCCGACAACAACAGCAGGCTGTCTCATGAGCTGTGACGGAAAACTATAGCCACCCTCGACAACGCAGGTCAACTATCAGTCACCTGACCCGCCTTTGTGGTGTACATTCCTCTGTCACACATTTGTATTCTACCCCCACAAAGATTTTTCAGATGGTTCAAAGTTTAGATCAACAGTGAAACTCACATCTGCAGATTTATAAATGCTTCCTTCAGCAACTTAACAACTCCATATATGGTTATAACCTCCTTCTTGCCTGATAAGACAAAATCCAGTTCGCAACATTAATGATTAGAAAAGTACACACCATATTTGAACTTGCTGAACCCTTTTATACATGTTTTCCCCAATTCATATTAAAGAAATCAAATGTACTACAATCAAGGCGCTATATCCACAACACAAAGTAGCCACTGCTTTTTTAAAAACTCACATTACTTCCCGTCTGTATACCTTGATACCCAAAACTGGCATAGATGTTATACCTATATGCTTTTTTTGGGTTGTATATCAAATAGATAGCTTGCCTCCCACGGGAATAAATAAAGTTTTCTGAAGCTGAATCTGAAATAGCGATAGTTGCCTATATTTCTGTATTATAATGGAATTTTTAAATGAAATTCAGACAGCAGCCTACACATGTATTGGGAATGTTTCGGTTGTTTGAAGTTTTGTTTTTGAGTAGCCTGTGTTTATTGTTTACTGCACAAAATTATTTTACTCCATTTTTTTTTACACATATGTCTTACCTCTTCACTTTCTAACATGTACAAAATAAATATTTCCATTCTTTCCATCATTTGTAGAACTTTTCAAGCAGCAGAAGCCTGCTTTATGTTGTTTTTTTTATTTTATGATCTAATGAATGTTGAATCTTAATGACTCCAACAGTCTTTGTGGCCTAGATAAGACAATGTGCTTTTCTCTCCCACACAGGTGACTGCAAACAAACCTGACCTATATTTTACTTTAGTGTTTTGTCACACTGTGTTCTGCACATGCAAGGCGGAGACATGACATCATCTAGGCTACACCTGCACGTTTTAAGGCAAAACACCGTCTCCTCCTCATAAAAACAAACTTTGTATAGACTGAAAAGTTGATTTTATCCTCAGCAATTTACTGTATGTGTTGCGGAACTAGGCAAGGCAAGGCAATTTTATTTGTATAGCCCGTTTTCACAAACAGTTTGTCTCAAAGGGCTTTACATGGCATCATGACAACATCCTCTGCCCTTAGACCCTCACATCGACTGAGGAAAAACTCCATAGAAAACCCTTTTAACAGGGAAAAATCTAAGAAACCTCAGGGTGAGCAACAGAGGAGGATCCCTCACCCAGGACGGACAGACGTGCAGTAGATGTTGCTACAGACAAGAAAACAGTTTACAATACAAAATGTGGGAAACATGGAAATGTTAATAACAGTTGAAGAAGGAAGCTTCTGGAAGGGGAGGCAGGGAGAGCAAGCCAGCTTGATGGGGGACAGGATGGCAGATTGGTTTATGGAAGGGGAGTGGGGGCCGGTGTAATAGTAGGGAATAGAGGGGGGGGGGGGGGGGGGCGCGATGCAGGCGGTGGTTGGAGCTCTGGTGGATCTGTGGAAACACAGAGAGACTGCGAGACACCAAGGCCAAACTACAAAGTGCAACAAGTAGTGGTAGTGACAGTTCCAAAAATGTGCAGGGAGGAGAGGAGAGGAGAGGAGGGAAGGGCTCCATGTAAACTGATGTGTCCCCCTGCAGTCTAAGCCTGTAGCAGCATAGCTGTCAATGGTTCAGAGCTACCTGAACCAGCCCTAACTGAAGGCTCTGTCATAGAGGAAGGTCTTAAGCCTGGACTTAAACGTAGTTAAAGTGTCTGCCTCTCTGACCCATGGAGAGAGCTGGTTCTACAGTAGAGGAGCCCGGTAACTAAAGGCTCTACCTCCCAGTCTGTTTTTAGAGATACTGGGAGTCACTAAAAGACCTGCATTCTGGGAGCGGAGTGCTCTGGTGGGACAGTAGGGACTAATGAGTTCTTTCAAATAGGATGGGGCTTTATCATTGAGAGCCTGATGAGTCGGCAGAAGGATTTTGAAGTCGATTCTAGATCCTACAGGAAGCCAGTGGAGAGAAGCTAAAGTGGGAGAGATGTGTTCTCTCTTCTTAACTCCCATCAAAACCCTCGCTGCAGCGTTCTGGACCAGCTGGAGACTCTTTAGAGAGTATTTAGGACATCCTGACAGGAGAGAGTTGCAGTAGTCCAGCCTAGAAGTGATAAATGCATGCACCAGCTTCTCAGAATCACTCTGGGAAAGGATATTCCTAATCTTAGCGATACTTCGCAGATGGAAGAAGGCGGTCCCAGTCACATGCTTTATGTGGGAGCTGAAGGAAAGGTCCTGGTCAAAAATGACCCCAAGGTTCCTTGCAGTTGTACTCGGGGTGAAGGTGATGCCATCTAGAGTAGTGATCTGATTAAAGAGTGTGTCCCTGTGGTGTTTAGGTCCAAACACGATGACCTCAGTTTTATCTGAATTTAGCAGTAAGAAGTTAGAAGACATCCAGGATTTAATGTCTTTCAGGCAGTCTTGCAGATTAGTAAACTGGCTTGTGTCGTCTGGCTCCATCAACAAGTAAAGTTGTGTGTCTTCTGCATAACAGTGGAAGTTGATCGAGTGCTTCCGTATTATGTCACCTAATGGGAGCATGTAAAGAGTGAAGAGAATTTGTCCTAAAACTGAACCCTGTGGTATACCATATGTAACTCTGCTATACTCTGAATAGTCATATTAACATTAACAAACTGAAACCTATCTGATAAGTAGGACTTCAACCATTTTAGGGCAGTTCCTTTAATCCCAATGTCATGGTCTAGTCTCTGTAGCAGGATGCTGTGGTCGATGGTGTCAAATGCAGCACTGAGGTCCAAAAGTACAAGTACAGAGACAAGACCTCTGTCTGAAGCTATTAGAAGATCATTAGAGACTCTGACCAGTGCTGTTTCAGTGCTATGGTGTTCCCTGAATCCAGACTGGAAGGCTTCAAAGAGCTTGTTCAAGGATCTTGGAGATGTAGGGGAGGTTGGATATAGGCCTATTGTTGGCTAACACATCTGGGTCAAGAGAAGGTTTTTTAAGTAAAGGGTTGATGACAGCCACCTTAAAGGCCTGTGGCACATAACCTGTGACTAAGGAAATATCAATTTGATTTAATATGGACGTATTGACTAAGGGGAAGGCATCCTTAAGGAGGCTTGTCGGGATGGGATCCAGCAGACAAGTGGCTGACTTGGAGGAAGTGACTGCAGATGTTAATTCTGACAGGTCGATGGGGGAGAAGCTGTCCAAGTATGCACCAAGTCTGGGAGGTGCTTCTATGAGGACTGTAGTCTGTCCTCCATTACTGGCAATCTTTGTTCTAATATGCACAATCTTTTCAGTAAAGAAAGATAGGAAGTCGTTACTGCTGAGAGTTGGGGGGATGCATGGCTCAACAGCACTATGGTTCTTGGTGAGCCTGCCCACGGTGTTGAAGAGGAACCTGGGGTTGTTCTTATTCTTTTCTATTGGGGACGAGTAGTAAGCGCTTCTAGCATTATGGAGTTCTTTTTTATATATTAATAAACTCTCCTTCCAGGCTTGGTGGACTTCCTCGTGCTGGCTGGAATGTGTCTTCCTTTCCAATTGTCTGGTCTTCTGTTTTAAGGCACGCAGCTCTGGGCTGTACCAGGGAACTCTTCTTTTTTGGCTGATAACCTTCTTCTTCAGGGGAGCTACGGCATCAAGTGTCCCAAGGAGTGCTGCTGCAGTGCTGTCCACAAGATAGTCTACCTGTGTGGGTGTGAAATCAGCATAACTGCCCATTATATCACTACAAGATGTGGCAGCAAGTTCTGCTGGAATAAGCTCCTTAAATCTAGAAACAGCAGTGTCAGATAGACATCTACTGAAGCGGGACTTTTTCCCAGGTAGGATATAATTTGTTAAAGTAAATTCAAATGTAATTAAGGAGTGATTAGACAAGACAGGGTTCTGAGGAAGAACTGTGATGAGGTCAGCTTCTATTCCATAAGTGAGTACTAAATCAAGGATGTGATTAAAAGTGTGAGTGGGTTTTTCTATCATGACTTTGTCTGAGTTCAATGCCAAGTTAGACAGAAAGTCATGGAATTCTTCTAAGAACTCAGAATAAGGTGCAGGAGGACGGTACACCACAGCAAGTAAGAGTGGTTTCTCTGCTTTCCAGTCTGGGTGAGAAAAGCTGACAGTCAGGCTCTCAAATGAATTAAATGAACTGTTAGGTCGAGGGTTAAGCACCAAATTTGACTGATAGATTGCAGCTACTCCTCCTCCTCTGCCAGTGGTACGAGGTACATGGTAGTTAATGTAACCAGGAGGGGAAGATTCATTTAAACTAACATACTCATCTTGCTGCACCCAGGTTTCAGTTCGTGCTAATGCACCAATCTGATAATTAGTAATTAAATCGTTCACTAGGCGAGACTTGGATGGGAGAGATCGAATATTAAGCAAACCACATTTAATAGTTGTATTGGGTTGATTTGCTGGAGTAGTGGTTTTAATTTTAACTAAGTTGCTATAAATTACTCCTCCAGATTTGGGTGTAGGCTTATATAACCTCGGGGCAGACACAGTTTCTATATGCTGGGCTTGCTGTTCCCAGGTCAGCCGAGAAATTACTTTTTGGATAATACCACCAAGGTTACAGCACTATAATGATATTACTCATCATAGATCACTCATGCTTTATCATGCGCAAAGTTATGTAAGTTAATTCCAGATAACACCGGAACCAGATAACCTGGTTTGTAGAAAGGAAAACTGATTGAATGTAAGGTGAAGTTCAGTCTGGCCCGTATCAATGAAAGATTGGACCATAAAGCATCACTTGTGGAAGAGAAACTGACTGAATTGAGGAGTGTAACATTTATTTCTGGGATAATGAACAATACTAAAATGCCTAAAATCTAATGGCTTAAGACTTATGGGTGGGCAGACGTCAAACTGAAGCTTAAACGTCGTTAGAACCGCCAGAGAAGGATATTATTTGATGAACTGAGCCAGTGTACTGGTTGTTTCCTGTCCGCTAGAGGTCGTTGCGCACACGCTGTCGCTGCGCTGGCTCGTGCTTCTGCCAGTACCAGTAAAGGAGAAAAACAAACCCGTTTCTTTACTTCACCATGAGAAGATGGGGACTTTTAAACGAAGACCAGCAGCCATGCAATGTCATAATGTGATTAACTGGTGCAAACTGGTCGCTGTGGTTCTTCTTTGGCTCGGTAAGTGGGGTCAATGCCCAACTAGCGTGGCTGTCGCGTTAGCTGGTACGCTAGTGGCAAGTAGGATGTGGGCCGGCTGTGAAGACCGGAAGTTGATGTGGCCTTCAAAGTAAATCAATCATTGCTGCAAAAATCTGGCATAACAATCCGTGATATTACGGATGATATTTAAATAGACATTCGTATTGCAAGTATCTGGTTGAATTTTTTTGTACGGTTATCCTAACAACAGCTCTGCTAAGTAATAGGATAAACATGATTCACGCTTTTATTGTGAAATCAAGGAGAGAGGACCGTATTTATTTGAGGAAATTGACACAAACGACACATGCAGGCTAAAGCAGGTGAACCGCATTGCAAATTAAAGTAATTTCATACGTGTCGTCAATTTTATTAAAATCTTCAGCTCTGTCACATCTATTTTGGTAATCAGTGAACAGACTAGACCACTCAGGAGCTTAATTTGGGTGCAGCTGCTGCCTTAACACTTTTACAATTGAAACTTTGTTAAATTTGACTTTGACTTGTCATAAAAGAACAGCCCTGAAGGTCCCACCCACACGGTTTCCTCTCTTTAGATCAGTTTTGTTTTCTCAGAAATAAAAGGTCTCTGTGTGTACTGGTGAAGGATTAAGGTGATAGCAGTCCTGCCCCAGCTGGAATTAGTAAACGAACTTTTGGACAATCAGACACTTAATCTTTACCTCAAGACCGAGACTGACCTTTGTCTTTTAAGTTTCCACAGAATTGCAACATATTTTATGTCCGGAAATGATGGCATAATTTATGGTTGCATTGCAAAGCAGCAATTGCGCACTGCCACAAATGGATCATTTCCGGATAAACTTTTATGTTATTCCAGTGTGAAAATAGAAATATTGTTTTCTAAATAAAAAAAAGAAAAAAATACCTTTTTCTGGATCAAGGGTGGAAAAAATAGGTTTTGCATTTGTCTTAAATAAATATATTAATGGGCTTTTCTGGTGCGGTGACCTGACAGACCAGATGCCCGCGTGTCAGGGTTCTTACAAAGTCTTCATAGGTTGGAAAATGCAAAATTTTAACTGATACCTTTGCAAGATCAAGAATATATTTAAATATTTAGTTTTCATAATCTCTAACTATTTAAGTGTAAAGGCTTTGAAATTTTTTTTGGTTTATGTACCTCAGAAGACTCAAAAAGTTCTTGAGTCTTGAAAAGCGGAGCGTTCACTGGTATTATATGACTTAACACATTAGAAACACATTTGCTTGTTTGACGCTTTTTCTATAACAATCTACAGTTTTATGTTGGATCAGTGACTTTAAGTGAATATCATCAACAGATTGAATTATTGGCTGCTCATGTCTGCCCTAGTTTACTAATTAATTAATTGTCGTGATAATTCTCTGGCTTTCTTTTTCGGCTCCTCAAGGTCTCACTGCTTCAGATGAAAAACACACCCATGTAAGTCCTGCTGCCAGATTCTGGCTGTGATTGTGCTGTGTCATGTGGACCAACAGTGTGTGTCAGACTTAACTCGAACCCCCGTGTGTCCCTCCAGGCAGCCGAGCAGCAGCACAGCAAACACAGCGCTGTGGGTGAGTAAGAGAGTTCACTGCAGATGGTCTGAAACTTTAGTTAGTTGTCACTGAGGAAATCAGACCTCTTCCAAGATACTTTTTAATGAGGTTGCCATGATGACATTTGTATTGTATATCATTTGTCTTTGCAGACTGTGGGTAAAAATCTCGATTCCAAAACCAAAATTTTTGATCCAAACAGCTGAAGGGAAAGAGAACTGCATTACAGTAGTATTTCCACCATCTTCACTTGTCCAGACTCTTCCTGTGGATTTGTTTTATGTTTTTTGTGATGTATTGCTTTG
>NC_141334.1:10385000-10645000 GCF_037954235.1 Aulostomus chinensis
AGAAACTAACCAGAGTGTAACAACTAGCCGTAGCCTCTGAGGGATGAAATTGGAGGATGAATTACAAAGAAACAAATAGTTTAATGCTGAGGAGGAAGAGTAGAACAATGACTGCAACCAAATAACACATCCTGTTACGGATCCCACAAGGAATGCAAACACGTTGTTGTTAATTCCTGTCGTACCACAACGGTGGGTCGGCCACCTCTACTGGAAGAATCAAGATCCTCTTTCACACAGCCTGTTCACGCCGGGAATCTCTTGCTCACCGCCTGCACAGACACTAAACGAGGGAAGCAACCTAGGAGACGTATAAAGCTTATTTGAATGAACGTGCTTCTGTTCAGTCCTCGAAAATAAGCATAGAAATAAATTATTTCAGGTGGGAGTGGCGATTTAGGATTTCTTGAATTGTTTCCAGTGAGAGCTTTTATGTTGTTTACATGATCTTGCACAAAATAATTTATGTAATAAAGAGCTGTTAACTTTGCTTTTATTCAGCCGTGGACCAATAGATGTTCTCGACTCAGTGATACTTCAGCTACACATGCAAAAATGCTCATGTGTGTCAACAGATGGATTGAAGACTTTGCACCGACACTGCAGCATGCACGAGCGCGCGCACACACACACGCGCGCGCACCCACACACACACACACACACACGCATGCATGTCTAGATGAAGTTGTCCTCTTTTATTTCATACATTTGAAGTGTTAGGCGGGAGTGTTTAATAATTATATGGATGCCGGGAATTTCTCCGGGAAGTTGGTTGATCCTGCTTGGATCTTTCTATTTATTTTTTAGGGAATTATTAAACTGGGCTTCAATGGAAAAATTACCTGCAGCTCCTGATAAGAGTTTAGTGGGGTTACAGCGCCCCATCAGGTCATTTTCTTTCAGAAGTCTTTACTGATCAAATGATTGAATCCAGCAGAATCGATCACACGGCGCGTTCCTGATATAAGAAGAAGTCACAGCCATTCATGTTTTACGGATTTAATTCAAGCAAAAGTGTGAAAAATAAGTGCAAATACTCTTCCTGCTCAAGTTTGGGACGACTGAGACATAAAACAGGTTTAGTGCCTGAAAAAGACACATTCTTTATACATATAATGCACATTGAATAAATTGATCTGCATGATTTGGAAAGTAAAAAATTACATAGAGGAGCGACATTACATATTGTTAATATTAATAAGACTGCCAGCTTTGTTCAGCCATTCAGGTTTTTTTTTCTACTCTATTCCCCAAGGTAGACACACAGTTTGTGCTCCCATGAATTCAGATTAAAAAAAAGTTCCATGAGATCTTTTGGACTTTAATATCCACTGGGGTCTCTATTTAGGGATGATTATCTCTATTTCATTATTTTGGTTCTAGGGGGTTCCAGTGATTGTTCTCCTTCATGAGCTGTCGGGGTACGAGGGGGACTGGAGCGTCCTCCCAGCTCTTCCTCTGTGAGCCTCAAATCCAGATAATAAACAAATTAATTAAAATCACATTCACTTATAAGCACTTCAGCAAATTTAGCTGGTATCATTCCTTTGGGCCAAAAGAAGACAGAAAGCTATAACTTCTTTTTTTGTGTGGATATTTGCAGTCTATCTGCCACATACGGCCAGTCAGCATCCTGGTTTCTCTTCATCGAGGAGGAAACTGGTGTGGTTCTGGCCGCTCTGCTGCAGCTCCTCCGCAGATATCAGGCCCATCAGGTGAGATGTTGCTGAAGTGCAAACAGTGATGCTGGGAACTTTCCTGTCATAAAACCGGACCCTGTCTCTCTTTTTTTTGCAATTTACAGGAATGGTTTTTGGGGAAACGTATCCATGACAACGAGGCCTCCATCATCCACCACTATGCCTTTTCTGAGGACCCCAGCTCCTTTGGTTACCCTGACCCAGCAGCTGGCTGGGCTCTCAGCGCGCCGCTGCTCTGGAGGTGTGTGCAGATCATGTTTGTTTTGCTCGTGGCAGCATGAATGTTACATCAGTGTGTTCCTGCCTAGTCAGTGTTTTTACTGGTTCTACTTTCAGACTCAGTGGGCGGATCCAGCACCAGCAACTCAAGTCAGATTTTACTATCGACTTGACGCACGAGGTAGTTTGAAACTATTTAGTTTTGTCACTGTGTCGGTTTCATCTCTTTCCACCAGGTTATGTCATGTTGAGGTCTGACTGGCTTCTGCTGAACACTTGCGAGGGGGGGGGGGGGCAGTGACAGTTGAGTGGTGGGATCCACTAAGAGTCTTCTACTGTTGTGACCAACTGCTTTAGACATCACTAGGAAACTCTAACCAGCTGAACTTGGACCGATGACCTCATCCTCCAACATCTTTAGTGTGATATTCACTTGCTCAAAATCCTGGTGTTGCTGGTGTTGAGGGCTCGGATGACAGATTAAAGAAGCGTGGGGGTGGGGTGTGTGTGTGTGGGGGGGGGGATTGTTGACAGAGATGCAGAAGGGTTTGATGAAAGAGGGTGCAGGAGCACAAGGCCTTGAAAACTGCTTTTACCTAAGGCATACTCTTAAAAACTGCAAAATACTAAATGTCCTTTCCCTCAAAGAAACATTTAGATTGTATTCTCAGCTGCAGAAGAACAAGGTAACAACAACAGAACCTCCCAGAGCTGAGACTGAGCAACCCTGCAGGCTTACGCTGAGAAGAAGTGGCTGATGGATCTCCGAGCTGACTAAGCTAACCTCCCATAACAACAGTTACAGCTAACGTCAAGCGGCTAGCATGACGAGTGAGACTGATCAGAGCTTTGACGAGAGTTACGCCTGCCAACACGAAGAACCAGCTGCTAATATCAGCGCCATGTTACAACTGTTTAACCAACTGTTAGAGACATACTTTCATCTACTACCCTCTACTAGATCGCTTTGTTCATATGGGAGGAGGGAAATGGCCCAAGGCTGACAGCAGTCCCGGAGTTCTGCACAGAGCTGAGAGACGACTGCTCCACCACATTTAAAACGTACCTGCCCAACTGTGTATGTACAATTCTCATTTACTGACATATAAAACCCCCGGTCCACCAAAAAAAAAACACGCGCTTCACTGCTTGTCCTTCACTTCAAAGCTGTTGTGGCTTTCCTCTTCAGAGAAGACACTTGTGCAAATGTGATGCGGACACTTGAGGCTTTTTGTGCTCACGTCCAGAGTTTTTGATGAGATGCAATCTTTTTTTTTAAGCTGTCAATAGAAAATGTGCAGAAATGCCAAATCGAACAAGCAGAGTTTTTAAAAGTGCGAAACAATGACTGGAGGAGATCTTAAAATCTCAACAAAAAAGTTGGAATGTAGATTCTTAGGAAAGGATATAGATAGATAGAGAACGAGCACACAAGACAACACATGAAAATCAAGACAGGATGAACTGTTCGTAATATCTGAAAATGAAAGCAAGATTTCCTCTGGATGTTAGAGACAAGACACAATATCTACGAGTAATGTGTGAGGCTTTTTAACTGATTGAATTTTAGGTCCATCACATCCCACCCATTCACTCAGGATTTGAGTATATCTGTGTACTTTTACTGCTGCGCACCCTTATAAAGGTTGGCTTCTTCCTCTCTTCTGCAGGGAGATCCAGTGTCAGAGACAGACGTATTTGTTGCTGTGAAAACTTGCCATAAATTCCACTCTGAGCGAGGTATATCACATTACTACATCTTCCGCATGACTGCGGTGATCAAACTGTAAATTCAGTTGGTTATAATATTCTTAGGGCTGGCTGGGACTTTAAATCTTCGATACCTTGAATTTGAACTTCAACCCTCAAATTATTACTGATTTTAATGCATCCGAACCAATTGGAAATGACATCACACGATAGATTACAAACTTTGGTTTTAGTTTTCAGCTATTCTGCATTCTCACACTCAAAAAAGGTTCCTAAAATGAAAGTAGAAACTAATTTACCAAAATGTGGATTAACTTAATGTTTAATGCTCTATAGGCACACATTTTCTCCACTAAAAGCAGTTTTAGAACATAAAAGAAATCCCGCTTGGAGATTTGCATTTGTATTTGTATTTAAATTTGGTATTGATTGACGAGTCATCTTTCAATAATTGTTAAAACAATTTGATCGGTGACGTAAAAGTTTGATAATCACGGCAAAGAAACTGAAAGCACAATCCACAAATGATCACGTGCTCTATTTCTGTACTCAACTTTGTCCGTTCGTGATGATCATGAAAATAAAACCTAGTGTGCAGGACAGTAAGTTGAGAAACCTTTTTTCACTGCTTTTTTGTTTGTTTGTTTGTTTCCTGCCACTGTTGTGACAGTCTGGTGGCCACTCAGTCCTCATTGACCTGCCAGGGGAACGTAAGCAGTTAAAATATAAAACCCTCATCCAGGCTGTCTGCTAAATTGCATCGGTTTGTGTAATTACTGAAAACACTGGCGTCTGCTTTTGAAAAGACTGCAAATGAATCATCCGTTATAGAATTTTAAAACCGGTGAACAACATCTAAAGCAGAACAAATGATTAACGTGGCTCTGGACTGACTTAAGAATTTAGAACTGTGCTGGAAGCAGTCGCAGCAGCACACGACGAATATGATGTTGGATAATGTAATGGAGGGTGTCTTAATTATTTACAATGTATTTATTTTGCTCAGTCCCAAGGATTAAAACGATTTTTCACCCAAAACATGTATTTTGATTTTCAAGTACTCACAAATAGGTCTTCATCTCACAAAGACGTTTCAGTAAAATCCACTTCGGGTCAAGTATTCCTTTTATGAGAGTAGACATCTTTTATGAATTGTGACTTTGACGACAGCTTTAAGAGCCATCAAACGGTGATTCTGTGTCCAGAGTTTCATGCTTTTCTTCTCCCTGTCCTCCCCTCAGTGCCGGTGGTGAAGGCAACCTGGGAGAAAGATGCTCGGTTTTTGGAGTACTACAGTGACGTCACTGATTCCTCCATTCCTACAATCAATCTGGGAGTGGCTAATACTGATAGAGGTACGCCGATGACTCCTTTTAATAGACGTGTGTGCAGTGTGAGATTTTTCTTCCTCTGTACGATCGCAGCTCAGTTACTGCAACTTCTCTCCGTGCCCTTTTGTGTCCTTTTTTTATACCTGATATGAGTTCCAGCCTGTCCTTGACGTTTAAGTGCACCACATATATTGATGTGTGGATGGACAGATCAAAAGACTAAGAGGTAGCAATACCACAAATTCTGGCCTCTCCTCTCTGCTAGCAAGTGGGCAGATGCATCTCTCATGGGGCAAGAAATAATTCCTGCACCAGTGGCCAGCAGCTTCAGGGAGAAGAGGCTTTGTATAGGACGTGTTCTTCACCTCTGATTACAGCACAGATTCGTCTGCATCACTCTCCAGTGTAACCCGTTGTGTTGTTTCCTCTGTCCAGGAAGTATTTCATTGTCTACTTCCCCCCTCCTGACTCCGCCCTTTTGTTTTTGTTCATTTGTACACATGTTGTTGTTTTTTTTTTTAGGCGAACTACCCAAATCTCCTTGTAGTTTGATATTCTCTCCTCTTTTCTCCCTTTTTTAATGCATCACATTAACCATATCCCACTCTTTAAAGTGATACCTCACCCAATGAATGTATTTCGCCTTTAAAGTACTCACAAATAGGTTCCTTAAAAGAGCCAGCCATGTATATTTCGCTAGACGCCGGCAGAGTTCTCCCATGCTTTCAACTGTACAGCTACCAGATGTAATTCCTCTATGTTCATCTCCTCACTAAAGCTCTCATCAAGAGCTCTCATCTGAAGCAGAACAGCTCCCAACCCCCTGAAAAACTTACCCCGTCAGTGTCCAAAGTTTTGAAAACTAAATAATAGATAAAGCTCTGGAAAGTTGACAAGCACACGTCCACCCTCCAAAGAACGAAACTCGACTAAAGAGAAAAAAAAATTCATCACAAGGTCTGTTATCTGGGAGCTGCCAACCCAGGGGTGGAAGAGGAAGAGGAGAGAGTCCAGGATGCCAAAAAAGCCATTACAGTTTTTTTTCTTTAAAATAAGACTTCTTATAAAGGTTTAGTTCTACACGTTCTCATATTAACTCCTACAAGGTGAGCTGAGCTCATATTTTCAGCAGGACTGCTACTGCTCCATTTTTTCTGATTTCATGTCAACATGTTGTCTCTTTGCAGGACACTGCGGGAAAACGTTTGCCATCTTGAGGCGATTCCTGAGCAAAGCCGTGCCAAAGTCTGACTGGTTGCTGATTGTCGATGATGATACACTCATCAGGTAACCGGGAGAAAGTAGTTTTAGTCTTTTACCCCACCAACGTAAACGTACTGCACCTCTCTACTCTCCAACTCTATTTTTCTATTTTCTTTTAATTATGCAGTACAGGAGCCTACATACCCCCTTGCAGGTGTTTTCACTTAGACTGTCTGATTAAAATTCTGCACAAATTCATGTGCCAGTGGTGCAGCTCTCATCAAAACTCGCAGGAAGGATTTTTTTGGGGGGTACACACCAATACAATCCTGAGAAAAATGACCAGGAAATGAATGAAAACAGCCAGTCATTTGATATTTGATAATCATTTTTGTGCTTGTGTTTGTACACGTTGCTCACTTCTTGTGTGGTCCTCGACAGTTTACCAAGGTTACGCCAGCTGCTACGTTGCTATGACCCAAAGGAAGCAGTGAATCTTGGGGAGAGATACGGCTACGGCTTGGTTCAGAAGGGGTACAGCTACACCACAGGAGGCGGAGGGTGAGGCTTTGGGAGAAAGGGAACGTGCTGGGGCAGGTTGTGTTTTGGTTTTGAGGAATGTTTCTGACATTGCAGGGCAGCAGAACTAGAAGAACAAAAATATTCTTTTCAGAATATCTAATTTTGGCTAAGTATTCAAATATTGAAGATGAAACAGGAAGTGCTGCCTCCTGGATCTGTGAAGGGAAAAACAAAGCAGATGCTGACTATGAGACGGTTAGGAATTCCCCCAAAAAACACGCTTCAGCTTTGAAATGCAAAACTGTGTGTGTGTGTGTGTGTGTGTGTGTGTGTAGCATGGTGCTCAGTAGGGTGGCGGTGTCCAGGCTACTCTCCAGTGGCTGTAGCTGCTACAGTGACGATGCTCCTGATGACATGGTGCTGGGAAGGTGCTTCACTTCCCTGGGTGTTCCCATCACTCACAGTCCTCTGTTCCACCAGGTGGGAACTGTTCTTCATATAACTGTAGGGACCAGTGACCTTCATGGTGTGACATCCCCAGAAAGACACTGACACGTAAATATTGAAGGGGTTTCACTTGAAATTTCCAACCAGGAACTCAAATATTCTCACTTCTGAGTTCAAGTGGATTCGCACCATTCTTGCTTTATCTGATTGCAAGCAAGTGGGATGTTTGGGCGAAAACCCAACCTGTGACATGGTGCCACCTATAGGGTGAGTGGCCTTATGTCAGTAAAACATAGGCAAAAGGAGGAAGTTAAAATACTGAAAAATGAACAACAAACAAATCAATTTGGGGGGTTTATGAAACGATTTTCTTTTTTGCAAATCCCTAAAATATTAGGTCAATTTATGAAGGACATTGGTAATTCGGTGTATTTGTAAACTTTCCACTCCTGTTTCACTTTAACAGCCCTTTGGTCAGAGAGAAGAAGTGATCTCAGCTCAACTTTATCTCTGATTTATCTATATAAGGACACAGCTCACACAGCTCAGCATAGGAAATGTCTCAGCAGCTACTGAAGATAGTCCAGGAAACATGGACACACACATTTTCTAAAGAAGTCATTTTTTGTGATAGAGTCTAGTGTCAGATTCTGGTTTGGTTCGCAATTTAAGAGCTTTTTTTGAGGAAGTTGTTGGTCTATTCAAGCTCTTGGGACCATCAGATGTATGTTATTGAGACAGTAGGAGCCAGTTATAACAGATTTACCATCCTTATCGCTATTCAAAGCTAATACATGTTGATGTGATGAAAATTACTGAGGCGATAAGGTTGACTGAATCTTTTATTTTACTTTATTAAGAACCCCACTGCTGCATTAATATTTTATTTTCACCCTCCTTGCTATTGGGTACCTCCATCATATCAAAATCGTTAGTCTCCTGACTTTTAAAAAGCTTCAGAGCAGTTAAAGGAGCCACCAGAAGCACAAGCTTTGTTGCTGCTGATGGACATGAGCACCAATATCAAACCATTAACATGAGACTCAAGTCATGTGGTCAGACACGGTGAAGTCAGTTCTTCCAGACAGTTGTAACCCATCAAAATGTGTTTATTACCACTTGTAAATGTAGGTGTACACTTGCTAATGTGCCAGAAAGTTGTGTGAATCATCCCCGTGATGTCTCACCCAGTTTGTGTCTGTGTATCAAAACCATCTCTCACACAAAGACGTGTGAGCAGGAACTGCTTCTCAAGCGTCCCATGTGTGCAGACTTGAACGATTATCTTGTATCCGATACGGCTCAGCAGGATGCTTTCCTCATGTTTGCCCTCCTTGAGTGCGGATAGCAGAAAGCTGCTCGGTGGGTTTTGTGTGCTATCACAACAGATCACCGTATGCTCTGCCCTGGAGCAATGGCCACTGTGTTTGCAACAGTGAGAATCCCCGGAAAATGAAACATGAATCTAATACACAACCCGCTCATCCTTGATCTTGTAGGCTCGCCCGGACGACTACTCGGAGACGCTGCTCTCCGTGCAGCAGGCAATCTCCTTCCACAAGCACTGGAACATAGATCCCTTGGCTGTCTACAAACACTGGCTGCAGGACACCCACCAAAGAGATGAACTGTAGAAAGTCTGTGTTTGTGTGTATACTTAGCCACTACTGTGGCTGTAACAACCAGAAAGAACAATCAAACGTGCCCTGAAAGACAGTTTGTCAATCCCACCCAATTTCCATGAACCTTCATTTATGACTATTTTTTAACAACAGTAGATAAAAGGACCATGAGCGATGAATTATACTTGAATGGCCTTAATTTAACCCAGCAATGAGATACTTATGAGATCCTCCAATATCCTTAAGAGCTTTATTATTAATTATGACTCAAGTCTGTGGCTCCCAAAGGCTTTTAGTCTTAAGTAGCTCATCATTTTGGCTATTTTAGGGCACGAACATTAGCTGAATCGTTAAGTTATGGGTGGGATTATCCAGCACCCAACCAAACTGTCAAGTGGAGATTCATATCCTCTGTCAGTAGGATTGGGTATCGTTTGGATTTAACCGATTCTGAGAAAATCAATTCCTGTTCTAAATGATTCTTGATTCCGAGTCTTTGAGATGGAAGTCAACAGGTCACAGCCTATTCATCAGGAGAATTTTTGTGTTTGAAAAAGCCTTAACACAGGCCAATTTATTTATTCACATTTCCAGTTTTAGTCAAAAAACAAAGATCTGTAGCCCAGATGGATGTAAAAGTATATGATTTATGGATGACTGCTGGCTGGGGTCGTTGGCTGCTTAACGTAGCAGCAGCAGGTTGTGACGGGCTAACGTTAGCGTTACTTTGCGAGCGTTCAACAACTATAAACAGATCTACACAGTTTTAAGAATTGGTAGTCTATCACTTAAGCAGGTTTGTTAAGAATGAGACAACCATCATTTTCACTTCCAGATTCTGTTTGCAACGAGGAGTTGCTGGCTGAGGTTGACTGTGTGAAGTGGAGGAAGCAAGGGGAGCAGGAGAGCGACGCAATGAGTTGAACACAGTCCACCCGCGAATGGTGACACCATGCAATTGAAGGTGTTTCGTCATGTTTGTGGTGCATCCTCCTTTGGCAGAAATTGTTTTTTCGCAGATGTTGCACTGTGCTACTCCGTCCTCTTTCAAATTAAAATGAAGCCAGACTTTCAAGCGTTTTTTTGTAGTCCATGTTCAGAAGACTAATATTCCTGCTAGCAGACGCACAGAGAAGGCAGAGCGGAGGAAAACACGCCCCGAAAACGAACTAGTGCGGGCATTCTGAACCCCAAAAAATAATCGAAATTCAAAAAGCTGCGTAGCGGTTCCGGAACTGGACGTTAGGAACCGGTTCCAAATAGGAACCAGTTCTCGGTACCCAACCCTATCTGTCAGTATTGCTTTTATAACTTTTATGTTGTCACTTTTTTATGGATACATAAACCTTCACAGTGCCATGTGATTGATGCATTTTAACGAGATTCAGGATTCTTTGGTTGCTGTTTTCACAGCGGTGCGTCTGGCCCAGATAATCACCTCAAGTGATACTTCAGCCCAAACATCTACTTTGCCTTCCTAGTACTCACATATAAATGGCTTAAGCTCACAAAGACATTTTTGTCTCCTCCTTCACCCACTTCTCTGTCGCTCCAGTGGCAGAAAACATCCACATATATGTAGCTTGAAGCTAATGACGGCTAACAACGGCTACAGCAACAAAACAGCATTCCTCCAGTCATATGATCTGTTACCCACAAACAATTTGGTTTGAGCTTAAAACAAACAATCGTATGTCTTGGTTCAGAGCGGGACATATAAGTGCTAACGAGGTCATTTAACAGAATGTGCCAGCTGGTCACACTCAGTTCATTTTTGACTGCATACACCTGGAAAGAAGACTTGGATTTGACCTCACGGTGTTCTTGAGAGCCTGTAAACACTCATTTTTGCTGTTTTTTTTTGTGTGTACCTGTTGTTAGCTCTAAGTTATCATTAGCTTCGAGCTTGACCGGCTCTTTCTCCTCTTCCTGAGCTCAAGGCACCTGCTCAAGACAGTCTTGTGAGTACTTTCAAGGCAAAACACACTGTTTGTCTCTTTAAATATGGACCTGTTTTATTACAGTGAGTCAGTATGCATAACAGCAAAGCCCTGGACCACCAAAATGGAACAGAGCCATAATTAAAGTCATCAGTTACACCTGTGTTGACCCTGCAATGATTAGGATATCTGTTGTGAAAACAGCCCTTGAGTAAGTCCTCATATATATACAGTATATGTGTGTGTGTGTGTGTGTGTTGCATTTATTTGCCTTATCCAAGAGAGAATCAACTGGCGAAGTGTTCTACTACACAACCCAAAAGCTGCTGGCCTGATTGGCTTCTCCTGGAAAACAGATTCATATGCAATTAAAAAAAAAAAAAAAAATTCTTCAAGAAAAGATATCAATAAGTCACTGACGAACATTTGTGTGTATGCAGTTGAGGAAGTGTGAGTGAAGTTGTGTAAGAGTAATTAAGCCTGCGTTTAAATGCCATTTTGCAGCTGTTTTGTAAATGTTGGTGAAAGCTTGTGAATTTTATGAACACCTGTCGTGTCTTTCCCGTTAAAAATTAATATTTTACAAATAAATCCTTTCTGAAATATTTTTTTGTGGGTTTTTGTTTTTGTTATGGCCTTGTAACAAACTGAGAAGATTGGGGGAAATGTGAGAGAATCAGCACACTCAAAAATCACAAAATGATGCCGTCCTCTTCCTTCACTTCCTTCTCTTTTTACACAGTATTCTTCTCATTGAAAATTGAAATTTAAGTTACTGCAAGCAATGTTTGAGCCTCAAAATAAATCTGAAGATCAGTTGTTTCAGTTACAATAAAATATATGTCATCAAGTGTTGCTGGTTCGATCCTCATTTCCCCCGGTGACCAAGTCGAAGTGTCCCCAAGCAAGATACTGAGCCCCTAACTGCTCCTCATGGCCCTGCGATGGACTAGCGTCCTGTCCAGGGTGATGTCAGCTGGGACAGAGTCCAGCCCCCCCCCCCCCCCCAACCCTTTACAGTACAGAAAATGAACATGGATGCATGAATGTCATCAAATGTTTTCTGCTGCATCTTGTCACTTCATCACAACCTCCAGGACTGAAACTGATCTTGATCAACTTAATGATGATTACAAATGACAAACGTAAAAAAGGAATGCTTGAGGTCACCAATGGTTTCACAGGGGGATACACCCTCATACGTAAAGATGCCCCAGTTCTGTTGTCCACCTCAGCTTTTCCCATTTTCCAACAATTTCATAGCGGACAGAATCTCACAAACCCTGAATTGCCTCTGTATCATGTCACAGTGACATTAGTTACTATAGCAACAGTGATATTGAGTACCCAAAGTGGAAGTTTCTCTCCATCATACTAGGCAGATGACATGTTGGGATCAATATATATTCAGCTCACAGTCTTGTCGGTCTAAAGACCAACTGTCAGAGGAAACATATGGCTGTGAGGCCAGAGAATGATCAGCTGGATGGCTGCCGCTTCAGTGTCGCTGATCTGATTCGGCATATTCATGTGGGAGCATGACAGGGAGATCAAATACCTCTAATTATGCTTAAAGCGAGACCTTTTCCTTTGGATTCTTTATCCGGAAGAAGTGTCAAAAGTTAAAATTAGAATTTGTAATTACAGATCCCTAAACTTTCCCACGAGGTTGCAGCCATGGGGATGTCATTCACTCCAGGCCTGTCATTTCATCACTCGCATGTGTTAATTAACTTCAGGAAATGGACTGACACACTGGTGACAGACTTCCAGGTCTGCAGTTGACAGAGAAAACACGAAGCTGTTTGTTCTTGAAGTTACTACATCTCCCTCCGTGGTTTCTTCCCATTTCCATCAGTCAACGGTAAATAAATCTGATCCAGTAAACACACAGATGGTTTTTATTGGTGTGGTTCAAGCATCTCATGAATCTTATAAATAAAAGATTTAGTCACAGTCCTGTTTAGTCTGTCAGCCATCATGACATCCCATATGTTCCTTCCTACTGCTCGCCCTCCTGTTCCCGAGGCTCAGACCTCACTCCTGCCATCCCGTCAGATTAAATCTTTTTTACTCTAAATAATAACAGAGAAACCTGCCCTCAGCTTTTTGAACAAAGAGGGAACATCATTATTCAAAGCAACGCAGGAGAAATGCCAAGAGTGCACTCTTTCTGTGGTTATGTGTCGTAATGTGGAAAAACATGCAGCCAAAACCTCTTTTGCTGGCAACAAAAACATCAGGAATGACAAAGACTTGATATGGAATCCATATGGTAAAACGTTCTCTCGCATATTGAATAAAACGACTTTATCTAAGGAAAGCATTTCAAGCACCAATACACGTATTGAATTGAATGCACTAGATGTTCATGTCCCAGAGGTTGACTCCTGGATGCTGTTGACTGGTTTAGTCTTGCATGTCGTCAGCAGATCATTTGTTCGTTGATCAATGTTCTCATTTAGCGACAAAAGACCTGAAACAAAACGAAGAACTAATTGTTAAATGTCACTCAAACTCGTTCTAATCGGGCATGGACAGTCTCCCAGTGGGCCTGGAGCTAATATAAGCTAATGTAAGCTAATGTAAGCTAATGTAATGTTAGCCTTCTGATGAATTAAATCACTTTCCAGACTGTAGCTGACATGAAATCAGATGAATTATTGGCTTTCTGCGCTTCAGTCAGGTAATATGGCTGCTGCTGATGTTACGATTGAAATGAAGTTACTAAAACAGAGCGGATTTTTTTGGGGGGGGGGGAGGGGGGGGCTGTGAACACTTACTGTACTTACTGAGAAGTGAGACTTTTCAAAGAGAGCAGTTTCCCACTTCCCACTTGCACAAATGTACTGAAAATGATGTGATATACATATTTTCATGCGAGAAGTCTCTTTTTTTGAAAGTCTCTCGGGATGGTGAGAATTCTGGTTGGTTGTTTCTGCATAAATACCAGGCACTGACACCCTGAGCTAATTGTCAAGCGCACCCCTGAATGTTTATCATGAGCCTCTGCATTTCAAATTATGCACAATGGTGTTTGCACTGAAATAAACTGGTCTTTCCAGACCTCATTAATGCTTCAGCTCTCCTCTTGTGGAGACCGGCAGCACTTTCTCTCAAAACTAGTGGCTCAGTAAAGAAGGGCATTTCTCTCCCTGCGACTTCAAGCTGTAAAACCTTCTTGTGAAACAACTCCTTGGATGTAAGATGTATGAAGGGATACACGGAAAGAGTCAAACATTCTCTTCAGGCCAATCTCATGAGTAACATTTTCGCAGATTCTGGGGCTCAACGTCTCTGCGCCAGAGGTGTCATGCAGTGATGGATACCCTGGTGTCTTTTCCTCGCTCCTGCTGTAATCCCTAGCAAGTTTAAAACAATGGAAATGTCACTAAGGGAACTGACACTTAAATATTTAATCAGCAGTTAAGCTGCATAAGACCCACGGGCTGCTTGAAAACTTCTCTGGGTTCTGTATCCAGGTGCCATGTGCGCATTAATTTATTTATTTTTAATAAATCTGCTCTAATGGACACGTATGACTAGGAAAAAAGCACCCTCAGGGTTTGTTGAGCTTTTCTCTGTTAGACACGCCTGATTGCTCCTTGTACTTGTTGCCTCCTTACAGAATCATACCCCACAGCTGCAGACACCAATAATATGTTCATATGTTCAATGTAACAGAAATTATGATTATTATCATTTTCTAGAATGTATAGAAATGCATCTACGTTTAAATGTGCCACACTAAAGAGGGATTTTTATATACATGGAGGAAATTTCCAGTGGACGTGCAGGAGTCGCAGATGTAGGTTTTCCTCCTGTTGAAAATGTCACGTGTGTTTTACATTTCACCTAATTTGACATTATTGAAGTGTTTCAGATAAGAGTTGCACAGATTGTATGTTTTTTATGACGCTGGCAAAAAAAAAAAGGGAAACAAATACGTCCACGTACAAAAGTCCTGACTAAAAGGCTACAAAAACCAAAAATCACAACACAGCATGAATAAACTCTTTAGAGTGTATTTGATGGGAGAGCTGCTCATCCTCCCAAAGTCAGGGTGTAGCCTGTAACCACCTGTAGGGCAGAATTTTGGAAGGATTTGATCTTTTCCCCCCTCCGCTGCTGCTCACTGCCTTCCAGTATCACTCACGGAGAGAAGAGGGGCTGCCGGCTCAGCCAGTTCTTTTCAAGAATTTGCCCGAAAGGCGAAATACAAAGAGCTCTCATTTAAATTGGTTCACTTAAAACTGTCTCTGTGGTTGTGTAAGACAACAGCACCTGCAGACGAACAGGTGGAAATGTCACATTTCTGCTCCTGACTCCATTCAACCAAAAAACCCTCTTCTCAGTATCCAGGGCACTCTCACAGAAACATGAATATTCAATACCCTCTAGTGTGGTGGTGCCAAATAATGATTTTGGTGTGAACATGACTTGCATGTTTCATCAATATCACACAGGGGAAGTGGTTACCCAAAGACATCTGTGGGTCGGGGTGGGTTGCCGTGGCGGTTGGTACCAGCAAACGCTGGACTCAGCTGGACCTCTGTGTTCCACAACTCTAATCCAAACCAGGATGGGTTTTTTTTTTAAGTGTTTTTTGTGCCTAACTAGACATGACCAGTTTGACACATCATAAGTGCTTATTTTACAAAACAAAATCATGAAACAGAGGGAAAACTTATTATTGACCCAAGATTTTTTCCTGTCTCTCTTCAGTCGCTCCGGGGCTCCGTACGACTGCTCGGCTCAAAGTACAGCTCAAAACCTTTTTTCCTGTTTGTCTGTCAGGTGTCATTGAGAGTTCTAACAGGTATTTTAAGGTGAAACTCGACACCTGACTAACCACCCTGAACCAGGTATTCATCATCCAACTGTTGGCTCACCAGGTTATTGTATTCCCTTGGTGAAGCCTCTCTTGGCTAAGAAAAATGTTGAATAAATGATAGTCCATGCCTAAACTGAAACATGCGTCTTCTGAATCAGGGCTCCGTTCAGCTAATTTCGTCTCATTTCCATCCAGAAAAGTCATGTCGTATTTTATATTCTGTGTCATATAATTACAATTTCCACACATGGGGAAAGACAATTTGTCACCCTTTCTTAAGAGCGAGTATCTCCCTCTTCATCGCTATCAGACGCTCTTATCTGACCTAATTGGGAAAGAGAAGTAACAAGGTTCTAATCTGTCCATAAACACTAAACTATCTGCTTGCTGCTTCACTGTGACACATTTGAGTCCTACACTCCAGGATCAATGTCACAATTTTTCAATAGGAGAAGCCTTGATGTTTACTAGATATTTACTGCACACAAGGCCACAAAACATCCCTGTAAAATGATTAACCCGCTTGTCATTTTTCTTTCTTTTAATACACTTTTTTTTGGATGGCATTGGAAAAGCTTGGCAGAAACAGTAAAATTGGGGGGGGGGCGGGGGGGGGGGGGGTGGGGCGGGCGGGAAATAAAAGGTGCTCACCTGAGGTGCATTTTTCCTTTTTCAAAAAATTCAGTTTCCAGAAGGAGAGATGGGAATCTTTATTTCAGATAACATGACTCACCAGCCATTTCTGGATATCCTCAGACTTTGTCTTTGTCTGGGGCAGCATGCCTGAAAATAGCTAGCGCGCTCAACCAAAATGAATATGCATTTCCCTTTTTGAGGCATTTCCAAAGAGCACTTTAAATATCCACTACCTTTGCAGTGAATAAAGTTAAGTTCTTCTCATGAGGCACATCTGTTTTCATATTGTTTATTTTCAGACAAATATGTTGCGCCATCATTGGGTTTTAGAGCCATGTTGACAGGTAAAACACAGGAATAATTACTCAGGTAGAGACGGTGCTGCCACTTTAAGCCGGTGACGGTTCTGTTTAGCGTGTCACAGCCATTCTAGTGAACCAGCATACATGTGTAGAACTAAAGCTCCAACTGAATGGGACAGGGCCATAATCAATACGATCAATTACAGCTGTGTTTACCCTGCAGTGATAAAAATGGCTGCCTCTTGTGTTCTCCTGATTCAGTCCTCTTTGTGTGAAGGTGTTATGACCACATTTCTGAGAGTTACAAATGCAGGCAGGTCGAAATCCCATTCATACCTCTATATAATGATAAAAATGGTCTGACTGACCCAACTGCTCTCTCAGGTGAGATGTGTTTGACGTGAAGATGTGAAGCCACCATGTTTAAAATAGTTTGATCCTCACCCTCTCAGATTCAGGTCAGACGACTGATTCGGCTGCCAAACATCATCTGCCTGACCCCGTCAGGTCGGTTCTGCCCACCAAATCATAACAGAAGTTATCTCAGGCCACTTTTCATACGGACAATCTTGAGAGCCACAACATGACCGACCTCATGTAATATCCTCATTCTTTCCTTTTATATCCTTAGTGCCGGGGAGCACAACCTAAGGTATGACTAATACATCACTTCCTTTCTTCGTTGAGGTTGTGTCTTCTATCTTTGGTTGGAGGAAAAAATTAAATATCTCTTCATCTTGCCAACCATATAATATAATATATATATATATATATATATATATATATATATATATATATATATATATATATATATATATATATAGTAGTTGTGTTCTCTGAAGATGTCATGTGTCTGGTTTGGGATACATTTTAGTTTGTTGCTTTTTTATGCTCTGTCTTTGTGAACTGCTTTGTGACATTTGTTCTTGAAAGGTGCTATATAAATAAATGTAACATTATGATGATGATGATTATTACCAACCCCACCTCTCGCCCGAAAGCCGCTGGGATAGGTTCCAGCCCCCCTGCGACCCTTAACAGGATAAGTGGAAGAAAGTGGATGGATGGATGGATGGATGAATTTTTATTACGACGGAACAACAGAAAACCATACTGTGGTATTACATGACATCGGGACAGTTTTAAAAGGGTGGACTTGATGGAGACATGAACCTGTGTTGACCTGCTCACTGTACTTCATCTACCAAATATTTTTCATCAAGCTGTAATGGCAGCAGTTCTGTTCTCTCATGGATATCCTCTGGCAGGGGTGCAGCCTGAGATGATGCTCAGTTTTCTCCGTGAGCACAGAAGTCAGCAGCCAGTGGTGGTGTCATATGAGAAGTCTGACCCGCCTGCTCTCTTGGCCTTCATAGAAACAAGGTGGTGCTGCAGGTTGTCTCTGACACTTCCTTTATTCATGGGAATAGCACCAAGTGCATATAGAGCTCCAGACAATTCTCAGTGAGGGTGACAACTGCATGTTAATATCGAGGGGTTGAGTCCAGGAGACAACCACTCAGAGACAAGAAAGAACACGAGTGTTACCATCCTAACAAACACAATCATGACAAGACACAAAAGGATGAAGAACTGATGTAATCCCACCTTTTCATTCAAGTGCAATAAAATCCCTCAATTATTTTGCTGTCTGGCCTGTATAGCTGCATGTCACTGCTACTGCAGCATGTAGGATTTACTGCAGCATGGTTACATTGTACTGCATTAGTTTCCTTTTTATTGAATCAGTTTGACACAGTTGCTGATTTATTCTATGGGTCATTTTGAACTGCGCTGGGCCATACTAGTAGAATATTAGTAACACCTCCTAGTAGTGCTGAGTCAGTGAAAACAGACCATTACAGTCCTCACGAGGGGAAGACTTTGTGGAGGAATGAGATTATTCTTGTTTATCATCTCCAAGCAGATATGTGCTAAGTATTAGCCACTAGTGCTCATGTGTCTTACATCATGACGCTTGCCACTATAGCTGTAAATATCTCCTCTTGGCTTATCCTGCTGTTTGTTTGTTGTTAATTTCTGCCGCTACCATTTAAATGTGGAATATCTGCATTGCTAACTGAGCCTGCAGCTGAGCTAATGTATTACGATGCTTTTATGCTGGTGATTTACAAAAGCAGTGAAATGCTGCGATACTCTTTGTGGGATCGCAGGCTGTTCTCATTGTTTTGTTATCGACTCTTGTTTTGTAGAAGATAATTGCCATTTAAAAAAACGGACCGCTGTACACCAGATTCACATCATTATTTCTCTTATTCAGATATATATCTCATTTTATCACACATAAGATCGCTGAAAAGAGACACTCAGTCTGATTACTTTAGAGTGGAAACGCAGCCCCAAACAACACGAAGGAGGCAGCGCGTTCAAGTGCTTCTCTGTGCTACCTGAGAAAACCCGATTAGTCAGATTGAATTTCTCCCTTTTCTTTAAAGCATTAACATAATATTTTAACTCCACGCCCTTTTCTAATGCGGCAGCTTCCAAAATTATAACGGTGGAACAAAGAGCTCATTCAATGCCAACAACAGTAAGCAGACTTTCCCTGGGCGCAGATCCCAGGAAGGGCAGGTAGGATGAGTTCCTCTCTAATTTTAGGCAACAGAAACAACTGCTACTTTGACAGCAGGCAACACAGAAGTATATGAACAAGATAATCTGGTCTGCAGCTGCAGCCACAAACAAGCAAATTTAACGCACCGTTTGTGCTGAATGGTGGAATCCACACACACAATTACATTTCTAAGCAACACAGAAAGAACAAAAGCAGCATGTCGCATAGGCACATACAAGTTTTGAAATCTTTTTTGTAGCAGCCAGAAAAAAGAGAGCAGTAAATAAAAAAGCAACACTTTTTTGCCATCCATCCTAGAGCCAGACAATAAATTAGATACACTTCTCGCCTCTGTGTGTGTATTAGGGAGGTGAGACCAGGTCTCTGCTTGTTAGCTTAGCACAATCAATTGTTATAGGTGGGAAGTGTTAGCATAGCATTAAAAAAAACAATGAAGCCTGGTCAACATCACTCTTTATCCTCCTCTCAATCAAGCAACTTCCAAAACCTATTCTTCCAATCATTTATCTCCTCCTCTGACCTTCTTTCTTCATTAAAAGTCATGATGTCATGTCACAGAAGTGGTGGACCACATGTTTCATATTGAGTTTCTCCTTGAGCCTATGAACTGATAACAGTCTTTTCTTAGATAGAAGAGTATAAGAGGATAGTCAGAGTTGTACAAAAACATTTAAAGTGGAAGCAGAGTTCTCCTCCTGTTGATTAAACATTTTAATTTGAGATGAACTGAATGGATGCCTTAAGTATTCAACATTTTGTGTTCTTCACGATCAAGTTGTGAATCCTAATTCATCAGTATATTGCCTCACGGAAAGCTTCAATTCATAAAAAGATGAACTTTATCAGAAGGTTGTGCGGAGGAGTGAAAGCGTTGGGTGTGATAGTCATCTTTTCAGAACAGCACGGTACTCTAATACAAGGGAATGAAAGGTAGCTGGGAAAAAAAAACAAAAACACTCACCACTTTACTGTCTCTCACAATGAAGACTTTCAGTTCCACCGGGGCTCGGATGGACAGTGATTCTACCTTAAAGATGAACTCTCATTGAACAGCTTTTGCATGGAAATCAAAGTCTGATACAAATAACAGTCCCTCTTGTGTCGCCCATTATTGAAGGCTAAAATCAACACATAGTGTGGGTCTGACATGAGTATACAATCGTCCACATCGATCGGAAGATTGATTTTTCCAGTAAGTCTACACTATTTTTATCTGCTTATCCCAACTAACTGAACATGAGATAAAATTCATCACCACAATCCCACCAGAAGCATATACACTCAGAGCAGCAATCGGTTTGTATAATCTATCGATCTATCTATCTATCGATCTATCTTTCATTACAATGAAATATAGATACAAAAAGTAATTATTGTGTCTGTACATGGTAACACTTATGTCCACTTTAAGCCACTGTTGGATTGTCTGATTCGTATACTCATCACTACAGACGCTTCAATAATAATGATGATATTAATTTTTAAAAAGTATCTCAGTGCCAAAAGATATTCAGTATCTGGTGTGCTTTATGGAGAATGAAACTCTTTGAAATTTAATAGTCTTTCCTGTAGGTTGTATTCAGGACAGAGTGAATTGTCCGCATACAAGCCAGTAATTTACATTTAACTAGTGATAAACAAACAGAGCCGGAATAAAGTGAGGAGGAGGGCAAAACATGAGAACAGACTGAATGAATCAGTAGAAAAAGAAAGAACAGAGAGAATGGCCAAAGGAAAGAAAGGCGTAGGCGGGGAGAGGAAGAGGGATGTTGAGTATGTGATGAATACAAGAGAGAAAACAGAGGAGGGACTGAAGGGACACACAGGAGAGAGGGGATCAGGATGTTCTTGATTTTGAAGGTTTTACTGTGTAACTAAAAAAATCAACAACTCAGTGAATATCTGATAATGCACAGGCTCAGTACTTCTTCTCAGTGTGTAAGCAAAAGCTGCACAACAGCTGATCATTTGTTACATCAATGACAAGCTCCATTTTTGACTCTGGAGCTGATGAGATGTGACGGCTTTGCTTTCAACTTAGAAATCAGTGAGCTGTGTGTTGTAAGAAGGTCAAACCTGATATCCTCAAAGGGAGGGCGCTTTATTAAAGACGTGTCCCTCCCTTCTCCTACGTGTCCGGGGGGCATAAATTACAGCACCCACTAACTGAGCCGTAATTTGACCGGTGTGTTGATCTGCTTGGGTGGGCACAAAAGTTATGACATCACACTCATGCATCAGTGGGTTAGGCGGTGGTGTCAAAGTCGTTGGGTCTACAGACACGGGCTTGTACTGAATAACATTAACCTTTCTTCTGAAGCACTCCTCGAAATTGATCAAGCACCATGTAATCCAAAAACTGGGGAGTGTGATGCTGAAAACCCCCAGGGTCCCAGGGGGAGCCCAGGAAAGACAAGAGTGACCCAACACAGGTCCACCCCAGCAAAAAGGGTGGATTGGAGTGTGGCTGACTGTAATCTGTGATGCTATTGGTGTCCTGCACGAATCACGCTGGAGCTTCATCTAATTGTTCAGCCCCACCATTTACACAATATTCAACCAAACTCCTGCACCATGCACATGCCACAAAGGGGTTGTACGTAATTAGTAGTCAAAAACTGAGAAGGCACTGTTCTCACGCATCACAGTATCGGTGCAGCACATCCTGCATTCCTAACTTGTGACCTCTTCCCTCCCACTCGTTCTCGAATGATTTGTCACCGCTTTTGCACTTCAGAGAGTATAGCCTTTCAAGTCCAGTTGATGAACATTAAAAGCTTTTATCAGGTTACCAGATCACAAGGCAACAGCACTCTTAAAAAGCTCAAGCAGGGTTTACATGGTACTTGCAAAACAAAACTTTGTTGTTGAGGACAATTCAAAAGGTCAAAGGTATGATTGATGTGGACAGTTTATAGAGAGCACGTGCGCGCGCGCACGCACACACACACACACACATACAGACTCCTCTCTGGTTGTGTTATTCTGCTGATAAGTGTTCATATTGTACATCTAAAGTGCAGCAGATTGAAACCACAAATTAAACAACTATACTGACACTCTGTGCCCCCTCACGAATGCACATCTCTGCATCTCACACATTAAAATGTCCGAGTTGCTTCCAACCTATCTTGCTACGCTGTTTTGCAAGATCCCATCATCAGATCACGTGAGAAAGTATTTTGTCAGGCTTCAAGTTACGCGTCTGGGCCTGAACCACCAGTGTTGGTGTAACGGCAGTGTGATTGTTCAAAAGAACAAAAGTGGCGGCTTCTGAAGGGGATAGCCTGGAGCTGCTAGAGCATAAGTAGCATCCGAACTGGAGAAAAGGTTTGCCTTTTTCCAAACAGTTTTTTATGGGCGCCTGCTCAGATTGTTCTGTGAAACAGACCAATTAGGATAGCAAGAGTTTCTGCAATACATAACTTGATCTGAGGGAGCAAATCCCCTGCTAGCAGGTCGTTCATGTATGATTTATGTAAAAGAAAGAAAGACACACTTATCTCACTTTACCTGAATTTCACAATGTAGTTGGTAAAGGAGACCACTGAAGCTTTCAGTGTACAGAGGCAAAATAAATTTGAATTATTAATCACTTGAGCACATGTACTTGGTTACTCTATCTTTGACTGAAACCAGTAACTCCACAGCGGCTACACGTGCGTAAGTCCCTGATATTCAAACCTGCATTGTGTTTAGCATCGTAGGGAGGAAAACTGCTCTTAAAAGCCCCAAATTCTCAGAGAGGCACAGGGCTGAGCCGGAGTGAGAGAAGTTAATGTTCTTTCTCAGCCTTGGAGAGTAATTCTATCCTCCCCCAGGTTCAAGAAGAGCTCCAGAGGTTCCCTAACCTGCAAAGACAGCATTTGAGCAAGTTTCTTCAAAGAGAGTTTAGATGCCAGGGATTTATTTCTTCTCCACAGGACGTAGTGATTGACACCTTTTGAAAATGGATCTGTCGGCTGAGTTCCTAATCAAACTGTTGTAGCTAGTCCATAGAGGTCAAATGCAAGGTCAGATTTTCTCTAACTTTGCCATAAAACATTCTTACATGTAAATTTGTCCTTATACACTTGCTGCATTTTAACTCCTTGCTCCTGATAACATTAAATTCTTTGCAAGCCAGTGTGATTGCAAAATTGTACTATTTGTTTGTAAAGACATACCTGCGCAGGAGCGTTTCATGAATGAGGTACACGTTTCTATTCATCATTTCTAATCACTTTCTAGGCTCTTCTGGTCAGCTCAGCAGGAGCTAAAAGCAGAGAGGGCATCTATTCTACAGCAGGACCCGACTCGACTCCAGAGTACAGTGACGCTTTAGCTACCAGCAATGAAAAACTTCACTTGTAGAAGATGATTCTGTGAAAGGTTTGAAAATAACAGTACCAGGGGCAGTAAAAAAATGGATTTGGATTGATAATAATTGTGATTTGGCATGGCTATGGGGCCATGAAAGAAGAGCGTAAGCTATTGAGTCCTAATGTTGGGCCTTCCCCCACTCCCTCAAAATAGAAACGTGAGAATTCAAGTTGGTCTGCATCAATCTCGCATAGCTCTACTCTTCTGTTTGTAATTTCAGTATGTTGGCGAGCTAATCCAAACAATTACCTTCATTAAAGAATAAAACAATGACATTTTTCCTCAAACCTGAGAGAGTAATATGTTATGTATCAACTGACAATACAATGAAAGTGTTGATTTTTTTGAATCGATATATTTAATGATGTGGTTTTCTACTACTTTCTGTATTTGTTTTAGAAGCGACTGAAAGAAGGATGTTAAGTATTTCGTCTGGTATGTAGTGATAGTAGTAAACATAATTTACCTTATTTGTGACTACAAAAGATGAATAGTACTACAATAATAAATGTGCAGTTTCGTTGCAAGGAAATGAAGACCTTGATTGAGAATGTGCTCATTTACCTGGAAGTAAGCACTCTGTCACTTAACCAGAGGTTTAGGGCCTTTTGGTACTTCTGGACTTCAACTCTTTCCCAGAAGGTGGGAGAAGTAATCTTTATATTCACCAGCACCTGAATCAACAAAAAGTCACTTGCTCTTTTTCATTGCAGGACCGGTTTTGTTCTGAATGCCCGATTACTTTTTCCAGGAGCAGAGGGGAATACTTGCCTCGTCTGGAAGATTTGAAGCAAGAAGTCAGACAGCGGTTCTGCAGATTCGTCAGAGCAGCTATCATAATGCATTTGTTTTTAAGTTTAAAATTACAAAGTCTTCATATTTCTCAAACTAAAGAGCCTAGAGAAGAGACTTTTCTGTGTGATGGCATCCCAGTAGGCCACAGTGAAATATATATTTATGCTTATTTGTTGTGCATTGGCCGGCTAGCTGGTAGTGGAACAAAAGGTGTGTGTGTGTGTGTGTGTGTGTGTGTGTGTGTGTGCGCGCGCGCACGCGCGCAAGTGTGTACCAGGTTACATTAAAATAAATGTCCAACCGTATTACAAACCTTACTACATTCAGGTTGCCCCTGCTTCCTCTTAAACACGCTGAGCGGGAGAGAGAAAACAGTCATGAAATTGATCCAGTCTCTCCAATATACGCACGACATTAATGAAGCAGAGGAGCGAAGTCACGGGAAGTTTCTGTCTCCACTCTTTGGATGGACAACAAGCCTGTGTCGAGATGACAAGGGTGGAAATCCCCTCTTCAGTTGAAGTGACTGCTAAAATAAATTGGCACCTGAGTACAATGAAAAGCTTTTTACTGCTTCTTGACTTAAAATTGCGAGTGCATCTAAAGACATTACAGACACTTGCGTCACATTCGTCTACAAAGGGGTGAAGTCCCCCAAATATTTGCAGGTTTCTGATTTGGTTTAAGTGCAGTAGGATTACTTCAGTCATCCATGATGGGAACACTATGATGTAATGTAATTTATTGTGTCCAATCAGAATTGTAAGTTCTGATCCCTGGTACAAGATCACTTGTGTGTTTCTAGTCTCTATGTTAAGCTTCCGCAAGTAGCTTGACACTCTGGTGTTTAGGTTTTAGGTCCTTCTGAGATTACAGACGAATCCCACCAAAAAGTTGTATTACTGCCGACGCACGCTGGTTTAGGCACAAAAATACCCTGTGAGGTTACAGCAGAGATCATGAGTGTAGTTTAAAGCTTCATCTAGGTATCATTGGTTTGAACTGCTGTTGATAAATATTTGGCAGTGTTCACAGTCTTCTGACTTCTCTCATCAAAAAATACAATATATTAATAATCTGATGGATCCATTTTTGTAAATAACCAGGGATTTTTTTGTGCAGAAATTGCCTATGATACATTTCAACTTCTAATTCAGATCATACACTGTTGAAAAAAAAAAAGGAGAAAATACAAAGTTTGAGTTTCCAAAGATTTGGAAGAAGCACGAAACTATTAATGGAATTATAATCTTAAAAGAAAATAGATCCCCTCATCCATGACCCTGCAAACTAGAAGCAAACTACATTTTTTAGATGCGTGTTCTGAACTTCTTGCCAGATTTTGATCAACTTTGCTATCACTATTCATGGTCCACAGGGGATGAGATGACCTTTAGTTTAGCAGAACCCATATCAAACTGATGGACCCCTGAGAATCACTTGTAACACCCCCCCCCCCCCCCCCCGACTTCTACAAGTAATGTCACCACTACCATCAAAGTCAAAGAGCACATTCAGGGAGATGATTGTTGGCTAGGTGCAGAAATCAGCCGTAATGATGTTTACAACCCCATCATGAAGTTCTCCCACAGCCTTCTGCTCACAAGGCTGGGGCACAATTTGTACTTGCAGTTGATTCAGAAGTCAGACTTGTGTGTTTACAAGCTCAAGACTGTTTCTCTGGAAGAGTAAATCTTTGGGAAGATTCTTTTAAACGTCGCTAATTCAATCGAGATTTGAAGAACGAAGCAATGAAATACACAATCAGTTAAAACACCCAGTCGTGTCAGAGCTCGTCCTGACCTCCCTGGGACCCAGACCAATAAAAGGGGGCAGTCCTACCTGAGTCGGGAGCAATGTAGGCCACACCGTGCTCCCAAACAACATGAACTGATTAGAATATTTTCTGTAGAATCACAGCCTGTATAAAATAGAATACAGTATTCATAAATACGACTGGGAGTGGGTTATTTGCTTGAGCAACAAATCCTCCAGTTGGTCTGGCGAGGCTCTCACTCCCTCTTCAGGGTCTGTACTTCCTGATGATGGCTAGAGGCTGGGTGCTGTACCGTGCTGCCTGCGTGATGAGTGCTGGGCCAGGATGTGGATAATTGTGCCAGGACTCGCGGGGGTTTATTCAGCATCTTATCTACAGACAAACATGAGCATCGTACCTGTAAATTATAGATAATAGCTCTCTTTCATCAGACCCATTCAAATTGGCTCTCCCAGCTTTACTTTCATACATATTCAAATATAAAGCAAAATTTACACTACAGCTTTACTGAATACTGAACTGATGGAAGTGCAGAGGCTGCTCAGCTAATTTGCTCATCTAAGTGCAGGTTTACCAACTGATGCAGGTGATTTGCTGCTGCAGCAAGTCAACTAATCCCAGAGTTTACACAAATGTTTGAGTTTGCACAATGAAATTATTCTTCAGGAGATTTCTGGGTCAACGTGATGTGATAGTCTTGCTTGTAAACATGCATGCGTCATTGCCAAAATCCTAAAGTATGGATCCTGTTTAAATGCATCATTACATCAAGATGTGTTTTCATTAGAAAATATATTAGTAGCCTTGAAGAGAGAAACTTTGTCCCGAATATACATTAAAAAATACGATGCAACAAAACAAAATAAATGGAGAGAGAAGTTGATTTCAATGATTGGTACAAACACACCTTCATTGCTGAGTGGTGCGAGGTTGTTGATCGTGTTACTGTATCTTCTCTGTCAATTAGTATTTGTTGATCGTTAGGCTAAGCTAAAGCAGATCCTGACTCCGTTCAGCTCAGCGTTTGATTAACCAGTTGGAATGAGCGTCACTCCACCTGACGTCCCAAGATGCACTGCGCCAGACAGGTACTAGCTTCAACATCAATTTAGCGTTCATGATACCGGTAGTTAATTGAGAGGTGTTTCTATCAAATAGAGAGAACACAAGTTTACCACCTTCACTCTCGTATGATGTTCGTCCTTCGCTCTATGTTCTTGTTAAGTTTTGTTTGCTGTTGTTGGGTTTCTTCGTTTTTTTGTTTGTTTGTGTTTTGTAAACACGCGCTTAGCTTTGCGACGAGAAGGAGAAGATGCCTTGCGTGGTTTACGGGGCCGTACGCAACTTGCGTAGTGAGCCGATAAGGGTACTTTGCGGTTGAGCCTGACACTGAGGAGAGGATGTGATTGTGGGGGCATCGGCTCACTGCTCCCGCTGCCGCTTCAGTGGGAGTCCCCCCACCCCCACCCCCTGCTGGACTGCAGTTTGGACGATAGTTGTGTTCAGATATCGGACTGACTGCGGTCTTATCTGTCGTCTTTTGCCGTAGCAAAGCTACCGCGTATCGATCCGAGGCGCAACACCTGGAGCGTCATGAGCGCAGGAAAACTTCTGAGCCTCAGGATGGTGGACATACCTGTCCTCATCGTCCTCATCCACTTGACTCACTCTGAGATGAGAGGTAAAGAAACTGCTCCTATTGTTCTGTGTCATTTAATAATTTGTCTTGAGTTTTTCCTCATCATTTCATGTCTCCTATTTTTAGAATAATATGTGCCCCTTCATGTTGAACGATATTTGCTGGTGGGAAAAAAAGCATGAAATTTCAGCTCAGTCTCAAGGGTAGACTAAAAGCATCTCTCCACTGACGATGGTGAACCTGTGCGAATTAAGTATATCATTATAGATTTAAATCGATTGGAAGCATCTAGTTGAGAGGATTAATCTCACCAGTCACGGCGGAATTGATATTAAATATTCAGTTCATAAATTTGAGTATATTGAGTGAGCATCGTGTCTCATCTTAATCTGGTTCAAATGGAAGTGGAGGGGTTTGACAGACACTGGCAGGGTGGATGTGCCAAATATCACTACTGTACTGTGTGTGTGTGTATTTTCACATCAGATCTGCCCACACACACTTACTCCACCAGCAAGTCTCATTTTCAGGGCTGCTCTTGTGTCTACAATGATGGGATGAGGAAAGACAAAGATGAGTCAGATAAACTATGTTGGATTACTGTTCACTTTTTGGTTGATTTACACAGCCGTGCCGGAGTTGGTGACATATTCAGATGCTAGAAGTAGTATTTTCATTCACGCTGGGATTGTGTTCATTACGGTCATTATTGTACAATCACAAACGTGGTCAAAATTGTGTTAATGCCACTGAACATGTTATTCATCTTTTGGGATGATAAAAGAATCTCAATGATAATTATTTAAAACAGGAGGGATGTTATGCTGATATATGTGTGTATGTATATATATATATATATATATATATATATATACACGGTCAATTTAGAGTATCAATCAGCCTCGTCCCCTCTTGATGTCTTTGGACTGTGGGAGGAAGCTGGAGTACCAGAGAGAACCCACGCAGGAACAGGGAGAACATGCAGACTCCACACAGAGAGATCCTGTGCTGAAGCAGGGGCTCGAACTCAGAACCTTCATGCTGTGAGGCGACAGTGCTGACCACTGCACCACCGTGCCCCCTAATAACAATCCTTGTTGTTTTAAGTGTCATAGCTGCAGCTTGTTGGTCCCAAGGTTCGTGTCTTCCCAGGCTGCAGAGCCACTGCCCTCCATGCATGCTCCTCAGCTTCTTACTAGCTGACTCCTGTCAGCTTTGCCCACCTGAATTTAGTTGTTGGTGTTTATTACTCCGTTTTCCATCAGTCAGCCCTCGCAAGGAGTCTCTAGCCTCTAGGCATAGTGAGGCAGGTTTGAGTGTTATCATTCTAAAAAGTGTCAATTTTATTTTTGAATTCATACTCATGAGACGCTTGTACTTTGGTGGAAGCAAACTAGAATCAAATGCTCTCCATGATGTTGTCACATATCCCAGAGAACCAGGTTAGCCCCTCACACCGCTCAGTTAGGTCCTCAATTGTCTCCCTGTGTTTCACCCTCATTCAGTCCCAGCCTGCACACCCACCACCACCCCTACGCGCTGTGGAATCCTTGTCAAGGATCCACCAGCTCAAGTGCCATCCTTAATGATCATGGGGGATTGGAAGAGAGTCCTAAAACCCTTCGATGCAACACCTGAATGTGTTCACCAGAGATCTCTTATTCTAAATGTTCCATGTAACTGCCCATAGAACCTTGAATATGTAGAGAGATAGCAGGTTAATAGACAGTACAGGCTGTTATTATAAATATAATGCAATGACTTTGCTGAACTCCTAAAGTGCTTGAACTGAGAGATGTGTAATATTGTCATTCAGGTGATGATGTATACCCTTTAAACTGTAGCTGTGTTGCAAAAACCAAGTAGTTTAGAGAGATAAGAAGGAGATTTTAACACACACACACACACACACACACACACACACACACACACACACACACACACACACACAAAATGCCACCAGAGACACTACACTTCGGAGTGTTTTTTCTTTCTCCATGATAAAGATGGAGTTCCTGTTCCCACCTGAGATACTGGCATTTGTCCCAAAGGTTGTCGTAGTATTTATACCCTGAAGGGAACTTCATTCAGCCGTGAGAGTTCATTCAGTGACAGGGTTGTTCCACAAAGAATCCTTGTGTGTGTGGAGCTGAGATTTCTTCCTTCACTTCACCCATCACAGGTCAAAAGTTTATCAGCTCTGACACTCACTTACCCATCACCAGACTGTTGTTTCAGCTATTTGCTCTCGTGTATTTTCTCAGATTGGTTCTGAGCTAATTAATTCCTCTGCTAGCTGAATCAGAATTAGCTGTTTTTTTTCCCCCTAATTGTGCATAACTATTTCACAACAAAGTTTTTTTTCTGGATAGTGCCATACGCCATCTGCTACAGCAGGAAAAAGACTTAATGTTTCTGCTCCTCTACAGCACCCCTGCCTGGATCATCTCATCCTGTCTTTTAGCAGCTCCACACTCCCACACTGTGTCCCTCATTCATCAAGTCCAGCTCAGACCTGCTCTATTATTCATCTCTTGGTTCGGTTCACCCCTGCCACCCCCCCCCCCCCGCTTTGTCAGTCCCTCACAACAAATTTTGTTTTGTCTTTTTTCCCCAAAAAAACAACCCGGGTATGAAAATTCAAGGTCTCAAATAATACTGGCCTATAAAGTAATGACACATTCTGTTGTTGTTGTTGGTGGTGGTGGTTCTCCAGTCTACATCCATTACCTCTCAGGTGGTGCAGTTAGGGGAGGGTGGGGCCTGTAGGACCCAGAAATATACATAAATAAGAAAGAAGAAATATACTAAAACTGCTTTTTACTGTTAGGACAACTGGAACACATAAATCATGTCAATCAGATGCGTTACTGTAGTGGTTGTTGGAGAACTTTTAAAAGCTTCTACTTCATCACAAGTCAATACAGGAAACAGGCGAGGAGTCACAGTTCATGTCCTGACCAGAGAGGATGTTGGGAGGAAATATGCAGGGAGGTTGATTAGGTGTGTGTGTCGCAAGGTATGGAATGGGGTTAAGGTGGGGTCAGTTAAGGAGCTCCAAAATGAAGGTGCCAGGGACCCTCAAATTTGGATTGATTTAGAATTTGAGCATTTGAACAGCACTCTTTTTTGAAACTCTGTTGATTTCTGGAAATCCTCTAACAAACCCCCATCTGTGTTTTGCAGACCCCCCCTACTGGCCACTTTGGCAACACCTGGCCTGGATTAAGGAAATACAGGAAGTGGGTGAATGGGTCAGTGTGATTTAAAAATGGAGGGTTGGTTAATATTGAATGATAACAGTTTATTATTGTTTGTACATAAATTGAAATAAGACATTTAAGAAAATAAAACATGATGAAGGAGTCATCTTTATCATTCCGGACAAATCCCTCAGAGACAGATGGTATTAAGTCACACTGGTTTATAAGCTTTTGGAAACTTTGGGTAAAAGCTTGGACAGATACTCTTAATTGATGTGGGGTTGAACATCCCAGCAGCAAGCTTAATGGATCAGGGAGAGCAGCAGCTCATATTGGTGGGTGTTGTGGAGGCTGTGGTCATTTGAAATTTCCCTGTCACCCAGAAAAATATTCCTTTGTGTCAGTGGAATTCCCTTTTGGAGTTTAAGTGGCTGTTAAAATAACTTGGCATCGAAGAGTACAGTGAAAAACGTGTTTGCTTCTTGATGTCCAAATGCAGCCGGTAGTGTGTGAGCGTGCGCGCGCGTGTGTCAAGCATTCCTATGCTTCTGTCTTTCTACTTTCCATCACAACAAATATTGTAAATTTCAACAAGTACTTCAATTCACCTCAGGGGAAGTCTGCTGATGATGATGACATCAGAGATGCGCTTAGTGATATCATGCTGTGCTTCATTTCTCTCTCTCTGCTTCTTTCAAATATCACCGATGCTTGTCCTGTGACCAAAAGATTTGACGTCTAGTCACACTTGTTTTCCATGATTGTGAGAGGAAGACACGCTTCTTTTCTTCTGTCTCCTCCACAGCGTTGATGACCAGCAGGGTGGCGATGGACGCTCGATGCCCCCTCGGCCATTTCCCATGTGGGAACACGAGTGAGTGTCTCCCACAAGCTTTACAGTGTAATGGACATCATGATTGTTCCAACGGAGCTGACGAGCAGCGCTGTGGTAAGTGTGTGTAGAAACTACAAATGTAGTTGTAAACTTCCCATAAAGCTCTTCCTCTAGAGACATTTAATTCCTTCTGGCACCCAGATAATCCTGCGCCCTCTCCCAAGGTTATCCTCACTGTCTCACCTTCCAAGAATGTGGGTAGAAATGCCCTTTCATAATATTCAGCATACAGCTGAAGAGGGATGGGAATTGATAAGACTTTTCCGATACGATTCCATTTTCTATTCTGCTTAACGATTCGATTCTTTATTGATTCTCTTTTCAATTCTCATTTGGGGAATAAAAAAAGAGAAACTAACAGTCAGACTCTGTCTCTCGTCACGGTCATCTAAACGTAAGGAATGAGAAGGCGTTCACGTAACATTAACCGTTAGTAATAGCAGGTTTTACAATCAGACACTGGGCGCTAACATGACAGGCAGCGTTAGTTGGTTAGTTACCTGCAGTATGAACAGCACAGGACGTGCTACTGTTGCCTCCGCTGCTGCTGGGTTGAGATTCACTCCGGAGCACATCGGATGCTGTGTGTGCAAACGTTTCTGCATATTGGTAGTATTTTCTCCCTTTGATGAAATATCCACTTTGCAAGTATTGCAAAATTCCCTGTTGTTATCCTTTCTCGTGAAATGTAACCAAACTTTAGAGTGGTGGCTGTTCTCAACAAGAGAACCCATCCCGATTCCCATCCCTACAGCTGAATACCTCTCATGAGTTTTTCTGCTGCAAGCACAGTCACAATGTGGACTCCACACGCTTCACGGAGGTGATCAGGAGGAAGATGAGCGAAAAAAAGCCAAGATACACTTTAAATTCTTTGCATAGTACATCAAGTCCCTACGGGCACTATAGAAATACTTTAAACAATTTTGGATAACCTTCAAGTAAATTTTATGACTTTAATTTAAAAGCAGAACCGTTGCAAACCCTGGGTGCTTCCAGAGAAATACTTCCTGCGACTGGAACTGAGCCAATGTCAAGTTTTTGTGGCAGCGTTTGATAAAGTAACTCGGTTGAAGGTCGAGCCACAAACTTTAGATTGTCGACAGCCGTAAGTGAGGATGGCATGAAAAACAATGCCATGTTTCAGTTTCAGGGACTACAAGTTATTTTTTTCTAACTAGAAAGTTACTCAGATAGCACAAAACTCCACCAAGGTGAACTCTGCTCCTAAATGTAACGGGTTCTTCCTTGGCCTATATGGCACCCCTTCAAGACACTTGATGAAAATTAGCTTCATAGTTTTTGCATTATTTTGCTGACAGACAAACACTGCAGAAAAGTATAAAGACTTCAAAAACATGCCGTCTGAATAATTCCCCCAAAAAATGTTATGGATCCACATAAAATGACAGGGACACAATAGATCAAGTTGAGTTTCAGCTTTGTTATCATTCTATACCGGGCTACCTGTTAATTTGACTATTATGAGGTGTTCAACCTAAACAGTGTCTGTAGGTGAGATGATGGATGGCCTGCTTTCTTGAACAAAATTGCGGATAAGTCGTTTTCAGTTCACAGGATAAATTAGCACATTTTCCAAAGTGCTTCCCTGAAATACGAAAAAAAAGTGTATCTATTCCAACGCCAATGTAAAAACCAAACATGCTCTTTTTGCTGTGCTAAAGAGGATCTGCCCAAAATGGTGCCACAAAAACATTGTGCAGTCTTTCTTCTCCCCTCCCCCATCTACCCTCCTTATCAAGTAGCCTGCTGTCACCGTCAGACTGAATTCAGAAACAACAAGGATTTGAGGGGGGAACATAACAATAGACACCTGGCCGTTCCACAGAATACGTCTGAATACGGGTGGCTCAGTGTGAGGCCATCATTCTAGAGGAGATCTGATGTTGCAGCCATCGGTGTTGACTTGGTTCCACATTTATTCCTTTGTAGTTTGTCTCTTTGCATAATCCTTCATGCACGACAGCTTGTAGCTTTGAGTGAAAGACCCTGCAGGGGGAAGATAAGTTGAAGACAGATATCAGATGCTGTATGGAGTTTGAAAAATTGGTGGCATTAAAGCAGGAGTTCTCAACCTTGCCTAACCCGTCCATAATTTCAATAACCTGTCTGATGATAATCTTTTGTGTGTTTGAGATGTATCGCTGATGTCTAACAACACCACTCCGTCTGGAATTAAATACAATAAAAACAAGCAGGTTCTTTGGAATTTTAATATTTGCTCAATCCTTTATGTGGTTTGAACTTTTTAATTATATTGAAAAAAATACTTTTCTGGCAAAAAATTGTGCTTCACCAAGAAAGCATTTCCACAGGGGCCCATCAATTGCACCCCGGCATGAGCCAAGCGGTTAGTGGTAAGTTTCAGAGCTTTAATGTGTCTATTATTGACAATAATTATTAGTTGTTGAAAAATCAGCAAAATCTTTTATGAGCCAGGAAAATCATCAGCAATGGGTCTAATCCTAATCTCGTTTTTCATCTGGATGAATTCCAGCCTTCAGTGAGGAATTACGGTGGCTTTGTGTCATAGCTGACGATTAAGCCGTGGCTGGTCTTCAGACAGAATGTGCTGGTATTCTTTTCGAGACGACATGTTTGAGAGGAGAGGTTTACAGCTCCAGTTGGCTCCGCGTTATGTCACCGGTGCAAATCTGTGTTCCGTTTTGACAACGTTGATGGCTGATGGTTGGTTGTCGCACTCTCTTAAAACCAGTTAGAAAGTTGGTCACAACAAAATTTTGCCAAACACTTCTAAGGAAGTATCATGGCAGGTGGGTGTACTCTTGGAATGCATTTATTATACACATGCATGTTCCTTGTGAATAAGAGAGTTGCTCTTTGGTGTTTTGAGCTATAACATATCTGCTGGCCTCTATTCGATACCGTACGGTAGCATGTGAATTTTGTTGCACTGGGGCAGAGTTAAAGCTATATTTCTATTGAGGTGGGCCATAAGTCAATTATTCATTAATCTGTTGCCCCCAAGTGTTTCACAGTCATTTACAGGGAGTACATGAAGTACACAGCAGTAGCTTGGAGTAAACTTGGGATTCAACCAGATGTAAAACTACTGATACAACTGATACCAGTGTATTCAGTTAGAACATTCAACACCGTTTCAAATCGAATCAAGTCCCTACCGTGCTTGAGTTGTTGCTACCTGTCAGATGCACTGTGCTCACATTTCCTTTGAAAACGGTTTTCACTGTTGCTGTAAACTCCACAAGGATTGCGTGTGTCTGCTGTGTAAAGATAATTGTTGTTCCTTGTTTTTCTGTTTAGGGGACAACATTGGCTGGGCAAATTTATTTGGTGTAACTCTGCAGAATTCTTCCGACCTGCAGAATGAATGCTGTAAGTGTGTTCATTTACGTCTGTGTGTACATATACAGTATGTCTTTGTGCTAAAAACTATTATTTCTGATTCACTCATCTGCAGATCATCATCTTTGTTTATAAATCTAATAAAAGCTTTCAGGAAATCATGAATTGGTTAAATATTTCTAATTAAATGGAACTTGGCAGGGTTCTCAAATACGATGATTTGCTGGTATTCTGTAATGAGCCTCAAAATTGCAGTCTCAGCCGTCGATGGTACAAGCAAACCTTTGTGTCCATCAGCAGAATTTCCTTTTGGAGTTTAAGTGGGTATTAAAATAAATAAGTTGGCTTCAAAGAGTACAGTGACAAACTTGTTTGCTTCCTGAACTACAAATGCAGTCTGTAGTGTGTGCGTGCGTGCTTGTGTGTGTGTGTGTGTGTGTGTGTGTGTGTGTGTGTGTGTGTGTGTGTGTGTGTGTAGTCCTGCAGGAGTATCCGGAGAGTTGTGTCTGTCGACAGACGGATGTGGAGTGTGTGGCGGTCAACCTTCAGGACGTTCCTCCATTCTCACCAAATGTCACCTGGCTGTAAGTGTGCTCAGAAAACACTGTGTGTGTGTGTGTGTGTGTGTGTGTGTGTGTGTGTGTGTTTGTGTGTGTGTGTTTTGACATCTGCCTTTGTGAGAAGTCAGACTACACCCACACTCATGTTTTCATTTTTAGGCACATAGTTTTTACGATGTTATGCATCCTGATCCCTCTGACCCTTTTCTAGAACTCAAAATGTAAAAGCACTTCCAGGCCTGACTGACCTTGTTTTCTTTGCTAGCAGCAGTTGTACAGTTAAATTTTGTATTTGTAAAAAAATGAATGTCTCCATGTGCAGGACGCAAGCTTTTATTCAAGCAGACAACTTGCATGTCAAGTGGTGGTATCTGCTAAATTGTTCCAGTCGTCATCTGATGTGTCTGGAAGTCCAGAGTTTCAGTTCACACATGACCAGTACAGCCTGTGAACAGAAATCTTTTTTTTTTTAAGTGCTGCTGTGAGATTAGTGGTCACAAGCCTGGTTTTGAATTTAGATTTCTTAATGTTGTCAGATTTTGTCTGTTGGAGACGTAGCAAGTGACAGAGGATTGAGAAAGTAACGACAGTATAAATTGAAATCTCAAAGTCGATGAAAATTATCGCTGATTTGTGAAGTTGGGGAATGTTGTCATCCCCGTCTTGTTTTTAACAAACATACTTCTGACAAAGTCTTGTCCTTAGGATGACCTGAAAACTGTATTGAATCCTGTTACCAGCAGTGTGTCTGTCTGTATAACTCTTGTTTCTTATCTGCTGATTTGTGCCTTTCACATCTGAACTCTGAACTGCAACCATAAACCAGGATGGCAATCCAAAAACTCATTATCCTTTTATTTTATATATATTTTTACTGTGTTGTTAGTTCTCTGGTTCAATTAGGAGAACAAAAGTAGTGTCTCAGTACCCTTCTCTCTGTCAACATCTCTGCACATGAATTCCCCCGTTTAGTTTGAGGTTGATGTGATTGCTTATTTGGCTCAAGCGTTCTGTTTCTATTTGGTCTCTCAGAAGGCTCATGATTTCTGAGAGAAAACTCCTTGTTGAATTCCTAAATGTTAGTGTTGTAATACAAACAGTTTATTTTGATTGATTTTACATTAGAGTCCATCATTTTCTCAAAAAAAAAAATGTCTTTGAGTGTGAAGTATATGGACTGAGGAACAAGGAGGCTTCTGGATGCATAGTGGATGTTGTCGTGATTTTAGTCTCCAGGATTCAGGATCTATAGTTTGATCCAGGGTTTCTGTTCATTATTTGTGATAAATTAAAATGTGCACTGTGTTTGGCTCACTGCAGCATCTCGTGGATTCTGTTACAGTTCGCTGAAGAGCAATGAGATCCAAGTGTTGTCGGATTTTGTCTTCTCTGACTATCCCTCCTTAGAGAGACTGTGAGTATTTGGTGCTGCTCTTTGCCAGCTTCACAGTACTGACACTGAATTTGCATATTTCTTCAAAATCAGTTCAAAATCAATCAGTCAGTAAATATTGTATGACAAAAATAATGACATTGTTGTATTTTATTTCATTTTTTATAACAAAAATGGTATTCTTTATTTTTTTTGCAGCTTTCATAGAAAAATTGCAGCAAAAAGTCTTTGAAATAAAGACAGAAAAAACATGTTAGAAGAACATTAAAGAAATAATAGTACATTTGATTTTTAAAGCCCTTTTCCAGGTGATGTGAGATGCATGTATTAATGCTCATGCTACATGATCTCGGTGCTTGGCCATGAAATATTTGATATGTTTTGATGTGAACACTCATCTTGCTCTTATGACCTGATCCCACCCTTTGTTAGCAGTTGAGTGACTTTAAACTATTTTCATTAATTGATATTTTAGGAGGACGTCGTGATCAAAGGCGGGACTAATCGGCTTGTTTTGTTCCTATTTCTCTGTCCTCAGTCAGGCTGGATAGAGAGGTCACAAGACAAGAATTTGCTGAATCTGTGTCGGGGTTTTGCAGTCGCTCAAAAACTCAAATGGATCAAAGAGTTAAAGCTGCCTTTTATATTTTTGATTTCCATTAATGAAAAATTAAATTTGTCTTCACTTTTCACTGTTAGGCAGCAGTACAAAAAAAAAAAAAACATCCAAGGCCCTTTATCATGTTCATGAAACTTCCAGACAGGCTGAAAAATATTCCTCTCGGAGGGTTTCCACTACGTCCAATATCTAATGAATAGCGACTGTTTTATCTGAGATTCGCACTCAGCACTGCTAATCCGCCAAGTGCCACACACCTGCTCTTCTTTGGTTGCCTTTTCTCTTTTTTGCAACCTCGCTTCATCATTTAATCTTCATAAAACTGGTTCACGTTCCCCCCACGGATGACTGACCTGTGTGTGTTGATGTGGAAAATATTGTGTTGATGAGCGTGTCATCCTGACAGTCTTACTAAGGTGACGGGTAATGATGACATTACTCTAACGACTGGCACGACTAGACCATAGAGGACTCAACAGGGATCACGGTGAAAGTGATGAAACATAACTGAAATGAAACGCTCACCACGAAAGCCCTTTATTTTATGCCATGAAGATATTTAACTGAAGCAAATGGCAGCAACCGCACTGAATAGGAGCTGGCAGTGGGAAAAAAGCTTATAAAACAGTGCAACAGGACGAAGACAAGGCGATCAGTCCGAGGTCAGAGTCTTAAGAAGGCATGCTGGGTCACTGGTAAAGACATAAGGGAAAACACAAGGGAATGGCTGGAAACATGTGCCGATCATCTGGAACTGGAAGAGAAGACGAGTATAAATATGTTCAAGAAAAAATGACTAATGGAACCCAAATGTAGACCCAAAAAAATGGCAGGAAAAGAGGAAAGGAAAGTAGTAAAATGAGAAATAACACAGTCCAAGTGAAATGATTCTAAAACAAGAGGCCACTTCACCTCTGCCGAGGCTATAAAATGTTGCTTGGAGACTAAAGACCTCAGCCTAACTCAGTTTTTTAAAAAAGTGCTGTTTTGTTTGTTATGTTAAACTAATCAGACCCCATTTAGTAATGGGTCCTTCCTGGGTCCGTGGTAAAGACCTCCACCAAGTCTGGGGAAAATCAGCCTGCTAAACAAACATCGCAGCCAACAGGGATAAAAAAAATCCAAGCAAAAACATGAAACATGAATGACGTAGCCTGTCACTGACTCATGACACCAATACAGTACTAATCACCTGACCTTTATTCAAGTCCAGAACACGAGTGAGTACATGTTACATGAGACAGAACAATCAAGGCGCTGATTAGAGATGAATATTAATGAACATAGTGATGATTTTCCCAAAATTACTTTGATTACTTTGTTTGCAGGTTTCTACAAAACAACACCCTCCGCTTCATATCCAAACATGCCTTCAGCGGCCTGCGCAGCTTAAAGAAGCTGTGAGTAACCTGCTGAAACGTCCCTGCTATATGTCCCTTTTTTCAATGAGCTTCTTTTATTTCTTTGAGAAATGTGTTGGGTTTATGAAGAAATGTCTTCTCACATGATTGAAGTAACTAGATCTATGAACACTTCTAATTAAAATGGGATAGGCTTGTTGTTCTACAGGCCTTGGTTTAGTTTAAATGGAAGGAATTTTTTATTTTTTTTTAATAATTTTATACGAGATTTCATAGTTTTTTTAAATTTGATACTAGATTTCATAGTCGCACACAGTCTCAAAATCTTAGCCAAGACACGTTATATTACGGTTACGGGTGGTTGGATGTAAAATACAATTTTATTTTATTTGACACAAGCATTTGGGGACCACTATGAGAACCGCTCCCCTAGTACATTAAATTATATGAACTATTATTTTCCAGTATATGTTTGAGTCAGAGAAACACCTGTCCCCCTCTTCTTTCTTTCTTTCTTTATTTCTTTCTGTTTCTTTGCTTCTTAATCTTTCTGCAGGTTTCTCAGTGAGAATATGATATCCTCCCTCAGTCCTGGTGTGTTCCGAGACCTCCATCAATTACATTGGCTGTGAGTATCAGATGGAAATACATCGACGTGTGTGTGTGTGTGTGTGTGTGTGTGTGTGTGTGTGTGTGTGTGTGTGTGTGTGTGTGTGTGTGTGTGTGTGTGTGTGTGTGTGTGTGTGTGTGTGTGTGTGTGGGGAGGGGAGGGGAGGGGAGGGGATATTCACTGTACTGTGGTGTTTTGTAAATGCACTCTGAGAGGTTTTATACAGACAATATGAATGTTGGAGTCCTGTGTGTGTCTTTGCTGGAGCCAGGTTGGGTTTTGTGTGTTCTGCTTTCATTTTTAAAGAGATCTTCATGCCTGGTGTGTCCATATATGGGTGTCCTTTTAGGCGTGTTGCAAATTCCCCTCGCAAAACAAACCCACATTGACGTGCTTAAATCATCCGGGTTAGCAATATGGTGGTTATGTGGGAGAGCTGGATTTATCTGAGTTAAACCAGATGAGTTATGAATTACTTATGTTACGGAAAGTGGAACATTTCACTGGAGGTCAAGATTTTGATGATGCGCTCTTGGTTTTTAGGCCTGTAACCAATTAAAGAACTCGTTATCGATGTTTAGCAACTCCTGTTCATCGTGTTGTGGGATGTCAGTGATAAACATCTGCCTAAAGCACAGCAGATAGTATATTTGATACAAGTGTCTTAGGACAAAGTACTTTTACTTACGGACTGTTTAAAAATGAAATAAGCTTTGTTGTGCTATGTAGCTTTACCATCCGCGCTTGTGAGGTAGTGTATGGTGGCGTGTGTGTGTGTGAAGCATTTTTTAAAGGATTAATTAAATTACATGCCAATCTTATTACATTTGACATTTTTGGATGTAAGGATTTTCTTGTCAAGAAAAGAGGATTGATATCACTCAACTCAGGCAGCAGACATTTAGTAGAGTTTAGCCCAGTGTGAAGGCTCGGGGGGGGGGGGGCAACCAGCTAAAAAGCAGGCGTGTAGTAAGCATAAGACTTCATGAAATTCCACCAAAAGTACTCACTAAATTGTTAAGAGAAGATTTTTCTGTGCCAGGGTGCTGGATCACAACCCGCTGAGCAGCTTGTCCCAGGACACCTTCATCGGGCTCCAGTCTCTCATGTTCCTGTGAGTTGCCTTGTTTTTGACAGAAATAACAAAATATCAAAAACTAATTTGTAAGGAGAACATTGAAGAAAACTGTGGATGCCTCGGCCCGACCTGTGACTTTAGCAAAAATGAAGAATTTAGTCACAGACAAGCTCATTTGTTGATATCACACTGCAAAGATGGTGATGACTCAGCCAGTAATTTATATTCATCATCCTTCGTGCTCCAAAAACAGGTCTTGTAAACCTTGTCAAGTGTCAGTGTCCCACCAATGACTGAAAGGGAGGTTTGCCTGACTTTTCACTTAATATCATGTGTTGTGAAGGGAAAAGAGATGAAACAAACCTGCAATAGCCAGTCAGAACGAGCTGACTGGGACACCAACTTGATGTTCTGCACGTTAGCTTGTACACCGGCCTTCGACACCAACCATGAAGCTTTATTTCCTCCAGCTTGCACTGGAGAATTAAACAATACTCATTCAGTCTTCTCAGCCATGACTTTGTCCATGATATTTATTTAGCCTGCTGCTCCTCTCCTAAAGGGGGCAGGGCAATGAAGAAATGCCGTGTGACACAGATACAGCAAGTAACGGTTCAGGGCACTGTGTTTGTCAAGAGTCAGAGAGTTGAGACCGACAATTTGGGCATGTTTGACTCATTGAGGAATTCATTTTCATTTTGTGTCATAACACACCTCTTTGTGCTTTGTTGTTTTGGTTTCCATGCGTACCGTTGCTTCTCTTCCTTTATTAACCTGTTTTCCTCTTGTCTTTTCTCACCATCATTGTCATTTTGCTCCCCCTCATTCTGCCTGCCTCACTGACCCAGCCCCAGTCAGCCCTCTCCGCAGCATAGCATAAGTACAGGATGGTACCCCTTGGTTTTGTGTGTCTCTTCCCTTCCTGCTGTCATCTGCTTACAGCTCATCGCTCTTTTTGACTCGCTGTGTTTTCCTCTCTGCACTGTAAAAAAAACAAAAACAACAACCTGTCGTTTTTACAGGAAAACGCTGGCAGCTGTGGTTACCAGAGTATTCCTGTCAAAAATACAGCAGCACTGTAGATAACTTTACTGAAGAAACATGTAAATTGATTTACAGTGAATTAATTTACATCTTAATCACATGAAAAAACTGTTAAGTCTACAATAAAAATTTTGACAATTTACAAAGGTTCGCTGCGATTTAAACAGAAAATATACGTTTTTGGGTTTACAATACTTTTCTGTAGGGATTTTACATAGTTTTGATGTAAATTTGACGGTCATTTCTTACGGTCATTATCATACAGTCATACAGTCAGTCATTCACCAGTTTCAGTACATATTCTCTCAATATTCATGAAATTAAATATAAAAGCCTCGTTCGTGTGCTTTCTCTCCATCTGCCTCTTCTGTCTGGTAGTTTTATCTCCTGGGAGATAAAACTACCAGACAGATATCTACAGTACATCGCCCTCTTTTGATTTCTCCAACAGTCAAAGGAGAGTCTCTTGTCTCTGGTCTCCGCTTTGTTTATCCTCATATCCATCTGAAGTTTTACCCTTTAAGATATCAAGCTTTGGTTTTAAGCTGACAACGAGGAGATTACATGTTCAGACTATGTAATTCTTCAACCACTAAGAACAAGTTAATCCACTCAACAAATAGGGGTCAGAGTTTTTTGATCTGCATCAACTCCAATGATAGTTTTTGTATATTCCATGAATGTTCAGCAGTGCACCTTAAATTCTAGTAGGTAGGACATAGATCAAACATGTTGACTGCTCTAAAGGCTGAGTTACTGTGGACATGTACTTGAGTTTACTCTCCGTGTTGCAGCTGCTTCATGCTAAATGGACATGGCTGGCTCTTTCTGCATTCTGGACCCACAACGAAGTGATGCAGCAGTTAAAAAACATGTTTTTGAGTTAAAAACACATACTTTTGAGTACTTGGAAGGGAAAAAATTCTTTAATATTAGGCACACATGAGGTGGTTAATTGTCTCCTTTTTATCTTCTTGAAGTCTTCACTTTTGCAGCTTTGCTGTAGCAGTCAGATTCACATAAGAAGTTTTCAAATCAGGCCCAACCCTGAAATGGCAAAATAAAGCTGAGAAATGACTATAATGGAATATCTCCAACCTATTTAAAATCTCTGAAAATATCATGTTACAGCAGTGATATTAAGAGAAAGAAACCCTTATGAGGAAGGAAGACGATTTTATGAAATTGGATCACTTTTGCATGAGTAATTTCTTTGAAGCATCAGATTTAGTTTTTGGAGTTTAGCAGACAGGGTGTCTTTGCTCCATTTCTCCAGGATTATTACTGAATGATATTTAAATTGTTACGATGTTACTGAATGAAGTTAATGATACAGATGTTCATAAAGATCGCCAATTTTGACACGAATGGCTCAATTTCCATTTGTTGAACAGAATATTTCAGCCTCGTAACAGTGGTGGGCAGTTTCCCTCTTTGTAAACCAGTTTGTTTCCAGGCTTACAAAATGTTTCAGAGAGTTCAAACAGCAAACCGTGTCATTGCAGCTGTGATGGAGCTTATCCTGCAGTTTAATCCCTCTGCTCTCACATGTTTGCTTTCTCTTTTCTTCACAGATCTATGGTGGACATCTCCTTACACCAGCTTCCCCACCCAAGCTTCTGTCAACACATGCCTGCCTTGGACTGGCTGTTAGTTTTCTCCAAATATATACGCGCGCGCGTGCGTGTGTGTGTGTGTGTGTGCGTGCGCGCGCGCAGGTGTATTGTGAATGTGCATGGCACGGTAGATGTCTGCGCTCTAAGGTTCTGAGCAGACAGAGGGATGTGAGTGTTTATGACAGGGCTGCAGACCCGAAGAAAACTTGGCGACTTTTTGAAAGGCGCCGTGTCTTGGTTTCACTGCTGTGGTTCTGCTTGATGAGTCCTAACTCTGATACTGACCTCACCTTCTGTTTCACGACTGCTGCCTGGATAAAACTGTTGTAGGAAACGTGATGAATATTAAGAACTTAAAAAATGTGTTCAAGGGTATGTTTTATTCTTTGTTCTCAGAATGTTCTTCATTCTTAAGATATCATTTTTGAGGCATTCGTGATAGTGGGATGCTGCAATTTTCCAGCCAGCCAGGATGTCAGCCCATGTACATTATGAGAACTTGTAGGACCGGTAGTTGTGGAAATGTTCCCTGGGAGCTTAGCTCCACTTCAGTTATTAGAATTACTGAGCAGCTCGTGTTTGTCACTTTGTTACTTTCTTTTCCTGTTATTGTTTTTCTCTGCTCCCTCAAGCTCAAACAGACAACTGTATCTTTAATTTAATGTGAATTTAGAATGGGTATTAGTAAAAGTCAAGTCTCATTTGTGCTTATGTGTTAGCTTGACAGTACACGTTGTGTTCTTCTGCTTTCAGGGACCTTGAGGGAAACCACATTCAGACTCTCAACTATTCCATCTTGAAGACGTGCAGCAAGCTCGAAGTTCTGTTAGTATCACACTTTAAAACCTCATTAAAAAAAACCTCAATGATTGAAATATGGGGAAAAAATGCGTCATTGAGGTTTCCTCTCTAAGACGTAAACTATTAAAAATGAAAATTGAATCAATTTGCCAGGATGAAGCTTAGGAAAAGGTTTCCCAAAATAATTGTGTTTCGATCAGTACTTAACAAACGCATTTATACCTGAAATTATCTGATGAAATACATTTTTGCTATTTTGCAAGTTTGTAATGTAATTTCTTTATAATGCACATTATTAACTTGAATTCAACAAATGATGTCAGACCTCTGCCTGCAATTTGAGAAACATCGCAACTTTGGTTTCCATGTCTCTCTGCTGTACAACAAAAAAACCCTCGTAGCCACACAGATTCAAACCCAGATATCTGTAAGTGAATAAAATGCAATCGATGAAGGTCGAATCTGGTTTGCCTGTTCCAGTTCATATGTAGCTCAGAGACGAGTTGTACTTTCAACTGAACACACACACTTTAACGAAGAGCATGAACAACAACAAATGCCCAGTCGCATGTCTTGTCCAAGCTCATTAGTAAGAAGTGGGTCGACAAAGGACAATAAAAAGCTGCTGCATCACTGCCAAATTTGCTGACTGCCGGTAAATGTCACATAATGAAACCTGCAATTGTGTCAGCTGCAATCAGAGATTAATTTTATAGTATGAAACCCTGAAGGCTCTTGTACCAGAACTGGAGCAGAAGGTAGAACAAAACAAATATTCCAGCTTTGGGAGCTTTAGCTGAAGATTTCCATGAGACTGAAACTTTGTTTTATTAAATTTGAGTTGCTGAGAGCAAAACTTTAATATAGAGTGGAGATCTTTAGTCTGGGGTTTCACCAGAAGTTTTCCTGCTGGAGGAGTCAGGGGGTGTTTAGTTGGGATGTACCGGACAGAAAGCAGTGGAATCACTTGCTGGTTTCCTTTTGAAAGCTAAATCAATGGCATGTGTCTCTTCAGTTTCTGGTCAACTTCAACATCCTTCTTCACTGTTCCCAAATGTAAGTCTCGTAATGAAACAATGCAGGTAGACAGCTCTGAAGACCCCCCCAAGGTCAACAAGGTCAACTTCTGCTTAATGTCATGTTATGTCGTGCCTGCATTTGATTAAGTATTTGATAAGAGTAAAAAATACATTAAAAATTGTGTCTTCAGAGACTTGTTTTTTTACACAGAAGTGCTTGAGTGATTATTGGAGGAGGAGGCGAGGAGGAAATAGAAAGCCCTGTATCGACTGTTGATGTTTGGTCCACCACAGGGGATTGAACTGCCACTTTGCACCTCTCAGCTTAGTTTCTAACAGCGGTTCTGTCCTTTTCAGGTTGTTGATGGATAACAGAATTAGAAGAGTTCCTGAAAACACCTTCCAGTCTCTGTGGAAACTAGCCGAACTGTGAGTGACCATCTATTTCTGTTTGCTGCTGCAGTTTATTAACGAGAAGGCGTTGGTCTTAAGAAAAATGCAATCAGTATAGTTTTTTTCTTCTTATTGCTTATTCATTTTTTTCCACAGGCAAATTTTTGTAATTAATGTCGATGTAATACCTAGATTTTTTTTTGATACCTATGATGACTTCCTGTTCTGTATTTACAAATTAAATGGAAGAAAAGGAGCACAACCAGGTGCTATCTCTTCCAAGTATTGTATTTCACAGGCTGGCTGTCATTCAAACACAGAACCACTTACACCCTGAGATGGAGCTTCAGTGCTAATAGAGCTATAGACTCAAATGTCAAACAGTAAGAAATCTGAAAGATGGAGCTGTCAGGAACCGGTGATCCATACTCTCATGACACGCTGATGAAATCTCCAAAGAGCCTTCAAACCTGTTCTTTTGGATGTGCAAATATCCTCTAAGATCATTGCTATTTTAAAGTCAGTCAGCTCTTAAAATTTAAATCATTATTTATGATGGATGAGCAAAAAAAAAAAAAAAAATGCTCAAAGGATTTCCCCCATCATTTGATTCTGCCTCTTGCTTGTAAACAGGAAACAAGTTCGATCCAGACTTCAGTTTCGTTAAATCGTGATGTCATATTCTGTTTTTTTTTTTTTTTTTACTTTATAATCAGAATCAGAAAACCTTTGTCTGAGATGAGAGAAAATCTTCTCTAACAACCATCATTTTCCTCTTGTCCCTCCTTTGTTTCTCTCTTTCCCTCTTTTAAGAGATCTTTCCAGCAACAGGATCCAGGAGCTGCCCAAAAACACCTTTAAGAGCCTCTCCAAGTCACTCCTTAAACTGTAAGTAGCTTCATACTGGGTTTTTCATCATGTGAGGATTATTACAAGGTGAGATAAGACTGAAGCGCGGTGCAGTCGCATGTTTTAAGGTTGGATTGAGAAAACTTTAATGTTGATGCTGCTTTTCCTGTGTCAAATAGACAAAAGATATTATACAAAATAAAAATGTTCATGTTTATACGACCCTCGTTGTTGTGTGGAGTGAAGTGGATCGCCATGTTTTTAGCATCATTAGACAAAGCCATTCAGAACCTGTCCTCGAGGTCTTGAAACACTGGAAACTAATTAGTCATGGTTGTTGTTGGGTTTGGTTTTTTTTTTTGTTTTTGTTTTTTGAAAAATGTTGCAATGATGCAGAATTATAATGTGACACATAAATTTTAAATGCATGATCCAAATAACAAGACGGTTCTGTCTTGTAGATTAAAACAATTCTAGGGACCACACACCGGGGACCTTTTTGATGAATAATTCAGTCTCCTAAATGTTTGTAGACTTTGATAGGAAGGGATTATCCTCACAAAATTGTCTCATCTCTCTTTGCTGTCAGTTTGCTTGCCTAAAGAAAATATAATCTCATAAACAAGTGACTGTTTGCCTTCCCAATGAGCCAGCGTGCACAACAGCACCGCCCTGAATCAGGCAAAACTCCCCTACCGGAGTAAATGGGAACTATCCCAGTCTCCATTGCCTTGGATCCCATTTACGTGACTGTTTTTAATTATTTACCTACAAGGACTGGCCATTTTGCAAGCATTTTCCTTCCTTTCGAATATTAAAATGCAAAGATCTCAAATATTATCATTTACTATTTTTTTATAATAATGGGGTGGAGGAGTTCTGCTGCCTGAATAGTGCCATTATAAAGTTAATGAGCAGGTATTGTGTGGGCGTGATGCTTTTGAAATGAAATTAAACTGAACAATACCAGTTTGTCGTGAAAGCGAGGAAATGACAGACAGATCGAATCAGTTGTGACAGCAGTTTCACACAGTTTGAACCAGCTTGACAGGCTGTCTGTTTTTTCTTATCGGGTCTTTCAGCACCAGTGTGTTGGTGTGTGGTAGGTTCAGCTGTTTCACGGGGATCAGAAGTAAATGGTGGATTGGATATGTGGTTTCTTGTCAGATGTCACCCAGAATTAACAGCCCTGTTGCGGTCAATTGTAGCCTCCTTTTAAAAATTTGACATCAGTTAACCATGACATCCATTTGGCAAACTCATGATGGGAACGTCCATGAATGAACACATTCCAATTCAAAAGTTTATAGGTTGTAAATAAAACATATGCAAAAAAAAAAACCACACGCAACAAGAAAATGGATTTTGTTCCGATACATTTTTTTTTTATCTGGGTCAGCTCACTTGGTTTGATGCCAGTTTTCCTCAAGCAGCAAGTAGCATTCTAATCATTGATTTTCTCCTTTGTCTCTCCACATCAGCAAAAACTGAGGTGCAGTTTATCAGACCACAACTGTGGTCTGATAAACTGCAAAAGGTCCTGATAATTTCACATCAAATATGAAGAATTTGTTTGAGAAACTGATGAAAGTCCATCCACACATTATAGAACTAAAATTAAAAAAAAAAAAAGATTATGATTACGGCACAATTTTTAAAATGTTAACACACGTTAAATAGCTGTGTTTAGTTTCATTTTTAAAATTTGTAATGTCCAAGTCATTGTATACACATAATAAGAATGCGTTTTGTCTGGTTTTTCCAATGAGGTCTTGTGTAATGTTCCAGCAGTAATGATCCATCCCCACAACCTCACACACACTCACACACACACACACACACACACACACACATTTGTAAATGAGAGCAGAATCAGACAAAGGTGGTGGAGGTGGTTTGCCAGTTGCTCCGTTGATCGGACAACCCAATCACTTTATGCCATATTTTCCAAGTCCCAGACTGATCTGAAGAAGAAAGGCCATCTCGGCTCCTTGCTGACCTTCTTGTCTTGCCATCTGTGCTTTGTCTTTAGATTTGTTTACATTTTAATCCTGTTTTTTTGTGGTCATTTGTGTTAGATTCTTTGTTCCCTTTGTCTGTTTTGCTAGTTTTTCATTGCTAAAGTAGTCCTGTCCTGTATCCTGTTCCTGAGTCCTATGGGATCTTTGTTTTTGTTTTAATGAGTTAAATGAAACAGTTCTTTGATTTAATTGGTGTGATGAATATCTATGTTAATGACTCCAGATTAGTGGCCGATTATGTCTGCACATTTTCTTTCCTCTTGCAGAAATATCTCCCACAATCCCTTTCTCCGCATTCACCCCAGCCACTTCAATCACCTAACACATCTTCAGTCTCTGTAAGTACAACCCCCCCCCCCACACACACACACACACAGCAGCTTGTTAAAATCCATTTGCTGCAGTGAATTCTACTGTTTTTTTTCGCAGTGCGCTGGAGGGGATCGAGATACCAGATATTCAGACTAAAATGTTCCTCCCGATGGAGAACCTCTCCCACATGTAAGTACACGTTGGTGTCATAATCCTGTCATCGCTGAAAAACCAAACATGACATCTTGTTCTGTCCTTCCCATGTGTCATTATTTGTCTATCTAACGCTCTTCTCCTCTCGTCCTTTAGCTACTTTAAGACTTTCCAGTACTGCTCGTATGCACCTCATGTCAGGTCCTGTAAGCCCAACACAGACGGGATCTCTTCTTTTGAGGACCTCCTGGCTAACATAGTTCTGCGAGTGTCTGTCTGGGTAATGGCCTTCATTACCTGCTTCGGTAACCTCTTAGTTATCGGAATGCGGTCGCTGATACAGGCTGAAAACAACCTGCATGGAGCCTGCATCAAAGTCCTCTGCTGTAGGTAGCCACACACACACACACACACACACACACACACACACACACACACACACACACACACACACACACACACACACACACAGCCACTGTAGTTAAGGAAAATGACAAATATACAGTTAAATAAATATTCATGCACCAGCTTGAACTAATTTTAGGATTATTATCAGATAAAAACAGGCTTACACCTGCAGGTACCACTGTTTTTGTTTTTAAGTAAAATTTAAATGTCATTCTAGGACGGTTATCAGGCAAAGGAAAGATTGTTGAAGAGGCTAGAAGTCAAATTCACACTGCAAACTGGAGAAGCAAGGGCCTTATTTAATATTTAACATCATCACCCACATGTTTCTGCGAAACTGGATTTTTTTCTGTTGTGTAAGGCATCAAGTGGAGGAAAAAAATGCATTATTGTTGTAAATTTACTGCAGCTTGGTGAGAATCCTGCCTGGATACAACAGGTGGATCTAATTGAGGACATCTTGAACAAATTTAAGATACTACAGGCATCAATGTAAGATTTTGTTTGATGCATTTCAGACAGCAGAGACACCATCTCACCTGTACACGATGCAAGGCAGAGTAGTCCATTCACACAAACATAAGCTCGTGAGATTTTCCTCTCATTATCTCTGGGATCGTTATGACTCACAGATCCATGGTAGCAGTGCATTGCTCCTTGAAATGAAAGCTGCCGATTCTAAATGTCTTGCATTTCATCCTTAAAGCCCTGCATTATTTATTTATTTTGTTGTTGTTGTTGTTTTATCAAGAGTGAATCCTCTCAGTTTGATAGAGAATTCTCCAATCATGCGCAGTGAGGACGATGTGATTAAAAATCACAGAGCAGCAGTGTGAAGGACTCAGGCGGAGTTTGGTGATGCGTACAAATTCCTTTCACTTTGGCAAAAGGTGTGGGCCTTTCTTTATATTGTATCTCTATCCAGCAAACACACACACTAGTGATTTTATTATCTCTTTGGCAGAGGTAAAAGTGGTGGCTGCAGATGTACAGTTGATGCAGATATCTTCAGGCTGGGTTACTGTGTTCCACACCACAGGGAGATGAGTATCTTTTTCCTTGGAATAAAATTAAATTCTTATTCCAACTCAAATGAGGTTCTTACTTTAGAAGTCTTTCAGAGAAATTCTTCGCCCCTGTCTGCATTCTAACAGAGAGTTCACTTTATCAATCAAAGGCACTTTTAATGACATTTTTTTTTAATGAATGATGAAAGCGGCAGCTTTAAGAAAGCTCTGCGAAATCTGTTCACTTTTGCTCCACAGACAGACGTTAAAGTTTAAAAATTGGAACTGTGGTGTTTGTACTTGAAGCACCTGCTCACTCTCACGTCTTTTTGTGTGTGTGTGTGTGTGTGTGTGTGTGTGTGTGTGTGTGTGTGTGTGTGTGTTGTCCATCCAGGTCATCCCTTTCTCCTACTGTGGAGGGTAGAGTTAATGTTCTGTGGTGTGTTTTCATAAGAAATGCTGGTTTCAGGAACAGGAAGTGGCAGCAGATGGTAGATGGACAAACCCACAAACCCACGCAGGAACACTCACGTTTAAATAAAGACTTGTCTCACTTATCTTTCAGGTGCAGACTGCCTCATGGGTGTGTACCTGTTTTTTGTTGGCGTGTTTGATGTGAAATTTCGTGGCCAGTACAACCGTAATGCGCTAGTCTGGATGGAGAGTTTAGAGTGTCGGACCATTGGATTTCTGGCCATGCTCTCCTCAGAGGTGAATTAATACAGATTACCAACCACAAATAGAAATCACACACAGTTCACACACAGAAGTAAATATTGCAGACATATCTGTTGTCTTTTTCAGCTGGAAATTGAATTTAAACACAGTCTTGCACTTTCGAATGTTCCTTATCAGCCATTCCTGTAACAGCCCCCAGTGCTTTTGTCTCTTCAGATAAAAGATTTTTCTGTTTTTTCACTTATAGGGAATGTTGCTTATAATCTGCTCATTAGGCTATGCCTTTAGGAAATGACAAGTTCCACATAGGTACCAAATTGAATTGTGTATACAACATTTAGTCTCAAATTAACCTTTATTTACTAAAAACATAGTGATTCAACCCCAGCTGGTACAGAAACTCTCGATCACGAGTTTTAAATGTGTGAACTTGTATCCATTGATTTCATTTTAATTTGATTAATAAATCTGTGTTGTCTGAAACTTTTTTTTTAAAAGCACTTGAATTAACCAAAACCAGAAGAGTTTTCATCCCTGTGGCAAAGAAAAATCGAATACATTTTTCTTTATTTGATTTTTCAAGCTTTCATTAAATCTTCAGGGTAGCATACTAGTGCTAAATGTCTCATCTTATAGGAAACGTATATTGTGTGAGTTGATAGTCAGAGAAACAGGAACCAGAGGTACTTGTTACTCAGTGCTCCTGACATCTGTTGTGAGATGTCAGGAGCACTGAGTAACAGAACAAGGTAAATTGAGGGCTAAAAAAACAGTGTGCAAGCAAGAATATTTATTGAATGAGGCCCAATATTTTCCCTCAGGTGTCTGTTCTCCTCTTGACCTACCTAACCCTGGAGAAGTTCCTCGTCATTGTCTTCCCATTCAGCAACCTGCGCCCTGGCAAACTTCAGACGGGGGTCAGCCACACCAAAGACACTCATCCACATAATTTCCTCTTTTTACATACATGTATATTAGCAGGGGGTTTTTGGAGGCGGGTGGTATTTGAATTTTTATTAATTTTTGGATTTGGATATCTGTAAAACGGCACTAATATTTAGTGCTCACCACTTCTCTGGTATTTACATTAAGCAACACTGTCGACCATAGAAAACACTGCATTGGCTGCTATTTTCCTTCCAGCCTTCGCTCTGGTTAGGTTTACAGAAGTGACACTTCAGAGAAGATTCTAATTACTGCTAGAGCTACCAATGCTGTTGAAGCTTTAACTCCACCAAGCCAGACGGGCTACACAACACCAGGGATATTTTTAGATGACTGCAAATAAGCTGTAGGAACATGATGTCAGTTGACTCACCTTGTTCGTGTACCTAATCAAGAATCCTTGATCAAGATTGAGATGAAAAGATGAATCTATATTTGCATGGCATAATTTATTCTTTCTTCTTTCTTCTGGAGGAAATCAGTCAGCCTATTTTGGTTCAGGTTCATGCGATGCTGTATTGAAAGAATAAAAGATTATGAATGATATACTATTCATGGTAGCTGGCTCTTTCATCAGGTGTATGGCCATTACTATCAGTAATTTAAACAAGATACACTGTGCAGCCATTACAACCGACAACATCTAGATAGATTGATACCAAATCTGTGTTGGTCACTGCTACCTCCCCTACAGTACGTCCTCCTCCTGATGTGCTGGGTTGTTGGGTTTTGGGGTTTTTTGTTTTTTTTTTGGTAGGACGCTTATTCATTTTAAGGATGGTTTTAATGTGAAGTGCAATCTTTGTCTTTGTTGCTGCTGAGAGCCTTTAACACCATCCTAAAAGAGCAGAACCGCCTACCAAAAAATCTTGCTATGGTGTGTGTGTGTATATATATATATATATATATATATATGTATATATATATATATATGACATCAGTTTGATAAAAAGGGTCTCTGCTCTGTGAGAAAGCTTCCTTTGGCTTTCTCAGTGAGTCCAACTGGAGGTGCAGCTGTCTGATATATGAGCTCTGGGTAATTCAATGACATAAAAGTGTGGAAATCCAGTGAATTATCTTTCACTAGGAGATGTGCTGTCAAAGGTTTTAACAGCATGTTTGTGGTCCCACTTCAAGGTGGTCCTGGCCTCTATCTGGCTACTGGGTTTCATTATAGCTGCTGTGCCCCTGATGAACGAAGATGTGTTCGGAAATTATTACGGACACAATGGGGTCTGCTTCCCCCTGCACTCTGACAGGCAAGAAAAACCTACTGCAAGAGGATATTCTACAGGGATTTTTCTGGGTAAATTGAAAGATGAGTTGTTTCTTGAAAGGTCATTTTTAAATAAATGCATTTGAAGCAATTAAGAATTCGTTTGTTGATGTCTACACTATGGAGGAGTAGGAGGGCCAGGTATATGGAAAAGAGAGGGGGAAGATTTTTTTCATTTTATTTTGTATGTCACATATCAAGACTGAATGTTGAGCATTAGATTAAAATACCTCTTTGATAAAAAATAATTTCATGAAAGGGATTGACTGCCCTGCTTGAGTGTGTAGGTTACATCCTTGGAGAGTGTGCAAGTAGGCATTATTCTTGTTACAACTTCACCAGTTCCTCCAATCAATACAATACATAACATTCTGGTGAAACTCTTACTATCTCCACTTTATTCTCAAAATGCAAAATAAAAAAAGTGTCCTCCTCTGTTTTTTAAAACCTTGACCCTAATACTCTTCTGCACACAAACGTTCAAACTCTAAAAATGAAAATCATCAGTGATAGTTCATTCCGCTGTAAAACCTGCATCATTGCCTCCAATAAGCTATGCTAATTTACCATTTATTTTGAACGCTTCAAGAGCAGTTTGATTTCTTTTTAATTGACCTTGTAACACTGTCGCTATTATGTGCTAAATGACTCATACAAATGGGAACAGCAGTAAGCATTAGACTGAAATATCAACAATGCATGTGGAGTCTGTGTTCTCATTACACAATGTTCTCACTGGGTACCCGTGGCGACCTGGCAACACTGGTGAATGAATTGAAGGTTGCCACCTTTTTCGTCAGAAGGACATTAAAATAAGATTTTGACTTAATTCCTGAGCTGCAGCTGTTCAACCTTCGATTTAAGTGTTGTAGTGTTTGATCATACGCAAGTCGGTGTATCAGTAATGCATGCTTGTGATAATAGCTGTGCATCTGTGTTTACGGTAGTGTAAATTACACCTGCCCGCCTACGTTGTATGCAATTGTAAGTGTGTTAACATCCCGTGCCCCTCTTCAGGTCTAAACCTGGTGGCCTTCCTGGTGATCGTCTGCTCCTACTCCAGCATGTTCTACTCCATCTACAAAACTGGCATCAATGCAAAAGACCTGCGAAGTCGACTGCACAGAGATGTGGCCGTGGCCAACAGGTTCTTCTTCATAGTGTTCTCTGACGCCCTCTGCTGGATTCCTATATTTCTGGTGAAAATCCTCTCCCTGTTGGAGGTGGAGATACCTGGTAAGAAAGTGTTTTAGTTTAAATCCCAAATGTTTCTGTAATTTAAAATGAAAATTAGGTCAAAACATGATCCTCAAAACACTAAATTTGCCTGTCAAAGTCTCACTGATTTTTCTCCCCCTCTGTGTCTTCTTGGTGACTTTAGAAGTCAGAAAACACCAGACACGTTTTTTTAGTTTAACAACAGCAAAACTGTCAAACAGCTGTTTTCAGTGTATGTTTTTTAAGCTCAAATCAACTTACTGTTTGATGTATTTGAGAGTTTGTCAATGGATTTTTTTTTTTTTTGCTGTTGCAAGTCTTCAGTTTTCCATCCATCCATTTTCTACTGCGTATCCTGTTGAGGGTCGGGGTCGGGGGGGGGGGCGGGGCTGGAGCCTATCCCAGCAGCCTTGGGGTGAGAGGTGGGGTTCACCCTGGACAGATTACCAGATCATCACAGGGCCAACACATAGAGACAGACAACCATTCACACTCTCAGTCACACCTACAGTCAATTTAGAGTATCAATCAGCCTTGTCCCCTCTTGATGTCTTTGGACTGTGGGAGGAAGCTGGAGTACCAGAGAGAACCCACACAGGAACAGGGAGAACATGCAGACTCCACACAGAAAGATCCTGTGATGGAGCCTGGGGCTCAAACCCTAACCTTCTTGCTGTGAGGCGACAGTGCTGACCACTGCACCACCGTGCCGCCTCGTAGTCGGTCTTCCTTAGCTCAGATTAAAACATGTCACTGGCATTTTCTGAATTCTGCAGTCACAATGAAGTCATGCAGGTGGAGAAAAACTAAACATTTTGATCCCTTGACACTGCTATTTACACTACTTTTGCTATGGAACAGCATCATAAAATGCATCCTCAAGCTTAAAATGAGCAACATGCATCCTATCTTTCTGTAGGCACCATTTCTAGCTGGGTTGTCATCTTCATCCTCCCCATCAACAGCGCTTTGAATCCCATCCTGTACACCTTGACCACCAGTTTCTTCAGAGAGCAGGTTGAACTTTTACTCTGTCGGTGGCAGAGGCGGCACACTTTGAAAAAAGACCACAAAATCATCACCTCCTCCTCTGTCTTCATGGACGCCTCACGGGCTCCCTGTTTCCAGCCTCGAGCCTACCTCCAGCATGTGTCGCTGAGATCTGCAGATCCTCGTTACGCCTGAGGGCAATGTCATAAACCTTTGGGTTGCGGGCTTGTTGTTAGCTGCACCTTGAAGCTCCTACGAGAGGAACTGCTGTGTTTTAATAAGACTTCCAAGAGGACCGAGCTGTCTCATCATGCTCTGACAGCCTTTGTTTATAAATGTATCCCCGACATACACAGGACCTGAGGAAGGACTGTTTGACCTGTGTGAAAGAGGAACCAGTGATTAAAACACGACCAACGGCTGGACTGTGGAGTTCCAAAATGTGATGATAAAATGTTTCATTTCAGTCAAGACTGATCGTTTTATGATCCAATTTGACGACCAGAACAGAAGCCTGGTTAAGTTACCTTTTTTATGTAATCATTTTATGTAGCAGACTGATTTTTCTGTTCCTTCAGATTTGAGCGCAACAGCAGTGCTGAAGGGAACCACGATCTTTCACTAAACTTAAACAAGTGTGACTAAACCAAACCAGACGTCATAGCCTTCACACATCTTAAAACATCAATAGCGTCACATCATTAATCCAACGACCTACCACGCTGTCACGCAGCATGCTCCGTTATGAAGGAGCAGCGAGGGAGGGGACGTGCAACCAAAACTTGTCACATCTGATTCATGGAAATTCATTCATGGGAATTCCAGCTGTAATGTCTCTGCGCTCTGTTTGACTTTTTGGCTGAACTGCAACAGCAGGGCCACTGGTGCTATCTGGGTCATCATTGCTGCCGGACACTTGCATTGTTGGCTGCTGTAATTTCAGATCATTGTTAAGTTGCTTGTTTGAAGTTGTGTTTTCAATGTGCACTCTCTTCTACATTTTTACAAGCAGGTCTAACCCTTGTGGCTTGTTGTAAGTGGAGTAGTTTTAGGGGAGGCAGTGAACTTTGGGTGCAAAAATGATAAAAAAGGACCCTCACTAACTGCGATTTGGTTCCTTTCATTCAGACTGAAGAGCCACAGAAAAGAATGAGGTCATTTTCAAATGTAATGTCAGTAGTTTGCAGTCACAAATCATCCCTTTAAATCAACTTTATTCAGCAATTTTGTTTCATCAATCATGGACTTCATTTCAGTGGCACACTGAGTCTGGTACAGACTCCTCCAAATATCTCTTCTGTGTGTAGGCAAGGCTTGACACTCACTGGCGTGTCATGCAGCTGTCAGGTAGCATAAATTTGTTTAGAATCCCTCAGAACTGAAAACATGCTAGAGGGGAGAGGGAGAGGGGATTTATAGAGCGTGCTCCATATGCACTGCCAATAACTCAGTCAGTGTAATGCTACTGTAGCTGTTTGTCCAGATCGACGATGTGGGTGAGGACATCAATAAACGTTAAAGATGACACATTAGAACCAAAAGTCTTTTCATCATGTTGACAAATGTTTTTGCTCCTCTTTTTCTCAGTCTTGTTGTTAGAGTCACTAGTTACACTCGGGATCATGTAACAATTGTGCGGTCCTCTGCTAATTTTAAAATCAGAACATTCAAATGAGCCAACGTATTGTATTCTACCGCCTGTTTCAGCTGCTGTTCAGCAAAGCTACATAATGCTGCTCTTTAAATGAATATGTTTTTCATGATATCTATGTCACCACTCTTATCAGTGAGACAGTTTACAGCAGGGGTCTGGAAGTCCAGAGGGTCACTGATTGTACAGTCCTGCCACTGGGGGGGCCAACTTCAACTATTTGCACAAAAACATTTCAAGTAATCAGTTGCACTTGCTTTTGAAACAAACATTCAGATTTAAAAAAAAAAATGCAATTCAGTGTTTATGGAAATAATGAGGAAAAAGTAGGTTGTATTTCACTGTAATTTGATATCAGGTGGAGGTCCATATTAAACAGCGGGGCCGTATGCGTGTGGCCCCTGTACTGAGGGTCTTGAGACCTCTGGTTTAAGGTTCAGTTCATTATCGTATCTACATAATCCTCTCCAAGAAGAGAGGGTTTATGAAAATCTGTCATTGTAATGGCTGAATGTCACAAGCTGCCGCCACAACTTAAGCAACGACAGAAAATAGCAGAACAAGAGAGAAAAAGCAAATGTCCAAGCAGCAGCAGTGAAAAAAATAAAACGCATTATAATTGTGTTTCCCAGAGCAGTGTTTGTAAAAGGGTTTATTTTTCTGTCTGACCAAAGGGTTTAAGCGTCTCCTGGGAGGCGGCTGAGCTCTCTGGTCATTCTGCTGTGTTGTTTTTTTTTTAATTTTTTTTTATTACTGGTCTATAAAACAAGCTGTTAATAAGCTCTATAAAATCTAAGATATGACTCAAAGCCTGCATATGTGCATTTGCATTTTAACTAGGTTGTGATCAATGGGCCATTAAATAGCTACAAAATCATGATGTTAATGCTATTTTTAAGTTAAGCTATAAACTTTGAGTTAAAGGGAGTGAAAATTAAAATACCTCTGCTTGATTATTCTGGAATTGTGTCAAAATGGGATACGATACAATATAAATGTAAATTTCAATTTACTGTTTGTGAAGGATTTTAATTCCATGCACAAAGCAGTGACGATGTGGGTTTCACCAGCTAGTGACAGGGGAAAAGGAGGTAGACAGAAACATCCAACAACCAGTCAATGTTGTTAAACTTTTAACGCCAGCAGCCACTGTCCTCCTGTTTCCTGCTGACTAAAATGATATTTTACCATATTTTTCCTATCATGGATAGAATCAGAGTATTAACCTGCACTAAGTGGCTCTAACTTGCAGGTTTGTCCTTACCGAGTGTGCTCTCACTCATAATGAACCTGAACCAATTTGCTACACCTTGATGCTGTTGAGTCATCCTTTTTTTTTTTTTAAGCAGATTTGTTTTTACAAATATTTTAATATTTGGTTGTAGCATGACATATAACTTTCAGTTCACTATTCCATTATTGTATACTGTATGGTATTGTATGGTATACTATGTTAGGCGTTTACCTTTGGTTTGTATTTCTATTTATACTGTAAGTTTCGAGAGTAAGGGGTGGTAATGATTTTACACAATTCTGCAAAGTATATACAAGTATTTTATTATATGCTCTGCAGATGTACTTTTTTAAAAAATATTTGGTACTGGAGCTAGTTTTTTTTGTTCATCACTGTTTGTTGGAGTCAGGCTGGTGAATTTCATGTTTATTGGTTTCCTCACAGAGATGGCCTGCCGACTGAAGTTAATAAAAGTAAAAAAGCCAAGAACAAATATGAAGTATATGTAAACGCTTTTGCCTCTTGTCTGAGAGAGAAAAAAAAGAGGAAAATCCACAGAGGCTAAATACCTCAAAGTAACCTGGCAGGAACATAGCAAGCTCAGTACAGACGCACACACACACACACACACACACACACACACACACACACACGTGATTGTGAAACACGATGTGCTGAGTATGCAACTCTGTTCTAAAATTATGAATGCTAAATAAATGCAACAATAGAGAACTAAAGCACTGCTCCACTTCCGATTTCTTTCATCTACTCTTCAGAGGAGCTTAAACATGATAGTCTTTTATTCATATTCTGAAATAAATACATATCCAAGTACGTTCTATTTTATCAGGTCCGTCTAGATAAAACTGATAATTGTGTCATGTTCAACAACTTGTAGGCCTACATTTTCCCTGAACTATTAAAACCTCATGAGGGACTTCTGTTTAAATTGTGATGCAACACTAAGACCAAAAGTAAAATGTGCAGTAACTGGAAAACTTGTATGTCCAATTAAGATGTCTTGAAGTAGCACAAGTAACAGAGGTAAAATGTTTACATGCTAAATATACAGGAGTATTTATATGAAACACATTGGGTGGAGGAAATAGAATTTATATATGCTGAGCACAAACTCATGCAGAGCAGCTGCCGGAGGTAAATGCGTTCGTTAAAATGCACTAAAATCAAAAAAACACGTCCGATATCTTCTTCTCAACAGCTCCTTCATCCTCTGATTTCGCTCAGCATCCTTCATGGCAGGTGTCCTGCCCTTGGTCCAAGGTGCACCCCTAGCGACAAGTTGACGGGCATATCCCTCAGCCAATCGAAAATACCTCCTGCCCCAGTTTTCCAGACCTCGGCGTCTGATTGGTTGCTAGGGGCGGAGCCCTGTCATCCCTGTCGCTGTAGTGCTGTCAGCCGGGGCGGCACGACTCCTGGAGGAGAGAGACGAGACGGATTGATGAAAACAAGTCGCTACATCTCATAAACAAAGAACCGGTGGCCAGAGATGAACCAGTGACCGCCCAAGTCGACGAAGGAAAGGTACTTTTCAGTTTAATGTGTCATTAATGCTGTGTCTGGTGGTGTTTGGCTGCTCTGTGTTGACTACAAAGGCGAGCGAGCGATGTCTTGATTTAACATCGATTTGACTACCACGGGGGCTCGCACGAGCTCGCTGGCTACTCAGTTAGCTATAGGCATAGCTGGTTATAGTGGCCGGCTCATAATTTATAAAACTAACCTTCATAGAGTTCCATGTTTCCGTGGTAGCGCTCAAACAAGGGGCAGTACCACTCTGCTTTGTAAAGGTGCCGACTAGCCAAGCAACAGTCTTTATTTTAACATTGTAAACACACGCTGTGGTGATGGCGGCGGAAGGTATGCTAACTGGCTAGGTGGCTTACAACAACGACATGCCTGCCAAATTATCAATGCTAATTAGTAATATACAGGTCTGAGGCGCAATTAGAAATAACTTGTCTCGTACTGAAGCACACGAAAGCCTCGCAGTTACGGTGTTTGTTTGTTGCCATATATGTGGACTGGTTTAATATTGTATCTTTTTATGGTCTGGCTTAATCTTAAATCAAATTATTTAATGTAAGTTTGCTATGGTTCCATGGTATCCCATGTTATCAGCTGTACACGTCATTATTTCATAGCTGAACTGTGTAGAGAGAGAATGTGTTGTGAGAGGAAGGCAGTGTTGGAGCATGTTTTATTTATAAAGGTAGGTAGCATGCAGCGCTGGACTCCTGCATTTTATCTCATCTAACATACTGGATATTTTGTTGTGAAAGGCAAACATAAGTTTTCTGTCGCTGTTCTGTTTGTTCATATCCTTATTTTAGGACTATTCATCCTAATTCCTCACCCCTGCCACCTCCCGTCCTTCCTCCAGATTCAATCATCCTCCCTCTCCGTTTCTCCAGCTGTTTGGCTCAGAAATGGCGACCCAGTTAACTCCATTGTTTAGGCTTACACTACAAGTAACACACGCACACACATACACACATACACACAGTGTGCCATATGTGTCACAGCTCATCCCACCCCCTTGGTGAACTTCTGAATTTCTACCCCCAATTTTGTCAAGACTATGCAGATCTAATGGCATACTTTTCCTCTTGTCTGGATTATTTTTTTCCTCATCCTCATCATGAGTAGATGCAGCCTTACAGTATTATCCACAGGAAACCCCTACTGGTTGATTTCAAATGAGGAAATAGCAGATCTGGTACTCTTGACATTGTGATGTAGCTCAGCATTTGCATGGTTTAGTGTGTGTCATTGTTCAAGATAAGTGTTTCTTGAATGAATTGAAAGTACGTTCTTATCCAGTGACATCCTATCTTAGCTGTGTTGCTCCATGATTTGTGCAGGCCACTGATAAGATTTGTTCATGTTATAACCATGTCCTGTTTAGCTCCCTGTTGAGCCACTTTGCATTTTCAATTTCAAGAGAAAACGGGCTTTGCCAGTCTTTACAGATGATCCAGAATGTTGTGTTGCATCTGGTTTTCTATCAGCCTAAAATGGCATATGTCACTCTGCTGCTCATTGACCTCCACAATCAAATTCAAGTCACTAACGCTTTCTTAAGGGTGACATCTGGGTCTGCCCTCATCCACTTGAACTCAGTCATACAGGCTTATTATCCTTCTCAGCCCCTACGTCATCTGGTATGACCATGTTTACACACACACACACACACACACACACACAGTTTCACTCCAGACTGTTCTGGTTTGGGCTAATAAATGCTAACAAGAGGGATCTCTTCCTCTCCTAACACCTCTAACACCCCTCTCTGCCTACCTCCATTTACTGCTTTCTTCTCCTGTCTCCTGTTGAATGTTCTTCGACACGTGTAAGTCACTGTGGATAAAAAGCAAATGTAAATATTTATTCTAAATGTAAACGTGGTTTTAATCTTTATGTGGAAGACCTCCCACGCTCTGAACTGCTGAACCTGACTCATCCTGTGAACTATCTATCCAGTCTCACTGTCATCGTTTCCATAGATACCACCCAGCACCTCACTCCCACTTGCTTACATAACATGGTATTCCTGCCAGGCACACAGGTCTGCACAAATACTGGGAGACATGCAGAGATATTGGTACACACCCTACTCCCTGTTCGCCCTCAGGTGCTGTTGATATTCATTGATTGGCGAGCTCTTCTCCTGAATATTGTTCTGAGTGATGCAGAATACCCTTTTACTTAATATGGATTGATGATCCTGAGTTTTTGACTGGGTTAAATTGAGCTTTTTTTACATCTCTGACAATTGTGTGTTTGAGTGTCATATGATGGATGAGGGAATTCTGTCCCTCTGCTGTTAGATATGATAGTGCTCTGGATGTGTTTCCAGGTGCACTTGAGCCCCCAAGATAGAGTTGCATAACAAAACTCTGTATGTATGGAAAAGATGATGAGCTACAATGATTGCTTGTGAATGAGTGAATGATGTAACCTCTATATCATTACAAAGTTCACAATAATCATAATAACAAGTGTTCAATGCTGCTTTGATTTTTATTAATTCCAGTCTTTCTGTCTTGAAAATGAAAGAATATAGAAATGAAAATAAGTGTGCATTTATAATGTTAAGTGTCTGAAATGAACTTTTTGACCTGTTAGACAGCAGGACAAGTAGATGAGTAAACCCATGGGATATGATTATTCTTTACCTGCCAAAATAATTGCCTTATTTTTGTCATATCACTATATTTCATTTGGATAATAAAGCAGCATGTTATGCAAAGAAATAAAGAAGCAGGAGGAAGATGGTGAAAAACAATTTTAGTGTATTGATCAAAATTTAGCTTCATTAATTCAAGCTAGAATACAACTCAGTAAATATTTTAAGTCTTTATTTTTTTAACACTCTGGGAACACAACAATTCTTCAGCGTCATCCTGCACTTCAGCCTCTCACAGTCCTTTTTGTTATATTTCTCTCTCCCTCCCACCTCTTCATTGTGTGGGGTTTTGATTACATTAAAGTAAATTGTAGTATGTATGTCACTCTGCCACAGCCCATGAATTACATGTTAAAAATAAGTAATTTATCTGGTTTTTTTTTGTTTTTTTTTAATTTTTATTGCATAATTTGCCAGGATATCCTTCAGATGGTCATTGCATCCCCCTGAATCAGAAATCTGATGAATTACGTAATCAGAGAATATTTCTCAAATGTGCTCCAGAGGGCACCATTGTTGTGCCAGTGTGTCAGTCTTTATTGTTATCACAACAATGAAGTATCAGCAGTCGCATTAATTACACTTACAGTTGTGGCTGCATTTGCAGTAGTAGAATTTAACTTTTTTATAGAAGATGCTACATATGAAATATATTCAGTAAATTCCAATGTAGGTTTTTTTTTTTTCTCTTAATATGTATCAGTAATGAACTATTGTGGTTTCCACCTTCAACGACAACATCCCATATTTGTCCAGTGAGTCCAGTGAAGCCAACAGATTAAGACCTTTCAGTGTGATTGTGAGACTTTTGCTTGGTAGATACATTGCTTCTGAGAATGTACTCCGTCCACCATCTCGATCCGGCTCCTCTACACTGGCCTGTGTGGCTCATTGTTGTTGTTCTTCCTGTTTAGATTGATCACTTGATTTGCAGCTGAAGGCCTCTGTGTTTTCATTCATGGCTTCTCTGTTTATTGCAGAAATTTGAGGAAGAGATTTTATTGTGGTTTGGCACTGTGTCATTTATGTTATCCTTGAGTCTCTGAAATGGCATCTTGATGGAAAGCATGAGCCAAAAGTAAACTTGTTTATGCCCACAGTTGACTTGTCAGACCGGGTTGCGGAGCATCTAGGGCAGTTTTGCCAACTGTTCATGTGACAACATATTTTAGTGACAAGAGAAATTAAAGGTCTGTGGATGCAATAAAAGTGATCATTAGAAGGGTGATAATGATTAAAGAATGGTGAGGAGGATTCACATCAAGACCCACACGTGCTCAGAAACAGCAGAACTATCACATAACGTGTAGTATGGAATTGAACCAAAGCTACTGATAAACAGCTGCAAAGCCTTGGAGTTTAACTGATGTCTTGTGAATAAATGGATGATTTATGAAGAACATACTATATAGCATGATGATAATGATTAAAATCTATATTTAAATCTTCATATAGTAAATTTACACATTAATCATCTGTACAAAAACGATCGGGATTCATTTACTTAACAGGTTAGCAGGAGTGTGAAGGGAAAGATGGGATTATCTTAAGTCTCTGAATTGTGGGTTTGAAATCTTTTGACCTTCAAAACCTTTGCCACAAACTAATCGGGTCAAGCAAGAAGAGAGTGACAAAACTCAGCAACTTGTAAGTGAATCATCAACCACTATATATATTTTTCACCACTGCGAACGTTGCAGGTGCACTTACGTCAAGTGTACGGTAGAGAAGAGATAACTGGAACACATTTCCAACACATTCCTGAAGATGAAAGGTTACCCTGTGGGTTTTCTTTGATTGGTTGGCCAGGGTGTTTGAAAAGACAAAAACAATGGTGTGTTTGTGCGTTAGTGCGCATGTGTGTGTGCGTGTTTGTGTGTTAGTGCGCATGTGTGTGTGTGTGTTTGTGTGTGTTAATACTTGGCCGTTGTACTCCCTCAGGGGTAGGGCACGCCTCTGTAACTGATTTTGGCACCATTCCCTGCTCTGTTCGTTTGCCACCTTTAACTATTTCCCTGCCAGATTTAAAGGTACTATTTCTAAGAATGTGAAAAAGATCTGTCCTGTATAGTAATACCACAAGAGAGAGAAAATACTCTGACACTGTAGCATGCACTGACTGCACAGCCGCCCTACGGAGTAGGCTCACTTCAGCACCATGAAGCAGTAAAATCTCATTCTTTAACACAAAGCTCTTGATCATAAGTGAGGGTTGAGACATTGAGAATTTGGCCCTCTAGTTTATGCAAAGGAATTTAGGAACCCATTTTTTATGGGAGAACATCTAAACCTTTTGGCAATATGCTACCCCGTATTGGTTCGGGGTTGGGAACCTGATTAGATTCTTAGAATGTGTACCTTTAAGAAATCCTCAGCATTATTTTGGAATGTTGCCCTTAGCTATTCTGCTTGGTTGGTTGAAAACTGTTTAATGCACCTTTTAAAATAACATCCCACTCAACAGCCTGCGAGATATGAAGTAATTAAGTTTTTCCTTGCCCATTTATCACGAAATTCCTCCAGTTAAGGGTTGTTTCTATTCAGCCAGAGTACTAATAAATTGCTTGATTTTCTACAGAGAACTAAAATTTAAAGCAAGTGGAAATACCAGTTTAACATTTCACTAGTTTAGTAAATGATTTTAAGAAATATTTTTTGCGATACTTTACCTCGTCATTCATACAGTCTGTACAGGTTGTACAATTTGTGGCACAGATATTTCTGTAGTGATCACTTTTAGAAGAGGATATGAAAGTTGTGTTGTTTTTCTCACCTGCACACAAGAGCTCTGGGGCTCAATAGAGCTGATGTCATGACAGTAGTGGCATAAACAGCAAAAGTCACCTCAGGGTAGCTATCTCCCAAGAGATAATTACCTTACATACAGAGGTGGAGAGCAGGAGGAAACAGTCACTATGGCATTGTCTTAACTGATGACTTTTAAAGATTAGATTTTTCTGTTTGGTCTATTTTTTTTATTATTTGATTGCTTCTTTGTTGGGGTTTGATCAAAGAAATTTTTTACCTTCCAAAACAGTCTTCTGTATTTAGTTCTGCCCCTGTATGTCTTCTTGAACTGCAGTACCTCCCCAGTAAGGCAGATTAGTATTTAAATGCATATTTCTCCTGCAGTGGGACCAGATTCCTGCTTTGACAGGAATTCATGATATTTTGACGGTGCTACTACCCCTTATGTATCTCTCAGATACATCTGCTAATCAAGTTTAACAGCTAACCTTCACAAAAACATGTCAGTCCTAATGTTTGAGACTTTTCCTGTTTGTGTGAGGCTTTGTTTCCCTCCTCTGTAAAGGGGTGTGTCAACCCTCAGTAATCCTACACCATTAACACTTCGAGGTTACTGTAACTGGCTAAACAGCCTCGACCAGTGAGCGCAGGGACTAAACTCTTACTCACACCCACATGCCAAATGTTGGCTGTTTGGATCAAGTAGATAGGTGTCATTTTGTCATGCTTTACTTATATGTGTGACAAAGAGGATGAAAGAGGAAGGAGAAGTAAACAGGTGTGTGAGGGGTTTTTTTTTCATTGCCCAGTAGTCTTGTCATGACAATAGGGGGAGTGTTATAAAATCCCCCAGAGAGAGAGAGAGAGAGCGAGAGAGAGAGAGAGAGAGAGAGAGGACGACAGAGGGGATAAAAAGATCCACCCAAACTTCTCAAACCACCCAATCATGCTGCGTTCTTAGAATTGGATCCCTCCCTTGTTCACCACCTGAGAGCAGAGAAACACAGCTGTGCCTCAGAAACTCAGAGGACTGAGAAAGTCAGAGAATCAAAGAACAGGTGAGGTCACAGAGGTAGAAGTCGTTTGAGCTTTTAAAGAAAATAAAACCTTTTCTCGGACTAAATATAAAACAGAGACAGCTGTTTTAATCTCAAGCAAGAGAGCGAGAAAAAGACCTGGGAGAGGACAGACCTGAAATCTCAGAGGTGAAATAACAAAGCACGAGCTAACCGTCTTTGTGGATCTGATGAACCTTACCCAGTGAGAAGACATTGGATACCAAATTGTGGATATGGAGGAGACAAAGAAAGTCAAAATAAAGATTGTGAGACTGTCTGAAGAGTGCGTTTAAATCTTTGTTGAAAGTGATTTTTTTCCAACAATTTTTTGTTGTTTTTTTCCTGCTACTGAAGAGGCATCATGTAGCACCTCTTTGCTTGCTCTGAGGACAGAAAGGCTTTGAAAACAGACTACCTGGAGTGAGTTAAGCTCCTGTGGAGACATGTCCCTAGAAGATGTAAGAAGCACCACCAGCTTTGGTGCTGAGACTGCTGCATCAGATCACGGCAATGGCTACTCTCCAAGCCGCTGTCCAGAACAGGATCAGACCAACAAGAGCCATGGTCAAGACAGGATTGTTCTGGATCGTATTGCCTCTCTGTCATTGGACATGTTTGATCCCAGTGACTTCACCGGGAGATTTAGTAAGATCCAGTCCCGATCCAGAAAAAGGACAAGAATCATTGGCGGTAGGTGCAAGCTCCTAGTGTCTCCTTGATGAGTCAGTACTGGAGTGAACACAAGTTGCTTTGGGCTTTATTTCCATGCATTAATTTGTTTTGAAATAATCCTGATTTGAGTATGAATGCAAATGTTGTCATGCTCTGAGGGTTCTGCCGGACTGACCAGTCGAACATCCAGCTGGAGTAGTGATTCTCCACTGGAATGTGGGCTGGGTTTAAACTGCCCTGACATTTCAAACATTTTTGGACCCCTTTCTACCTGTTTGGACCCCCTCGGGCTCTTTGCCAGTGAGGTTCTCCTTTGCTGTGACTTTAACTCTTTACAAGCAACTCTACAGGGGCCTGTTAGACCCTGGGTGACTCCAGAAAACAGCATAAGGCTGCCCCACTAATTCTTTTTCTATAGAATGGTATACCTTTGTGATTATGGCCTTGCTTTTGAGTTCATTGTTTTGTTTTTTTGTCATGCCATTTGTCTTGTTTCATGAGTTGAGATGAGTCGAGTGGAGTTGTAGAAAAAGTACAGTAGTATTGCAGCAGGTTTATATTCCAATACGTAGTGAATGGTGACAGTTTTACGAGTTTCATTATGGCTTAAAACTACTGCACTACTGACACACTTCCTGAAGCTGAAAATGTGGAACACTCAGGCTGAGTTTATACCTTCGCTGGATAATCCGTAACACTTCTGTCATTAAAAGATTACAGGTTCAAAAACAACATCAACTGATGACTCATCGAATTTATTATCCCAGCGTAAAAAAAACAAGAACCTTGTGCTCCAGTTTATTTTAATGTGTAATGATTTTGTTCATTTTCTTATTAAGAGAAACCCAGCGTCTTAGTGAAGGTATGTGTGTGTGTGTTTGTGTGTGTGTCAGGGAAATACAGGAGGGATTCATTTAAAGTTAACCACATGTTGAGTGTGAGCAGAGAAAGAACTTTTAGAGTCGGGTCACGTCTGACTATACATTTTTCTTTGGATGTTGGCTGAATTTCAAAAGATTTGACATTACTTGCACCAAAGAGAAAAATGTGGTGTAATGAGGTGCCTGTGAAACAATATAACACCTGCACCAACAGGTCTTACAGGCAAAGTAAAAGTGAGTTATCTATAAAGTAGAGTTCCACAAAGATTTAATCATCAAATGCAAGAAATGCAATTAAATGGATTATTTTTATGCTGTGGCCACATGAACAACTGTGACTGATAGGGAGACAGGTATGCCTGGCATGAAAATTTCTCTCTTTCTCTCTCTCTCTCTCTCGCTCACACTCTCTCTTTTACACACTTACACACATGCACACATTCTTCCCAACATTTATCTATTTGATCAGGCCAGTTGTGTCAAGGAGACACCTCTGTGTCAACGGTCAACCTCGAACAGTACTTCTTTGGCAGCGTGTGTGTGTGATGACCATTCACAGGCACACCAGATGAACATATGAGAAAGACAAATTCTCGACACATGTTCAATCGTATTGCATGCAGATGTAGATGTGAATAATGTGGTTGACCCTCACCACTCTCCAGAAGAGCTTTGTGTGAGTCAATTTCAGTGAATTGATTACTTCTTTAATTGAATGACCTTTTTTCTGATTTATTTTTATGTACAATAAAACATTGCATTACATCTGTCAGATGTACTTAAAAGTACAACAACAAAAGCAGCTCCATTATGAAGTATAAAAGATAAAACAAATGTTAACAAATGTGTGTAGTAATGTTATAAACTTGAATGAATCACTAAATAGTAAGTGTTCGCATCATCAAATTGTGGTAACAATTAGTAAAGGTGAAGATGGGTGTATTTTTTGCTCGGGCAAACGTATTCATGCTTACTGAGTGAGAGAGCAGCTTTAAACCCGTGAAAGCTCAGCGTGGTGAAAAGTTTCTGTTTTATTTATTTATATATATATATATAAATATATATATATATATATATATATAAATATATATATATATATAAATAAAATATACTATACTCTTAGTGTATCTCAGTAAAAAAGTACACTTCCTTCGACTGTTTGTCATTTCTCTCGGTTACTCATGTCCGCCTGCTGCATTCTTTTAAGAGGAAACAATCTTTGATGGTGATGTTTACTGGTGGTACAGTCATTAGTTCACCATCTGTACAATCACTCATGTTGTACCCTCTGATAACACTCACACGAGTGCAAAACCCAAGATAAAACCGGTAAGTGCTTAACTTTCTTCCACTGCTGTGTGTTAAACTAACCTGCATGTGAATTGTCAATTGGCATGAGGATATGTGTGTGTGTGTGTGCGCGCGCGTGTGTGTGTGTGTGTGTGTGTGCGTGTGCGTGTGTGTGTGTGCCCACTTTGGCTTACAGTGTGAAGTAGTCATGTTTTGTTTTAAGTCATATATTACTTTAACTGTAGGTTGCATTGATACAGTGTACTTCTATATACTGCATGCGTGCATGTACTGTATTCCTGTGTGTGTGTTGAGGAGTCACATTCCGACAGCTGGCATGCCCAGGCCTCTGCTCAGAATGTGTGGAATCCACCCTGTAAGTGTATTTGCGGGCATGATTTTGATTTTTAAGATGAATAAATGTGTATCCCTATGTGGTGAAAATTCTACTCTTTGTGTGTCATAAATTTGAATACATTTTTTTTTACATCTTTTACTTTCCACAAATACAGAAATACTGACGAGTGGTAATCAAACTTCTCCAACTCAAGACCACCTACAGAGAAACGTTCAGTCTCTGTAATAAAACAACAAAAGACCATGTTAAACTGACTGTAGATTATTTGATCTGAACAGAAAAAAGATAATTTTTCATGTAATGGAATGACCGAGGACTTAAAATCAGCAGGCGATTCCATAGCAAAGAGATGACTTGCATCTGTTTCTCTTGTTTTCCATCTTTATCTTGTAACAAGGTCTCATTCTGCTGTCCTCATCAAAGGCACATCTTAGATTTTATTTGCCTGTTTGTAACAACTTAAAACTTTTCACATAATCTTTTTTAGAGTGTGTAATAAATGGGTGCAGTTGGTATTTTGTGATGTTCTCTTTAGAAATGACTGATAAACTGCGATAGTAATCACATTTATTGATCATTTGTGAGTTGGACTCACAGCCAGTTGCACCAGTATACCATATTATAAGCATTGATGGTTATAATACCTTATAAATTTGCTCATGTACCACTGCAGGATTTGGTGAAAAGTTATAGCAAGTAATGTGAACAATATTATAATATGCGATTGCGATACAATAAACAAATGCATAGTGAGTCTACTTGCTTGGTTTTTAAGAAGAATTCTCACAACTTATCAATACATTTTCATGTGCATTTCTTATGTCACACAAACTATCCATCCATCCATCCATCCATCCATCCATCTTCTACCGCTTACACTGTTAAGGGTCACAGGAGGGCTGGGGCCTATGCCAGCAGCCTTGGGATGTGAAGCAGGGTTCACACTGGACGGGTTGCCAGTTCATCACAGGACCAACACATAGAGACAGACAACCATTCACACTCTTAGTCACACCTACGGTCAATTTAGAGTGGTGAACAAGGGAGGGATCCAATTCCAAGAACGCAGCATGATTGGGTGGTTTGAGAAGTTTGGGTGGATCTTTTTATCCCCTCTGTCGTCCTCTCTCTCTCTCTCTCTCTCTCTCTCTCTCTCTCTCTCTCTCTCTCTCTCTCTCTCTCTCTCTCTCTCTCTCTCTCTCTCTCTCTCTCTCTCTGTGCTCACCTCTGCACCACCATGCCGCCCACACATAAACAAGTTTAAAGAAATTTTGTTATGCACTTTTCTGTGTCGCACAATTACCTGTTAGTTATCATACAGTGAAAAAAAAACTCAAACCATAGCAATGCAACTGCGTTAGTCTTGATTTAGTGAAGTCCAACCATCAAACTCATTTTAACAAATGCATCAATGTTAAGTGTTGCTGATTCTAAGTGACTATAATTCAGATATGACCAAGCCTGCAGTGTTCATTGCTAATTTTCTCCTCCTCTGAGATTAGGCTGTAATTGACTGTTAATGTGAACCAGGCCATCCTGTGCTCTGTGGCTCTCTGGTGAGCTGCAGCTTTGCATCATACTGTATCTCACACGCTTTCCTCTGCATCGTCTTTCTCACTCTCATTTCCTCTCCCCCTCCCTTGGCCATTCACATGTTCTGTGGCCCTTCCACTGGTCATCCATCATCGTCTGTTGTATTCTGTGAGTTCGCAGGGTATTTTTTTTCATTGTGTTGAGTGAATATGCAGTCATGTAATCTGTTGGTTTGCATGGGTTTTCTCAAGTTGCAGTATGTTGAGTACCCACAAGTTGGTTGATTTGAATTTTGTCTAAATAAATCAAGAGTGTTCAGTTTGATGGCCTGTTAATAATTATGTTGTGTAGCATTGTTACCAGTGTGGTGTGGAGGCTAGTTGACTTACTGGTACTGTAACTACAGTAGGAAAATCTCTCCTGGAGGCATCCCTAGAATTGAAGGGAAGTCTTTTTAGAAATGTTCTTTTATCTTTTTGATTTCCTACTGGGATTTGTCACTATTTCAGCATGAGCACCCAAAAAGCCAGTTAGAATCAGTGTTTTGTACAGTATGATTTTTACATTATCTCAGGACTGAGTCAGTGATTGACCTGCTATTATTACTGGCACTCTACATTGGAGTGTCCTCCCTGTTATTGCTTCTCTTGGCTCTCATTGGCCAGAATGTGATGTCATCATGCTCTCACACACACACACATGCACGCACACACAGAGGTGGACAACAGTGATCAGAAAACACAACAGGGAATACTTTTCTTTGTCCCTTTCATGTTAATTACTCAGACACCACATAATGCTGGCTCCTCCCTCTAGTCTTCCATCCATCTATTTTCTGCGATCTTCCTTGCAGTTCTTTCTGCGGTACGCCCCCCTCCCTATCCCCATCTTTCCTCTAAGAGGATTGGCTGCTCACATCTACCAACATCTGTGTATCACTGTCCTGAGAGAGCAAAACAGAGAGGGGATGGGTGTTGTTAGCCAGCAAGATAGCAACCGACACAGAGCACAGACAAAGCTTACAGCCGCTCTCCTTTGCTTTCTCTCTGACACACTCACACGCAGCCTCTCTGGTGTGTGTACACACACAAACACCCAGCAGCAGACAGCCGCAACATCTGCATCGCTGGCTGCACACCCCCATCCTTCTTTCCTTCTCTCCCAGTCTTTCTCTCGCTGCCGCGCACCCCTTTTTTTTCTCTAGCTTGCTCTGTCCGCAACGCCTCATCCTGCCTTCCTGTCCTCACTCTGCTGTCTGTCACCGTGGCGACATAGCCTCTGCAGCCATGGCGACCAGCCAGCAGGACTCAGGCTTCTTTGACATCAGTCTCAAGTCTCTGCTCAAGTCCTTTGGAGGGAGTGAGTACAGATAACACTTGACAGATCTGGTTGCTGGTTTGCCCAAACAAATGTGTGATGTGACCTGCTCTGGTATTAGACCAACCAGTTGTCAGTGACTCTGACTTTCTGTTGTCTATGGTTATTTTGTTTGTGTATCTGTGTAGCAAGAGTAGCTGGTGTGGCACGCAGCATATAGCAGGAGCCACAATGTCAATATTTGGCAACATTACGTAATGGAATAATGGAAGCAGAGAGGTAGAGAGAGGGGGTTAACTAAGGATACAGTCAATTTCACTCCTCAGCACTTTTCAGTATTAATTATACCACACATTAATCGACAAAATAATAAATAGGTTTGACTTTGTTATCTTTTTTGTTGCAGGATTAATTACAATAGATTTGTTTTTGAATAATTCTTTTGGGATCAAACAATTTCATGTGGTATTGAAAGTTTGAAAGACTTAATCGATGACTTGATCACTGAGTTCAGCAACTTGAGGGCAACGCTAGACTATCTCACTCTGAGCCCGGACTGGACATACTGTACTTTCAGCACTGGACTCATTAACCTGAGACAATACATTGAGCTGGATCTGCTTCTGGTCCTTACAGCTTGGAGTGAACCTTCACTGTCACATCAATGTTGTCTTGTTGATACAGTTAATGCAGAGATAAGTCAGAAGGCCCTGTAGCTTCTTCTAACATATTGGTTCAACGCTGCCTGCATATCTTTTGTGTGTTCATTTTATTTTTTTAAAAAGTTTGTTTCTTTGGTGTCCTTGTCATTAGCAATCATAACACCTATTGCTTGTGTGTTTGTGAGCGTGTGCATGTGTAGCTCTTACATTAGATGTGTGATGACAGTTGCTGTCAGCAAGGGTTGTGTCAGTGTGAGGGTTACAGAGAAGTAGCAGGGGATGTGCTGATTAATCCCTTGCTGAATTAAAAAAAGAAATCACGCTGGTTTGCCCTGATGAGATGTTGCGCATGTTTCGGCTATAGAACTAAATTCTGAGATGTGCTGGCTTAGATTCCAAGGTCATAAGGATGATGGCAGTCAGAAGGTTTAAAAGCCAAGAAACAAGCTGGACATGTCCAAATTAGGTTAGTATTTTGAGCATAAATCACATACCAAGTGAAATCACTAGATAAACAGCTGACTTCATCAAGCTGAATGTGCTCCATTTCATGCCAGCCTCACTAAAATAATAATTCTGTGTATTATCAACAAAATTGGATTAAGGTGACTCAGATTGCATGACAGGATGTGTCCAGACATTTTGCATGTACCATCGTCTAAGAAAACTATACCACTGTAATAAAGGAAATTTTCTGTATTAAAAAAAACATTACGTGAAGGTATCAATCAAATGTCAACAAAAGGTCACCCATGGTCAAAAAAGAGAGTTTTAACCTCTTGTGATGCAAATAATGACCCACCTATTTAACATGGTTTTTAACAAAGTCTTTTTTTTGTTTTTAGGAATACATTGTTTTTTATGACATGCCGATATTTTACAAGAGATAGCCCATATGCCAGATCAATATTATCGGTATAAAAACAAGTTATAAGATATTTACGTTTTGCGCATTCCGAAAAACTCATGTAAGCATTGTGATTATGAAAAACTCATATTTTTTGTTATTTTCAAATCATTTGTAAATACCAGCAAGTTATATAAGAGAACTGAGCAAAACTAGGCAGATATAAATACAGGCCATTGGATTGATACTGCTATATTTTAGAAATGACAAATATCTGCCAATTCCATTACTGATGATTTGTCAATCTACTTTAATCTTTGTGCTTCTGCTTGCTTTAATTGTGTTTTTTCTTTTATTAGTTGTTTTTTACTGTCATCATTATTTTTTTTTTTTTACTTTCACACTTGATCTGGAAAGCACTCTCGCTTTTAGGTATGAAATGTGCTGTATAAATTTACTTTGTTTACAATTGCGACACAGTATTGATTTGTGTATTTAAAGCTCTCATAACTGAATATATGAAGTACAGCCAGCATTAACAGAATGGATGATGCTGTAGTACATTAATCACACACAGTGACATCGTGCAGGTTTGTTTCTGCAAGGTCTTGTTGAGGGCAAGTTCGTGGCAATTGTCCTTGTGATCCACTGCACTGAGAAATAGACAGCAAACCAATAAAGAGTGCAGAAATGATTTATGGGGAGTTTTAACCCGACAAACATCTTGCTCACTTCCAAACACATCATCCCTAACTTTGATTTAACGTTGTGTCATTGTGTTGGTTTTCCTCACAAAGCTTGTAACTCGTGATTCACCACTCTGGTATGTTGTCAGTTGGTGTGACGTGATGGGGTAAACGTGAATCTAATCTCTATTACCTCCTTCTGATCTCTGCTTTATAATTATTAGGGCCTGAGCCCGGAGGTACTCGGGGGCCAAGACCCTTTTATGTTTTTTTTTTGTCTGTCTCTTTAACTTGCTTCTTCTTTCTTTCGCTTTCAGTCCTTCCTTGTGTTTTGCTCATCTCATTGTTTTTCGCACAACTTAAGCCATTGAGGATGCAGAAACCTGTGTAGACTTGTATTGACCAGACATGACGTATTTCTGCTGATTCACCTCTTAAAATGCTGAGTCATATGTACAAGGGTCCTGGGATGTGCTCTGTTGCACGATATCGACAGCATTATGTCTTCCTGCTCTTCAACCTCCTCAAACACACTCACTCACTCACACCCACACAGGCCTTAAATTCATGTCAGTTGGAAGCTGGAACTGATTATTAGAGTTTAGAGTTAACCTTGTATTCACTCAATTGGATTACCGCCATTTGCTTTGTAGTCCAAGCACATTACTTTGTTTTCCAGATATAACACTGTTTGCCCGGAACAGTCACACACGTGTATGTCTTTTTGTGTGGTTGTTTGTGTTCTTGTGAGCATGTCTGTATGTGTGTGTGTCTGTATTTGCTAATGTGTGTTTGTGTGTGTGCGCGCTTGTGTATGAGTAGGGGTCAGTGGGAGTGGTGCTCTATATATAGCGCCACCCTCCTCCCCTCGCCTCTCTCTCGGGGCAGTGTTGAAATTCCAACCCAACTCTTCTGGTTAGATCTCCACAAGGTGCAGACTTTACTTAAATGGGACTGACAACTAAAGGGCAGCCTTGAAAAACACTTTCTACGAAGCACTTTATTCCAATACAACTTCACAGGTGACAGGCAAGGATTCCAAGGTCGTGGGAGCTGTCACACGCAGAAGTGATGGCAGGGTGGAAGCGGAGCAGAAGCAAAAGTTGAAACTGATAGTTGTTCTGAAGGCTCATGTAGCTCTCAAGCATGGGGCCCTACGCAACCTCAGGCCTACCCAAGCATGTCTTGGAGCAGAACAGTGGAATATTTCTTAATCCCTGGTGGTCAAGTCCACTTTTGAAGGAATAGCAGCGTGGCTTGTGTCCTTTTTATTTTTCTAAATGGACACTTTCATGCTATTTCTTTCTCTGTGACACTTTGAGGCATCGATTCAGAGTGTTTTCCGCTTTCTTTTGGATTTAAATCGGGATACAGCTGCTGTCATGGGAGTTTCTTCTTTCACCACAAGGCCCTTGGTTCCCTAAATTTTCTGAAGGATGGAGTTTCACACTTTTAGCTTTGGTTAAAACAGGCCTAAGTTGGACATGATGTCTGAAGTTGCTGTCTTGGTGGATAATAAAGACAACATTCTTCTGCACAATGAGTCTCCTTCAAGGAATTACATTTATTAGTCAATCATGGAAACTGTAGTCTAATTTACATTTTGTAGTTAGCCCTTATCAGCTTCCTATTTGCTCCTTCTTCCTCCATCCCTCCATTTCTTCCTGTTCTACACACCCTCATCCGCTGTTTTCTTGTGTGACTATCTGACTGTCTGCACCATGGAAGTGCCAACTAAATGGAGCAGGGCTAGTGTCATCAGCTTCATCAAGGGCCTCGGTAAGCGTGCAAGGGGTGTGTGCTCGCGTGAACACATCATGTGAGGGCTTAGCTTTCACAGAAATAGTTCTCTGATCATTTACAGACAGGTGAAAATGTTTTGGGAAAAACCTGAATAAATTAACAAGGGCTGTTGATGATAAATAATGAAATGAAATTTTACTTTTAACAGCTCAAGTACAAAGATTAAAAAAAAAAAAAAACTTGTCGGTGGAATAGAAAGCACAAGTGGCTGAGGAGTTATGACAGACTGTGGCAGTTGCCCTCACTGGAGACTTGAATTTCACTCAGAAATCACAGTTACCTCAGGGTGATTTTGATCAGCAGTTGGATCTCCTGTCACAATGTTGTTTTGCTCGGTCCTTCTTCCGTCTTCATCCCTCTGACAGCATTTTGCCAGCTCAGATTTGCTAGCACTCTCTTTCACTGTCAAGACTAAAATGAAAGAATAGTTTTTGGAAGAATGTTGTTCTTCCCTCCAGCAGATTTGAAGGATCTCTACTGAAGAAGGCTGATGCTATTTTGGCAGCAAGTGGCAGCCCAACACCTCACTAAGATACTCTATGTTGGGTTTTCCTTTACTTTGTCACCTGTCCATCCATCTCACCACTCTTGGGTCTCTGGATCCGGAGCCAGCAGAGGTGGTCATAAAAGGTCACCTGACAGACCTGTTAACTGACACACACGTGCCACTTCTACGAAGTGCTGCCGTGAATTATTGCTTTAGTTCATGTGGAAAATCATGCCTGTACATTACGGAAGGTTACATTAACTGTTCAGGAGAGACGCTAAAAAAAGAGGGATGTTTTTCCAAAAATGTACAAGCTTAGAGTATATTCACTGGATTTAATAAAGCCTCATATCAGCTTTTAGTAAACTTTATTATATTATATTGTTTTATTTTCATACATTTGTGGACAGCATAGCTCAAGAGGCACAATGGTGATCTGACAGTTTTGAAGTGTCCTTGAGTAAGATACTGCAGCCATAGTAGCCTGGTTAATGTCATGTATTAGCTCTGTGTGTGTGTGTGTGTGTGTGTGTGTGTGTGTGTGTGTGTGTGTGTGTGTGTGTGAAGGGTAGAAATAGCAGGCTACTACATCAAAACAAATGCAATCATTTTATATTTCTGGCTAAAACAAGGAATATGGATTTTATCACCCACCATTACTTGCCAAACAATGCATCATTTACCAGCCGGAGTGGACAGGAGGACAGACACGTTGCATAATATACTACTGCCAGAAAGAGTGAATCATTTGGATGAAGCTTTGTGGTGTGCGAACCTGAGACACAGGAAGTAGCACAAACACAGAATCTTTGACATTTTTGTTTTATCATTGAGAACTGGAGACGACATACAGCAGGATCACACTATCAAGATGTTGACACCCATGAGCACCGCTTCAGTGTAATCTGTGATCAAAAGAGTGCACAGTCATCAAAGGGCCATAAAACTTCAAACTCACTCTTCATTTCTTAACTGTACACCTGGAAAGTTAGGGACTTAAATTTGAATGTGGGCCAGTAGGAGAATGTAGGGGGCTACTTTCCTTCTTCTGGCATCTGAACTCAGATGTCATTGCAATGTCGAATGCACACCTGTTGTGTTTTGTGACTATATCTCACACAGTTGTGACGCTATCGTAGTGGAAAAAACTTTCCACTGACAGACATATAAAACCAAAGTATTCATGACTGCCTCTGCAGTTTCCTGGTACTATAGGTGTCATTAGGTGTCATTGTTTTACCATGATGACACACGCAGACACACTCACACACATCTCTCAATGTGTAATATGAAGAGGAGCAATAAAATCAAGAACTTACAAAAAAACACACACACACACACAGCGACCAGATGATTCTTTTAAGACAAACTTTAAATTTTTTTCTACCTGTTCTATAAGCTCTTATTCTACCTACTGTTTTCACTGATGTCACAAAAATAATTTCTGAAAGTCATGAGTTTATTGATATTTTAAGGACATTTTCATAATCCTAGAAATGCATGACAGGAAATGCCCCCTGCCATTATATCTGTTTTCGATCTCTTATTCCTATGTCACGACACTCCCTGTCTGTCTATTATTACATCAAAGTATAATTTTTGCTCAGTCGCCCTAATGATGTAAGCAGACGGCAGAACTGCACACATAGGCGGTCCAGACAGCGTTTGTGTGTGTCTTTGTGTGCTAACCCGTTAGCTTGATGTGGTCATAGCTGAGGAATTTTAATTTACAGACAGTTAAGAGGTAATAATAATTGTGGCATTCATGTTCATTCATGTGAGAGACAGGAGGGTCTGTGTCTCAACGGTTGCTGATGAATGCATGTTGAAGATGACATCATTTTGTCATTTTAGTCAGAGCCTGATGTGAAACAACTAAAAATGCAAGGTGTCAATACACACTGACAGACTGACTGAAGTGTCTTTTCTTTGCCTAGCCTCTCCAGTGGGACTAAAGCCATCCCTCCCACCTGTCAGTGGAACCTTGGGAGAGAGGAAGGGTCCTGTCGTGATGGCGCCTGTCAACGTGGACCCCGAGAGTAAGCCGGGCGAATTCGTCCTAAAAAGCCTGTTCGCCAACTTCACTTTGCTCTCTGAACGCAAGATTCGCATCATCATGGCGGAACCACTGGTGAGTGACTTGCATCCATGTCTCCTCTTGTACTCGTCATTTCTTCTCAGGTTACAACATTGTTGAGATCTACCTTCAGACATCTTATATGACTGTACTATTCAGGGTGGTTCCTATAACAATAAATGCGAATCAATGCAGAGGAAATGATGCCTTTATGTACTTCTCTGCAGAATAGTACATCCACAGCATGTACTTTAAATCTATTTTAGACTAGCTCTAGCAATAGAATCACAATATTATGGGTGCTGTTATTGTTTCAATACAGGGATACCATTGATAATTTAAATAATTTATATTTTATTATCTGATTAGATTGCAATGAAGCACACATATCATATGTTTATGACAGTGTTGGTCAATGCTGTTAGTGACAATTAGAAGTATTTGCCACTCAGTTTGTTGCAAACTGTAAAAATGATCCGCTGACGACCTTTTTATAACATAATTCAAAGTGGCTCTTTTTTTTTTTTTTTTAACCAAATTAGCCGCTCTGATGCAGTGGTTTACTAAATTGGTGTTTGTGTCACAGTAACCCTGACATAGATTTTGCAGCTACATTTTGGAATTTTCCATCCATCCATTTTCTCCCCCTTAACCTGAAGGAGTCGTGGGGGGGCTGGAGTCTATCCCAGCAACCTTTGGGCGAGAGGCGGGGTTCACCCTGGACAGGTCACCAGTTCATCACAGGGCCAACACAAATAGACAGACAACCATTCACACTCACAGTCACACCTACAGTCAATTTAGAGTATCAATCAGTATCAATCCCCCCTGCGATCCTTAACAGGATAAGTGGTACAAAATGGATGGATGGATGGACTCAGGATATTGTAATATGTCTAATATGGCAATACCATTTTATCATGAAGTATCAGGATATCTTATGAAAGGGTCTTTTGTGATTCCCACCCCTTGCAAAATTGTGAGTCTGTCCATTTTCTTTCTCTACTTATTTCACTTGAGGATTAGAATGAGCTCAAGCCTATCTCAGTCTTTAAATGAAACCATCACACACAAGTAGAATAAGCACCCCACACAGAAAAAGATTAAGGACTTTCTCATTTTTCCTAGAGTTCGTGCAGGTAATTCCGGTTGACCTTGTTTTCAAATTCTAGGATTAACCTTTCATCCTGATCGGGTGCCATGTCACCTATAGACATATACACCACAACATTCAAAGCCTCTAACAGACCATCATTTTATGAGGATTATAATGTTTTTAATTAATTGGGTTTCAGTGATTATTTTTGAGGCTGTAAATAGTGGTGCTGTTGAATTTGACTTGATCACACAGAGGGGCGTTCTTTTTTTTCCCCTCCCTATGAATGGCCTTGATTCACGATATTCAAGATACAAGATGAGACACACTTGTGCCTGACCTTCATCAAACTATGATAATTACATCCACACCCTTATTTTCATTTCCATAATGCAGAATGATTCCTAACATATATGATAAAAACACTGAGATCATTTTTGACGGTAAAGAGGGGTGAATGTGATTGTTGTTAGACTTCAAAGAATCAACAGAATGTTTGAAATCTTTGTAAGGCTTGTGTGTAAGTGAATTTCTTGTGTCAGTGCTTTATCATGAAATATTGTTTTTTTTGTGGTTTCTTACTTCTTTTTTCTTTAATCTTTTCTCACAGGAGAAGCCCCTCAATAAATCTCTGCAGAGAGGAGAGGACCCGCAGTTTGACCAGGTTTGTGTCCCTTACACCAGTGCATCATCACCATTATCCAAATCTGGGCATAAACTGAAGCTTTTTTGGGGAATAAGATTAACCTCTCATGCTTGTTTGCTTGTGTGTCTTCTCACCATCTGTGCAGTTGATCAGCACAATGAGTTCCTTAGCAGAGTACTGCCTGCCGTCCATCCTCAGGACTCTGTTTGACTGGTACAAGAGGCAGAATGGCCTTGAAGACGAGTCCCATGAATACCGACCCAGGGCCAACACCAAGTCTAAAAAGTGAGGAAACAGCACAAGATTTTGGTTTAAAACTGATTCTGGCATCTGTGACACAACTGCTGAGTAGAGAACATTGACAGAGTTCACAAAGAATTCTCCACCAAAAGCCTATAAAAGATTTGATGTTGTTATTCCTGGATTCAGATCAGCCTTTAATTCGTCACATACATAATGCTACATTATTGTGTTGCTGATAGTAAAGCATACATGCTTTGTACTGTATGTATGGATGCTAAATGTTAAATGATATTCACGATGGGCTGGATGTCTCTTTTATTGTAATGACAATCATGGAGTTAGAAAAATAACACAAAAAGGATTTATATTTAGATACAGCTACAGTACACAAACATTCTATTAAACTGAAATCTAAAGTTCAATTTCAACCTGGCAACAATACTGCACAATCACTACAACGAAGCTGAAGTTGTTTGCAGATTCATAAATATGAAACACAGTGTACACACGGTTTCCACAGTGGGCCAGATGGAGCCTACAGTACATTCATTTATTAATGGAAATTCAATAAAGTCAAAATCTCATGTGCAACACGGTCATGTGCTGGGAGTCTGCACGTGGATACAGGATCAACGGCGATGATGACTAATCTGTTTCTCTGTGTTCATCCATCTCAGTGATGAGCAACAAAAGGACTACTTACTGGAGCGGAGAGATCTGGCAATAGACTTCATCTTCTCTCTAGTGCTTATTGAAGTTCTAAAGCAGGTGAGGCTCATTTTACAGAGGCAGAATTTGCCTCACCACTCATTTAAAAGTGTAAGCAAATTAAAATAAATACCAGAAGTGCTTTGCCTATGTTACATTTAGTCATGGGTTCAGGAAAAATGTTTAAGCTATCAGGTTCTAGCCACTAGTGTGTTTACAGACATGCAACTTTTCCTCTTAACCCAGATCCCCCTTCATCCTCTTCTTGATGGACTCATCCAAGAAGTCATAAACTTGGCCTTCAAGCACTTCAAATATAAAGAGGGGTAAGAATGACCCCATACAGCTACACAAATACATCTCCTACAGTTTTCACACGACAGAACTGTGAATACTGTAATTATTACTCTGATTACATGTTCGATATTTTTATTTCAGGTATCTGGGACCCAACACAGGCAACATGCACATCGTGGCCGACCTCTATGCAGAAGTAGTAGGAGTTGTTGCTCAGTCCAGGTACTGTAGACTTTCAAAAAAACAATGTGGGTATGTTTCTGTTACATTAGAACTGTTGCAATATCTCTTGTAGTGCAACAACCCTTGAGTGCATACACACTTCATGTTTTTCATCCAAGGGGACTTAATCTTAGAACTGCATTTTGTTTTTACAAATGGTTTGGACTGTTTGGAAAAGTCCTTTAGAAGTTTAACTTATCAATGACTGAATGAATGGTTTTTATTTTGTTATCTGAAATATCTGAAAGCCCCCAATTTTGTTATTGTGTAATTTGTTTTCATTTATTTTCATTATTTTACAGCACTTTTTTTAGTTGCATTGACAGCAGAAGTGTAATCCAGGTCATGTTGCAGCTGTGAGTGTTGTTACAGTCACTACCTGTCATCCATTGACCCCATTTCTACCCCAGTAGAAACAGCAATTACAAACACTGTCTGTCCTCAAAAGTTGGTTTTTGTGTGCGTGCGCGTGTGTGTGTGTGTGTGTGTGTGTGTGCTGGTAAAGGTGTGTATTGCAATTGAGGAAAATGACCCTCCAGATGATGGTCCTCTGTCTGTGTAATGTTGTTTGTGATGAGAGACGCACACTGTTCCCATTTTCCAGGAGGTTATTACTGTGATGGAGGAGGCGTGGGTTTGCTGAGCAGCTCAGTCACTGCTGTCAGAACACACACACACAAGCACACATATACTGAGCCATCTTTCAACAGAGTTATTGATCTTCTAATGGATTAAAGTCAATACTTTCAGATAGTAAATCTACTTAGGAAAACAGGCTGTCTTGTCTTGTGGATGATGGGTTTTTACACTTGATTTGTTGATTTTTAACATGTTTAAGGTCTGTGCTATTCAGCAGCATTTATTTGTGGTGCTTTATTTACACACTGAAAGCTTGAATACTCACACACATAAACGGTCAGAGGAATACACACTATGTTCTTGGCATCATCCAAGTGTTTTTCTAATTTGGCTCATACTGCACAGTTTACGTGTGTCTTATTTAAACACTCAGCGTTAGGCAGAAGGTTGATGTCTATTCCACTTACTTAACTGCTGTGGCAACCCCTGTGAAGCACCAGCCAAAAAAACGCCTCCAAAGAAGTGCACACACATAAGAACTCTCACCCACACACATAAATACACAAACACACACACACACACACACACACACACACACACACATACACATACACATACACACATTCCCTCCACATCACCCCTCCAGATGCCATTCTAAATATAGAGTGGCAGAGCCCTGCTGGTAAAAATCTTGTGGGTACATCCTCAATTGCGCGTGCGCGCGCACACACAGACACACACACACGCGCACACACACACACGCACATAACTTGTGCATTTACAAATAAAAACAGGTGCAGAAGTAAGAGAGCGTAAAGAAGACCTTACAGAAAGTGTTTTTGTAGTTGTACGTTCACCAACCATAGTCAGCGGAGTCAACGGATATAAAAACGCAGCACAACTGAACATCTGTTCTCCTGCAGGTTCCCAGCAGTGCGAAAGAAGTTCATCTCTGAACTCAAGGAACTGAGACAGAAGGAGCAAAGCCCCTATGTCATTCAGTCCACCATCAGTCTCATCATGGGGCTCAAGTTCTTCCGCATTAAAATGTACCCTGTGGAAGACTTTGAAGCATCCTTCCAGTTCATGCAGGTAGACTGAATTCATCTGGCACCTCACACTGGAAATAGACAAGACGATTTTCAGGATTCACAGTCGTGACCAGCCCACCCAACTGCAAATGTGTGCCATCAATAATCAATTCTTACTTTTTACATCACAGATGGTGGCGCATATAAAAAAAGCTGTTAGCTGTCTCGCCTCCGTGTTTGTTTACTCTGCGAACTGTTGTTCACCCCAGTGTGATGCGTTCATTTGGCTTCATTTAGAGTCTGTGTAATCTTTGACACCTAATCAGGCACTAAATTTGTCATCCTCAGTCATTCAGTTGTCATAAAAAAATCTACAGAAACCAGTCAGTTAGTGTAAACTCCCAGTCTTTTCATAGTCTGTTAGGATTCTGAAAGTTGTCCAGTGTATCCTAAGTTTTGCACATTTATATATCAACAGACTGAAAATAAGATATGACTTGAAGCTCAAGGAGCATTCACAGGACACACAAACTCCTCCTCATGCATTCATGTCTTGATGCAGTTGAGTGCAATTATAGTTAGTTATCCCAATGGCTACTGCCAAGTTGTACTGAAGTAATTAGAGCTTAAGTGCCTTCTCTTCTGGCCTTTTGATGGTAATCGCTGTGTTGAGGATTTTCTCATTTCCTTCCCCCCTAATGAATCAGAGCGATAAACCGCTCACTTTGCATTCATAGAATTATCATATTTTTTTCCCTCTGATGTCTCTTCGTCTGTCTTTAGGAATGTGCACAATATTTCTTGGAGGTGAAGGATAAAGACATTAAACACTCATTAGCCGGACTCTTCGTGGAAATTCTTGTACCTGTAGCAGCTGTAAGTGTAATTCACCTTAATGCTCAGCTTAAAAATTGGCACTCTTGTCGTCAGAATATTGAACCACCTTTCCATCCTTCCTCCAGACTGTGAAGAATGAGGTGAACGTGCCGTGTCTACGCAATTTTGTTGAGAGTTTGTATGATACCACACTGGACTTGTCCTCTAGGAAGAAACACTCCCTGGTAAGTCATTCATCACTGCTTATCGCTCTTCATTTCCTCTCCATTACCTACAATTTGTGGAAGCACTTACTGTAAGTCTCTAACGTGTGGGTTTTTATCTCTGCAAGGGAAGGAAATAGGAGTGCAGCGTACAGCTCACAGACAAGTTTATGAAGCAGTGCCAGATTGCAATATTTGGCTACAAAAGGGAGGGAGAGGGCAGATCAGCAAATAAGTTGCTGTACATCACCCTCATTAAGATAGAAGTCTGAACAATCAAGCGAAAGTCCAACGACACTGTTAAATGGTCAGAACTGGCACAGATTATCAGATTGCTACTGCCCAAAAAAATTGTAACCATTAATGTTAGAACATTGAAATGTCGTTCTAATCACCTTTAAGTTACATGGTGATCTTGTTAGAGAGCACATCTTAATTTATTTTGGAGTCATGTTTCTATCCAATATTCACTCTCAAGCTGTCGCTTTAGCTCTGTTTCTTGGCCTCTATCAACCCCCTGGAGAAAAATCGGTCTTATTGTTTGTATAATGCCCCAGTGCTTTTACCAGCTTGTCACTAATTGCGTGCAATTTTGTGCTGAGCAGCAGGGTTTTCTGTGAAAACAGCTGTCTGCTGCAGGGGAAAAAAATAATCACAGTGAGAATGATGTGAGTGAATAAGATTAGAGGCTAGAAAGCTAAATGATTAACTGGAAGTTCCTGAAGAATCTGTGGTGAGCAAAGAGGTGCTGCAGAGTTGGTGAGTCGTATGATGTGAAACGCTCCCATTCTTTGGCAGCCATATTGGATTCCTGTTTTGTTTTTTGTTTTGTTTTTTTGGCTGTTGTGAGTGTTTTTGAATACTGGATGAAACATGCTGCACTTGGCAGACACGCTAGGCAGTTGTGGGCATCTGACCATGTCAAGTCAGAAATATGTGGGAATACTCTTTTTACAAGCATTGAACGGAACCCCTGGCAATTACAACATCAGGCTGCTGTGTTGCATTGAGCTGTTGGTGATGTATGCATCTTCTAGCTGCAGAGACTTGTGTTGTCAGGGCTGCAGGTGTGTCACTCAGCCAGCCTGACTGTTTCCCCTGACAGATTCTCCACACCACCCAAGCGTTGTAGACAGAAGCTTTACTAAACACGACACACCTCAATGCAAACATGTTTTTGTCCCCCCTTTTTTCCAAATGAACGAGCAAACAACAACCTGTCATGTCAGAGCTGAATGAAAGGAATGAGAGTTATGTGGTGCATTTGTATAATTGTTATTCTTTTACATTCTGAGTGAGGTGGTAAGAGACAGATAACAAACACCCACTGTGATAAGGAGTGACAGGTAAATGATGCATTTCCTTAACTGTTCACGACAAGGCTGCACCTGAACTCGCACCACTCATTAGCATGGTGCCATCCACATGCAGATTAAAAAGGCAAGTTCGCATTCCTGTATGAGAACTTTGTGTGGAACGCTTTGGTGCATGTCTCTATATCTATATAGTTTTAAAGGTGTTATCATGTTGCATTAAAAATGCCATGTTGTTTATAAAAGACTACTTATGTATCTTGAAGTGTATATTTACAGTATCATAAATTATTCAAAACCAAGTGAAGGCGTAAAACATGTTTCTGATTAAATGTCTGCTGCTTTATAACACAGTGATCCATCATCCACATAGTTTGCTGATATATTTCACCATCCATCAAGCTTACTACATGTGCTGCCACAATAAGTGCATACATTATTGTTATAACTTCACATCAACATCCAACAGGGTCATAAAGTTCTTTTTAGTGTGATTGTTTAGACCACATATAGTGTAGCCATGCAGAGCTAAACCACAAACGTTAGCTACAGGAGCCCTCTGATTTGCTTACACTGTTAAATCTGTGGAACAAAACGACATAAAGCAGATCAATGTGAGTATGCATGAACAAAAACTTACTTCAATACTTCATCCTCAACATGAATATTTAACAGTGAAGACAACAACCTCCAACACCCCACACCTCTTAAAACAATTGTCTTTTGTTGTTTGCTGCCTTCAACAGCACAAATGATATCATCTAATCTAATTTCTTCTCCATTATTACAGAAAAAGGTGTTCTTTTGTTGTAAATCAAATTGATTCATCCCGAAGACGATAGCAGTGATTTAAAAATTATGTTCGAGGGCATGTGAGCTTTATGTTAAATAATATAATTGCCTGCTGTTGTGAAAGTACAAAGGAAGCCTCAAGTAGAGGTGAATAATTATTTTCCTTAAAAGATGAACATGTATGTAGAACAGTAAGAGCAACGAGCTGCATATTTAATGTAGAAAACATGTAGGAAGAAGGTCTGAATCGTTTCCACTCAGTGAAAGATGACTGTCTGTCCTCCATCTCACCACCAGGCTCTTTATCCTCTGGTGACCTGCCTGCTGTGTGTCAGCCAGAAGCAATTCTTCCTCAGCCGCTGGCACATTTTCCTCAACAACTGTCTCTCCAACCTCAAGGTCAGCCTCTCTGTCGCCACCATGCAAATGCAGTGAGGTTTATTACTCGCATTGTTTGGGATGTATGAGTTTGCATCTCATTGTCAATAAAGATTGATCTGTTTCTTCTGTGAATATTAAGTTTGCATTACCAATTAATATGGTTTATACGCAATAACTGTGTAAATTGTTTGGGCTACAAACAGCACACATCATTTTTGCACTTCCACTTCCTTCAAAAATAAAAACATGTTGATGGATACTGCAGAACAAGAGCGAAGTGACGATTTATTGTTCGCTGGGAATTTATTATTGTCATGCGTGACTGCAGAATAAAGACCCCAAGATGGCACGTGTGGCTCTAGAATCGCTCTACCGCCTGCTCTGGGTCTACATGATCCGAATCAAGTGTGAGAGCAACACTGGAACACAAAGGTATCAGACACATGCAGTATTATCTCTTTTTAGCTAGTTCTGAGATGCAGTTTTATGTTGTTGTTGCTGTTTTGTTTTTTTTTTGTTTTTTTCATTTCTATGCAATTATCAACTCATTTAAAATCCCTTGTAATAGGGCTTGGTGATATGGACTTCATCAAACATACTGATAATTTTGACAAAATACGATATTGAATTGTGGCAATGTTGTCATGATGACCATTGGTGATTTCACAAAATATGAACACAGTGACATTTTTGAAGAGTTATGAGAACTATTGATATATTGCCCATCACTACCGACTTATTACCCTGAGCAATGACCACCCTGCCTTGAGACAGTAGCGACAAACGCTAATCTCTTATCTTGTGTTGCTTCATTAGATTGGTTACTTTTGTTTGCTTTCTAAAATCAATGTGGATATTTTAATGTTTCAACACTTTCGCATCCCTCTCTCTCCCTGCCCCCTTCTCTTGTCTCTCTTTCCACTCTCAGCCGCCTGACGTCCATCACCTCCACTCTGTTCCCAAAAGGGAGTCGGAGTGTTGTTCCCAGAGACATGCCCCTTAATATTTTTGTCAAGATTATCCAGTTTATTGCACAGGTGTGTGTGACATATGACATAAAAGCACTTAATTTCAAACTCACATTAAAATCTTGTATTTTCTTGTCATCTCAGACCCTTAGACTTCAAAATCGGGTGAAATTATTAGTAAAATAAGTCATGATTTCACATTGATTTTACACTGATTTCTTATGTTATCAGAGGGATGTAGTTCATCACATATTGATTACATTCTCCAGTGTCCATTAACAAAATTGAATACCTTTAAGCTCAGGGTGGGTGTTTTAAAACTTGTCTTTGTAGTGTCCTGCCTCTTGAGCTCATTGTACTGTAAATAACCAAGACAATTAAATAAATATTTGTATTTCTCAGTATTTCATATTTGTATTTGGAGCAGATGTACCTGCGCCTCTCGCCACATTAACTCTGACCTGCAGCATATGTATTTTTGTTCTCGGCTCAGGAGAGACTGGATTTTGCTATGAAGGAGATCATATTTGACTTGCTGAGTGTTGGGAAACCTGCCAAAGCCTTCAGTCTCAACCCGGAGGTAAAGAACACAGTGTATCACCTGTGCATCTAAGGAGACTGAGCATTCCAGTTTTTATTTAGAGTTGCCAGCACAGTGGCTCTCTCTGTTGAAGCTTTGAAATTGAATTCATCACTGTAGGTATTGTGTGATATGAAGTCCGTATTCTAGTGAAAAAGGCGGCAGATGAATTACAGTAATGACAAATATTGGATTTTTTTGAATGGCTTGCAAATCATAATGGATATATATTTTAAAGATGATATAAAATCACATCTATTTACAAGCAACATAAATAATTTATGGAATAGCTCCGAAATATTCACCAAAAAATGCTACATTGCTCTTGATAACAAGACATTGTTGCCTTCAGTAAAAGGTTATGTTTTCACTGTGTCCCAGCGTATGAACATAGGTTTGAGGGCGTTCCTGGTGATAGCAGATGCTCTGCAACAGAAAGACGGAGAGCCTCCGATGCCCAACACAGGAGCCACGCTGCCCTCTGGGAACTCTCTGAAGAAGAAGAAAACCTATCTCAGCAAGACCCTCACTGAAGAGGAAGCCAAATTGATAGGTTTGTGTGGGTCTGCAGGCATGTCAGCTAGTTTATTTTTTTTGTAGTCCCTGACTCTTTTGTTCCCCACAGGCATGTCCTTGTACTACTCTCAGGTGCGAAAGGCTCTGGACAACATCCTCAGACACTTGGACAAGGAGGTGGGTCGTTGCATGATGCTCACCAGCGTCCAGATGCTCAACAAAGAACCAGAGGACATGATCACGTATGTAACTACAGAGTTTATGATTGCTTCTGTTTCATACTATAACACTCAATGACTTTTAAGTGACTGAGGTTTTGGTGCAAGGCCTTTGCGTAAACCCAAAACATGATGGCTAACTTTACTCCATCTTTGACAGTGGTGAAAGGAAGCCTAAAATCGACCTTTTCCGGACCTGTGTGGCTGCCATCCCTCGTATCCTTCCTGATGGCATGTCCAAACCTGAGCTTATTGACCTTCTTTCACGGTGAGATATAGTTAGAAAGAACTCTATTTCTTTTTGTTTCAGCTGGATAATAAATCATCACTTGCTAATAATTATCTCAAAGAGATCACACAACTTCTGCAGTTGTCCTTCATGTATTGTCATCAATCCCTCAGACTCACGGTGCACATGGACGACGAGCTTCGGCTTATCTCCCAGAACTCCCTGCAGAGCCTGTTGCTGGATTTCTCAGACTGGAGGGAAGACGTCCTGTTTGGTTACACACATTTCCTTTTGCGTGAGGTAATTACAAATAAGATTTGACAACTGACAATTAAATGTCATATGCAAGTGTCGGGTGTCAAACTGTGCTTTTTGAAGGGTATTGACAGAGACATGTTGGTACTGTTTCACATTAAATCAATAACTGCCAGATTCCAACACCTGACACCTCATTTGGGTGAGAGAGTGAAATATAAAGAGCGTAAAAGATTAGTGAAATGTTAGTCAGCTGAAGTATGGATTTTCTGTCTTTGGAAGTAAAAAATTACAAGCACCAAATTCGTCAGTATTGGTTCAAAAGTGATACCCAACCCTCACATTCGCTACATTTGTGTTGGTTAAAATACTTTAAGGCTTGTGTTTAGAATTTATTTGTTATTTGTCATTCATTATGGTTGGTTAACTCTTCAGTAGTTTTTTTTTATTTTTTACCACTAGTTAAAAATGTAAAAGTCATCACACAGAAACAGTTCTATTATCTAGGTCAAACAGAGCTCTAACATAAAAGTACAAAACCTTTAACTCAAAGTAGGTTGCTACTCCTGCAGAAAATCTCTTACTTTCTTGTTTGAAACTAAAAGCCATTAAACGTTGCCCCCAGTTATCCATCTCAATAGTTTATGCGGCTGACAACCCCTACAAACTATCATTTGTACCACCGGAGGTCAAGAACACACAGGAAAGATGGAACAGGAGTGATCCTCATTTTGAATTCAGCATATTTCAAGAGTGCTTCTATAAATGTATCCATCCTCCAGGTCCAAGACACCCATCAGGGCCTGCAGGATGCGTCTGTGAAGCTTCTTCTCCAGCTGCTCACACAGTGGAGGTTGGCTCTACAGCTCCAGGGGAAGATGCGTGGTGGAGTTGAGGTTTGTACAGTGTAGTGTAATTTTTGAAAATCACTGTTTTGTTTTTGTTTTTTCATTTCTTTATTAGGTGTTCAAATGATGCATCTTTTCACTGCACCCACTTTTTAGAAAGTTGAGATTTGCTAAGACTGATGGTCTACTGTCATAATACAGGTTTAATAAAGATCTATTAAGTTGAAATATTGTCCAAAACATCACTTTGAAGGTTATGAAATTTAATGTTTTTCACTAAACCTTGCTCCTCCCCTCATCAGGCCAGCCCCAGACTACCAGAGCGAAGCCCTCACTGCTCTGTCCTTCATGCAGTTGAGGGTCTGGCTTTGCTGCTCCTCTGCTCATGTCAGATCAGTACAAGGAAGCTGGCAGTGGGCGTGTTAAGAGAAATTCGCTGTCTCTTCACAGCTCTGGGACATGCAGAGGTACAGAACAGGAAACACACATCTTTTCAAGCCACAAATGGTGGGGAGAAGAACTCAAGTTTTAAAACATTCTTATAGTGTTTAAGTGACTGGAAAAGCTGGAGAATACTGTATACAGCTGAAACGTATTCCTAAAATGCTGCAAGCACCTGATGGTAAATTCTTACTGAAGGAGAAATGTGTGACATGGAAAGTGTGAGATGTAAGGAGAGCCATCTGACAAAGCCATGATTAGAGGTAGACAAAATGCAGCATGTGAATTCTCTCACATTGTATGGCGCTGGGATAAAAATAGCTTGATTCCATAAATGTCTCTCCCTCCAGGACGATGACAAACCCATGATAGAGGTCATGGACCAGCTGAGCCCTGCTGTAATGGACAGCTTTGTTCATGTGGCTGTCTCTGACTCGGTAAGAGTGTTGATAACACAGCACAGTGCATCACATTCATTATTTATAAAGAAAAACAAGCTTCCAGGTCACTTGTTTTGTTGCTGTACAGCGTTTCTAATTCCTCACCTTTTCTCCATCTTCCATTCTCTCCTCAAGTCCACCTTACCTCTGAGCCACCATGTTGACCTCCAGTGGTTGGTAGAGTGGACGGCTCGACTAGTAAGCAGTTCCTATGACGTGAAGAGCCCGAGTCACGTTTGGATCTTCGCCCAGTGTGTGAAGGACCCCTGGGTGCTTTGTCTGCACATCTTCTTGCGTCAGGAACACCTGCCCAAACACTGCCCCATCGCTCTGGGATACGCCTGGCCCTATGCTTTCACGCGGCTGCAGCTGCTACTGCCACTGGTTGACCCCAAGTATGTGAACACGCATTTTAATAACCAAATTATCAGCTAAAATACTGTGTGGCTGTAGAATCATTCACGAATCTCCAAATTGCAGCAAACAATATATATAATTTATAACAATACCTTGTCCTTTTTGTCACTGACCTTCTACAGCAGCCCTGTGAACGCTAAGAAGACCAGCACAGCCGGCTCCAGTGACAGCTACATGTCTCTGTGGCGGAACTACCTGATCCTGTGTCTCGGTGTGGCTAAGCCAAGCATCATGTCACCTGGACATCTCAGAGCTTCCACGCCAGAGATTACTGCCACCACACCCGATGGCAGCGTCACCTACGACAACAAAGTGTGTATTTGTTTGTGCACAAACAGAGTTCAGAACAGGCAGGGGATCTCAGAGATGTATGGGAATAGTTGCTCTGTTCTCTTACACAATGAGGGATAATTTTAATGGTGGATTTTCTTGAAGTTTTCATTAAAAATATGTCATTTTTGTTTGTGTTTGTCCTCATTTAGGTGATCGGCACTCCCTCAGTCGCGTGGCTTTTAAAGCAGCTGGTGCCTCTGATGAGAGCAGAGAGCCTGGAGATCACAGAGTCCCTAGTGTTGGGGTTTGGATGTACAAATGCTCTTGTCTTCAGGTACTGGAAGAGGAAAATTGTATCCTTCTACAATATCAGACATGCTAAAGGATCATGCTGAATATGAACAAATTTAAAGCTTACTGTCCAGTATCATAAAACAGAGACCAGGCCTGATGGTTTCTCTTTTTTTATGAGCTGTCATGTTGGTAGTGAACAGACACACAATGCCTGAATGGAAGAAGTTACACTGAATGGATGTATTATCTCACCAAACTTATCTGTACATTCTCTTCATAACTGAGAAGACCCACTTGCCTCTCTGGTGTTTTGAGAAGAAAAGAAAATACTGTCACTTCTGTAGAGATGGAATTCCTTGAGGCACAGAGATGTATCACATTTTTTTTAGAGGCCAATGGTTCTGTTATGAAAGGGAGGTGTTCATTTTAAAACATGTCTTTTTATAACCCATAATGGTTTCCAAAAGTGCATCCATTGTTATCAGAGAGATTAAGGTCGCCCCAGACAAATTTGTCTAACATTACTGTGTTTGAGGATTAGTGGTTTTAGGGCACGTGACATTTGGGTTGCACAAGAGAGCTATCTGTTTCCAACCAGATATGTGTTTCCAACCATTCTCTTCTTGTAATACAGACCAGCTACAATGAAGGAAGATTGTCTGGTAATGCGATGAAGAAATAGCTGATTGTTCTCCCTCTTCTCCTTCTCCTGTGTTTTTACAGGGAGTTGGTTGAAGAACTCCATCCACTGATGAAGGAAGCGCTGGAACGGAGGCCCGAGGTAACACACGCAAACACGCAGTTGTGTGATGTACTGAAGGTCATATTCAAGTGTAATCCTGATTAAGACACTGCCATTTTGACAACCTTAACCAGAATAAGGTCATAGTCAGAGTAAGTAATTATCAGATTAATAATAATCAAAAACATGCACATTCATGTTAATCTGACAGCATTTTTTTGCAAATTGTTTAACAGTCAATCTGCTTCATGGAGGTTGAGCTTTCAGCAAGTGGTACAAATTTGGCTTTAAAAGCACAGTGTTCTGCATCATCAACTGTACTGCTCTCTGCTTCCTTAAATGCCCCCCAGGAGGATAAATAAAGTTTTCTGAATCTGAATCTGAATTATCACCAGTAAAAATGTACCAATCGCAACACAACAGAAAGGTGTCATTTCAAATTCACGAGGGAGACTCCTACGTAGTAGGTAGCGATGTCATGTAGGCATCTTGAGTCACTTGTCAGAATTTGTTCTGTAGCATGTGAACAGGAATATGAATAGAATATTCTATTATAAAGTCACGTAAACACCCGAATCAAAATATTGTCCTGTTTAGCATAAGATCAATAGTCGGATTATTACAGTCCGTGTAAACATAGCTGATGACAGCACTTAAACAGGACGAACTTCATCGATTGCAGGAAGGAGATCTGGAATATCGACTGCCATATTAGGTCTTATATTACTCAGATTCACAGAAGTGTATCTTTCATCTTGCAAACTGTATGCTCATTCATCAGTGTTAGAGTTGTCTTCCTCACGTCAGTTATTATATTGTGTCACACCCAATTTATGTTAGTTTGATTTTCAACAGTAGAACTGACATTGTTGAGAGGAGGACTTGAAAATATTGGGTATCTCAAGTGTTGGTGTCATTTGCTTTCAGAACAAGAAGCGCAGAGAGAGGAGGGATCTTCTCAGGCTGCAGCTGCTGAGGATCTTTGAACTGTTGGCGAATGCTGGAGTAATCAGTGACAGGTTGCACCCAGATTTAATCTACTAGCTCTTTTTGTTTATGTGCGATACACAACAGCTTGATGATGGAGCTATTAACCATCAGTCATTTTCCTGATAGTCCCAGTAATACAAGCAAACTTCTCTAATTTTTTTTCCCTTCTTTTCATTGCTGCTGGAATCTCCTTTGTTATAGCACCAATGGAGCACTGGAGCGGGATTCCCTGGCATTGGGTGCCTTGTTCCTTGAGTATGTGGACCTAACTCGGATGCTGCTGGAGGCGGAGAATGAGAAGGAGCTGGATGTGCTTAAAGACATCCGAGCCCACTTCAGTGGGATGGTGGCCAATCTCATCCAGTGTGTTCCTGGTCAGTGTTTCTCTTTAATAATAAGAATCAGAAGCTTTCATATCAGCGGGTTGAATTATAATTCAGAGCTTATACATGCTTACACAATATGTTATCGGGTAAATATAGATGTTCTTTTAGAAGTCTGATCCCTGCTTTGACTTTCTGTGTTTCTCTCTTTCTCTCTTAATCCGTCCAGTCCATCACAGGCGCTTCCTCTTCCCTCAACAATCTCTGCGACACCATCTTTTTATTCTCTTTAGCCAATGGGCCGGACCCTTCAGTGTCATGTTTACTCCCCTTGATCGTTACAGTGACCGCAACCACCAAATCACTCGCTACCAGTACTGCGCCCTCAAAGTAAGCGGGCAAAAAAACCTAGGACACAGCATCAGCAAGTTTGTTATTTTTCTCATTTTGTTGTGTAGTGCAATGGTAAATCATTTTAAACTTTTATCACCCAGGCTATGTCAGCAGTTTTGTGTTGTGGCCCAGTTTTCGACAACGTGGGCCTCTCTACAGATGGCTATCTCTACAAATGGCTTGACAACATCTTGGCATGCCACGACATACGGGTAGGCCAACAGTAGGAACAATTTTTTCACAGGAAAATGTTTTGAAATGTTCACTTCATGTGTCTAACATTAGCAAACAGTAGATATAAAGACATTTTTTTTATGCTGCCATGTTACATGGATCAGGCCATCTACATACTGTAATAACCTGTGTTTGCTGCAGGTGCACCGTCTTGGCTGTGAGGTGGTGATTCTGCTCCTAGAACTGAATCCAGACCAAAGCAATCTCTTCAACTGGGCAGTGGATCGCTGCTTTACTGGATCTTACCAGCTGGCATCTGGCTGCTTCAAGGCCATCGCTACTGTTTGCGGAAACAGGTGGGACTCATTCATTTTATGGAATCTGCTTTGCTTATATTCTCCGTATCAAGTGATAACAGCAACTGCTGTTTAGCCTCTGAGTTTAAGTCCTGTAAGTTATTATTATCCTGTAGTAGTTATTACTGTTAGGATCAATATAGTGTTAAATTAATATCCTTACAATAACATATTCATCTTCACGAGCAGGTAATGATTCTTTGTGTTCCCAGGAATTACCCATGTGACCTTGTGACCCTACTCAACCTGGTCCTGTTCAAGGCTTCTGACACCAGTAGGGAAATATATGAGATTTCTATGCAGCTGATGCAGGTATGCACAAAACACAATTTCTATCATGTTCATCACACACAAAATCCAACAATGCTTTTTTGACCATATAGGATATATAATGTATTTATAATGTTTGCAGGTGCTGGAGTCAAAGCTGTGTGTGTACTCTAAGCGGATGGTGGAGCAAAAGCCTGGCAATATTCTGTACGGAACACACGGCCCCCTGCCGCCTCTGTACAGCGTCAACTTGTCCCAGCTCTCCATCCAGCTGGCCAGCATGTACCCCGAGCTTACTCTGCCTCTCTTCTCAGGTAAAAACACCTGCATCAACCTGCATCAAACTGCACAAAGATAGTAAAAGTTTAGAAATCATTATAAGTAAATTAAAGATAGTACAGTACATCCTGAAGCTGACAGGATCTCCAAATCAGTCTGACTTTTGTTTTTCCTGTGTAGAGGTGAGTCAGCGTTTCCCAACCACTCACCCAAATGGCAGACAGATCATGCTGTCCTACCTGCTACCCTGGCTTAGTAACATTGAGTTAGTGGATACAGGACTCCTACCCCCTGCTTCAAGCCCATGCACACCTGAGGAAGAACCTCGTGGTCAGGCACACAGCATGGGTCTGTCCCCCAGTCTGAGAGGAAACGGCTGGGGCTCCCTGCAGGCAACCTCACTGGTGCTCAACAACCTCATGTTCATGACTGCTAAGGTAGTGAGAATTATTTATGCACATGTGTGAAATGAGTCTTTCTTTACTAATAAACTCTCCTTACTTTGTTTGTATCATAAGTATGGAGATGAGGTCCCTGGCCCAGAGATCGAGAGTGCATGGAATGCTCTCGTGTCCAACGAGAGGTGGAGCAACAACTTACGGATCACACTGCAGTTCCTTATCAGCCTGTGTGGAGTCAGCAGTGATACCACTCTGTTGCCTTATGTAAGTGCCATCCATACACATCCATACACTGATTACTAGTCATATTGTTTGTTTTTTGAAATATGATAGTTAAATTACTGCCACAAAGACACTTGGTCAAGTGTTGTAAGTGAGGTAACCAAAAAAAAAAAAAAAACTAGAAAAACTTTGATCAGCTACTATAAAAATCTGCAGGTATTGTAAGCACTTGTAATTATTTAATATGTATCTATTTAGATCAAGAAAGTGGTGATCTACCTGTGTCGCAACAACACCATCCAGACTATGGAGGAGCTGCTGTTTGAGCTGCAGCAGACGGACCCAGTCAACCCTGTGGTCTTACACTGCGACAATCCGCCGTTCTACCGTTTTGCTGCCAGTAACAAAGCGTCCACCTCGCAGACAGGTGAGAGGAGTCAATACAACTCAGTATTTCACAGGTGGGTGCTTGACTGTATTTTTGAAGACTTTAAAATGTCTTATGTGCAGGCACTACCTCCAGCAGTAACACTGTGGTGGTTGGTCAGGACAACCTTGCAGACACAGATGAGAGCAAGCTGGTTAGAGAGAGTGAGGAGCGGTGAGTTTTAATTTTTTTTATAGCCTTGTATTGACTAGACCTATGTGCAGACTTTTCCAACATGGAAGGATGCTGTGTGAATCTATGAACTGAATTTATCTGAATTTAATTCAGATCAAAAGTGAAGGAATCTTTTGTACTCTCTCAGGAGGGCCAGGGCTCACAACAGACTGGAGTCTCGCTACAGCAACAGCTCTGGAGGCTCATATGAGGATGAAAAGAGTAAGTTGTCTTGGCTCTCTCTGAATGAATGTACGAAGTTGCTGCACTTGTAGAAGGTGTACTCACATGCAGCTGAGAGGGAGTCACAGCTGTTTGTTAGTTGGAAACGTCTTCAGGACATGGATTTTTCCTGTCAATCCATAATGTTCACTCACTAACGTCTGACTTTTACCCTTATTGAGACTAATCCCCTGCACTGACAGACGTCATAAAATCCCTGAACTGGATTCTTAAAAAACTGTCTGTATCTGAGATGTGATATTTGGACACGAGCCCCTGCTGTCCCTTATGACACAGACACAATTTCACCCTTGGAAATGTTTATCTGTAGCAAGCATCTGTGTTGGGTAGCTTCCAGTTGTAAGTCTGTTGCTCTTGTCCTTGCTTGATGTAAGAAAAGCTGTAAACAAACAAGTAAAAGGGTGAATGTGTTTCTGTGTAAAAAAAAAGAAAAAAAGAAGATGTTTCTGAATCAAACCAAGCCATGGTTGGACCTGATATTGTAAATTAGGAACTTAATGATTAGGAATTAGGAACTTGAGTATCTCTCATCGGTCGCTCAGCACAAAAGCAAGTCACCAAAACTGAAGCTGCATGTGAAACCTATTGAAACACAGTCTTTAATGTGTTCTGCTTCCTTTCTGCTTCTCTTTTTTTCAACTCCGTTGTGATGAAATGTTGAGACAAAAAGAGACGCTTGTTTTGACAGTTGCCCGGCAAAAATTCTTTGTAGTATTATTTCAGTAAATTTTGTCAGGAGTTGGTAGCATGCTGAAGTGAAGCATTATTGTAGAAATACTTGGACTGTCACTGAGCTTACATTTGCCCAGGTTTTGTGTGAGCTGTTTTGGAGTAGTTATGTGAAGTTCGGAACAAAGAGATTTCAGTCAGGCCTTGTGTGTTTGATTCAATTTTTATGATTGTGTATAATTTTGTGTACTGAATCTATGGATCGGATTATAATCTCAGATGACCCACTCCCACCGTACGCTGCCTGGCTCCTGGGTGTCCTGGAAACGAACCGTCCTCAGCCATTACCCATGCCTGTTAACGGAGGCTGCTGGGCTCCTCTGGTTGACTATCTACCAGAAACCATCACACCCAGAGGACCCCTGCACAGGTATACACAAACATTGCACTGGAACTGCAATCAGTGTTAGCAATGTGAGGTATTTGCTCACACACTCCCGCCTCAACCAAGACAGCCAATTATAGCTCTGCTATGTAGAGTATGAATACGGCTCAGTTATCATCGCTGTCTCTGTCAAAAATCATTACTTAAAATGAAATGAAAAATGACACGCCTGTCTTGGAGAATTAGTTAAAATTTACAATGAGGAAAATGCAGGAAAGCAAATCTTTCTGAGGCTTCATATTTATGTAAGTATGTCAATACTGTAAATAAATTGCAGTTCAGCTTCACAATTCAGGCAGCAAATTATACGCAAGTTTCTTTTGAATGTACCTGTCTGAAACTTGTTTTGAGTCTAAATGCTCTTAGTTACTTGTAGGACGATCACCGCTCACTTCGCCGGCCCACAGCTAATGGAGGCAGTATTGCCTGATGGTGCACTCATGAGTTTCTTGTGTCTGTGAATCCTTCAGGTGTAACATTGCAGTGATCTTTATGACTGAGATGGTGGTGGATCACAGCGTGAGAGAAGATTGGGCTTTACATCTGCCCCTGCTACTACATGCTCTCTTCTTGGGTAGGAGTGAAAAACACGCTCTGAAAACACATTATGATTATACTTCAGCTCATCTAGCCTGTTAATGAATGTAGATTAAGGAAGCAATCGTCATGCATAAAGTACACATCCTGTGTAAATATTACCCAATTTAATGTGATTTTATATTTTGGGGAGTGCTTTATCTTAAAACTGGACAAACTAGTTGGCTAGCAACTCAGAAGTTCTCCAGCCTGTCTTACTTATCTCCCAGTAAGAGAGTACAACTTGGACTTAAGTGAACTTAAAGATAAGATCTAAATACATCTTTTACTGTCCGTTCAAATAGGGCGTCTAAACTCAGACAAACTGAGATACAGTATGTTGATATTTTTCTGTGACGTCCAATAAAGTCATAGCGTGACAGTTAGAGGTTTTATCTCTTTCCCACACAGTCATGCAGCTCAGGACAGATCATTCTTTTGTGTAACACACACAGACATTCCCCAGAGGCTGCATTTCTCACCAGTTTTATCATCTAACACTTGGACACATACTTACCTACCCTTTAAGCTGTACCAGTCCTGTCTACCCTGCACATTCAACATACAAATCCTCAAGTTTGTCAGGTCAGCGGCCAGTGAAGCACATCCAGCTGCTGGAGCAAGTGGGTTTCAACTACACCAAAATATCTGGGCACAGCAATAGCATTTGCAAAACCTCCTCATGACTTTTTTGTCATTGTCAGTAATTATTTTCCTACAAAACTGGGATTCACAAAGTTCCTATGAAGATCAATGTGAGCATGATCACTACATTCTGCCCTTGTCTTATTGGATTTGTATTTTACTGGCCAGGTCTGGACCACTACAGACCAGAGGTGTATGAACACAGCAAACGTCTTCTACTCCACCTGCTTATTGCCCTCTCCTGTAACAACAACTTCCAGGTTTGATTGGGATACTTACTATTATTTTCAGGCTATTTTAGCCACTACTCACAGACAATATCTGCTCTGGATAAAAGTGTGTGCCTAAGTATTGAATATACAATTGTTTTTTTTAGTCAGTGTTTTTCTCTCTTTCTCTGTTTGACTGCTTATATCAGGTGATAGCCTCAGTCCTGATGCTGACCAGGGAGATCAGTGACAACAAGACTCTCACCATTAAATCCAGCTACCACTCAGAGTATCAGCAGTCTCGTAAGTAGAAACAAGCATAGTTTGTTATTCAATAGCAGATATAAAAGTGTGTTGAAACAGTGTGGTACAGCTGGAGTGCTCGTGTTCCCTCAGATGCACCTGATTTCTTACGAGAGTGGCAGGCATCTCCGGTGGTGGACTCCGGCCTTAGTTCCACCTCCAACTCTTCTTCTGCCAGTCTGGGTGGAGGCAGCACTGCAGGCAGTGTTGGAAATTTGCCTCTTGTGACACCAGATGACCTCGAGGACCTTGAAGATGCCCCCAATGAGAATGATGAGAAGACAAATAAACTCATTGAGTTCCTCTCCACCAGGTACGCAGAACGCCAGGGTTTTGTGCTGTTGTGTGGGAACTGCTTTTTTTTTTTGGCAGACAAATAGCCAAGTAGGGGTGTGTGTGTGTGCGTGTGTGTGATTATGGCTTAAGCCACTTTTGGGGACACAAGCCACACATTAGACTAATTAATTGCATTCTCCTCAAAAACTCATGAAGTTGGGAATTCCCGATTTACCACCTGGAAGTCAAACAGCGAGTCAAGTGATAAATGCAACTTGTAAAATCAGGGCTCTTGACCCTCCGTTACTTCAGCGTTGGAGAGCCACTGCTGCGAACAGGTCAATGAAACGACAATCCGAATCTCATGTTGGATGTTGTATCTGTGGCAGTTGGCAAACAGCTTTTCTGGAAGACATCAACACTTAATAATATCAGTAGTCCATAAGAAAAATGAATAGCAGAACTGGTAGCCTTCAAATTATACTGGAAACTGGTTTGATCTTTGTCGTCATGAACTTGTAATGTTTGAAATGGATCATGTGACCAACAGTGGGTGATTTCAGTTGTTCAACTCTTTTACATCTCCAGCGTTCATATTGTGTACATGATGAATTTACCAGTTCCAAGGCATTAAATTAATTAAAATATTAATTGATGTGAATACCCCAAAAGTAACTTAAGTAACCTTGAATGTTTGAGGAAGTTTCTGTGTCGTGCACACGTTTTAGTGCCCATGTAACACATGTGTGGTGCTACTGGTGGTGGGTATACAGTGCCTGGAGTACTGTGTTGTTGTTGCTCAGAGCATTTGGGCCGCTGTGGGTGCATGAGGACATCACACCCAAGAACCCCAACTCCAAGAGTACAGAGCAGCTGTCCAACTTCCTGCGCCATGTCATGTCTGTCTTCAAGGAGTCTAAGTCAGGTGATGAATCCAAAATAAATCTCAATATTTCTCTCCCTGACCACCTCATGATTTGTCATGTGCTTCACTAAACTATGTTTTTTGATTTCATATTGTTAAATGGCTACTTGTACCATGAAGAAATCCTCATAATGTGAAAAAAATTGCAGTGCAGAGGCAGAAAGAGTGCTACTAAACAATGATAATATTCCTATTTCCTTGAAATATAGCCATAACATAACACTCAAAGTCTGCACATCTTTGCATGTCAATGACCAGATTTCCACCTGGAGCAGCAGCTGAGCGATGTGGCCTTACAGACGGCTCTATGCAGCTCTTCCCGTCACTATGCTGGACGTTCTTTCCAGATATTTCGAGCCCTCAAACAACCGATTAATAATCACGCAGTGTCTGACCTGGTCTCCCGCCTGGTCGAAGTGGTGGGAGAACACGGGGATGAGGTACAGGTAAGAGATTTTGGCCCATTAATCCCTTTTTATGGTGAAAACAAGATTTGAGTGTTGATTAGTTTAACAGCAAATGTGTGTTTCAGGGCTATGTGATGGAGGTGTTATTAACGCTGGAGTCGGTGGTGGTCAATCTAGCAGAATGTCTAAAAAACAGCGACCTCATGGCAGCTCTGACCAGGTGGGTCTCTGTTCCTTGATCTCTGCAAATTCAGAATGTAGCTGGACTTCCTGTTGATTGTGCCATCCTTGTGATGAAATAAAAGGAAACCATATTCAACTAGATTCAATTGTGAATGACTTTTACCGTCTGATTTATAGGACGTCTTCACCAGATTTCGTGACAAGTGACAAACTGATGAACAGAAAGAGCACAGGCCAGTTAAACTTCCCTGGCCCTGGATTTGTTGGTCTGTCATCTCAGCGGCACCAGCGCTCCTATTCTGTCCCCAAGAAGTTCGGCGAGTGTGGCTACCAGTCAAGTGATCCTCCTCGCAGTGCAACTCTGGACCGCATACAGGCAAGAAAGGACGATTCCACTTGAGTCTCAAGGCTCATGGAGACCTGTTGAATCTGGCACATGAACACAGTGTCATATTTTTGTTTCTGATCTACAGGCCTGCAACAATCATGGCCTTGCCCGAACAGGAAGAACTCCTGGGTCCTGCACGTCGTCAACCAATCGAATTGATCCCAGTGTTCTGTCAGATCCAGCTCATGTCTCCCACCCTTCATCAATCCTGGCCACAGTCTTCTGGGTTGCAGTGTCACTCATGGAGTCAGACTTTGAGTTTGAATATCAGATGTCACTTCGCCTCGTTCACAAGCTTCTGTCAAAGGTAGATGAGATGGCACTTGTAATTAAAGAAGTAAAGGTTTGTAAATGAAACAAAGAACAGAAGAGCTGCTTCTTTCGAGGATGTGGATCAAGACATTCATACCTCTTTTCCACATAGATTTGTGTGGGTTTCATATGATGTACAAGTGTTGCCCCCTAGTGTTCAAAGCAAGAAAATGCATGTATTTACAAATGTACCAAAACCTTGATATGTCCAGATAGAGAGGTTAATTTTGTTGGCTGTCTAGTCAGGTAGAAAATTAGTGTGGAGCATTACAGAAGTAGTAATACCTTTCCTGATGTTCTGCCTGATTTTTTCAATTAATTAAGTGTCAAAACACTTGAGGCAAACACTGCACAGAAAATAAATGGAAGGAGCTTTGGAAACACATCACAGGATTTTCCGTAAGAATTATTAGACTTCCTGTCGACTCTCATACTTTCAAAGAGCTTTGTGGAAATGAAGTGTCAAATTGAGACCATCCTTAGAGACCCTCTTTTGCTATGTAGGGTTTGGTTAAAAAGCTTGTATATAAAAAAGGAATTTTCAAGAGCTTAAAATATGCAACATTCAGTGAGAGTAAATGGCTGTTAGTTCATGCAAGATGAGTTTAGCATCTGAAATAGGACTGTTGTCACCATCCGTTAAAGCAGTACCTCTTATTTCCCAGGTGCCCTTAGACAGAGCAGAGAACCGCGAGCGCCTGGAGAAGCTGCAGGCTCAGTTGAGGTGGAGCGGTTTCTCTGGGATTCAACAGCTGTTGTTGAAGGGTTTTACCTCACAGGCCACCTCTGACCTCACCTTACAGCTCTTCTGCCAGCTCACACCAGTCTCCCGTGTGCCTGTCGTCGACAGCTCACAGTCGATAGGTAGGCCGCATCATTTTAGGATCCTTCATTGACAATTGACATATTCAGTATTTCATGTGTCTACTAAATGGCACTGGTGCTGAATCTCCTCTCTCTGCAGGTTTCCCTCTAAATGTGCTGTGTCTGCTGCCTCACCTGGTGCAACACTTTGGCCATCCGACACAGTTTTGTAAGGAGAGCGCTGAGAGGATTGCACAGGTGCTTTTCTATTCTCTACACAAAATGAGCTAACAGTTGATTTTCTTGGTTCATTCCAGATTACTCTTAGTTTCAATCAAAATATCTTAGGCACTTGAGGAGAGATGAAAAGCCAAACAAGCTGTCTGTGCTTTCCCCCCCCCCCCCCCCCCCCCCAGGTGTGTTTGGTAGAGAAGAACACAAAGCTTTCCCATCTGGCCCACGTGATGACTCTCTATAAGACCCGGTCCTACACACGGGACCCTTTCTCTTGGGTTAGCGTGGTTTGCCGCTATCTTCATGAGGCTTTTTCTGACATCACTCTGAACATGGTCACCTATATGGCTGAGGTAATTGCTGGTGCATACTGTATTTCTAACTTCAGATAAAGGGTAGTCTGTAATGGTTTAATGGCTTCATCATCTACAATCTAGTGTAAATTGAATGTCACTCTGTTTCCCAGCTGCTGGATAAGGGCCTTCCCAGCATGCAACAGTCTCTCCTGCAGATCATCTACTGTCTACTCAGCCACATGGACCTGACTGCTGTACAAGTGAAACAGTTCAATGCTGATGTCACAAAGACCATTGAGAAGTTTGTCCAGGTAAGTTTCTTATGTTGTTTTATATTAAATGGTATCTTATTCCACTAATACGTTTGTCCATCTTGAATTTTACTGTATGTTTCGCACCTGATTCCACAGACGATACATTGGAAAGACGCCTTAAACATCTTGAAACTGGTGGTATCGCGATCTGCTAGCTTAGTTCATCCAGTGTATGGCCACACGCAGGGTGACCTTTCCAACCTAGAGGTCAGCAGAGTGTGGGATGGTTCAGCCAAAGCTCTGCCTGGAAAAACACTGGACTTCACCTTTGATATCTCTGAGGTGAGGAGGAAAGTGTTCTGAAAGTCTTTAAAGAGCCCACTTGGGCTCCGTGTCCACCAAAGTGTTTTTTTTTCCAGCTCAAAAACAGCAGGAAAACAATTAAAAGGACACTGCAGCTATAAGAAAGAAAAAAAAAACCTTTGTTAGACACGGTCCCCTACACCTTCAGCACAAAGCAGTTTCAAAGATGTAAAAGTTGACTTTGTGTCACAAAGTTTTGATATTTATGTCGTTCAAACATTTTCATTGTGGCCTGCTGCTGCTCTTCCTCAACAGACCCCAGTGATCGGGCGACGATTTGATGAACTCCAGGGTTCAGGCGTTAGGGAGGGGAAGGCCCGAGCCATGGCTGTAACGCGCAGCACTTCCTCCACCTCGTCTGGGTCCAACTCCAACACCATCTTGGTGCCTGTCAGCTGGAGGAGACCACAGTCTTCTCAGGTAGTCACAGATCCATTTGTCCAGTTATCACCAAATGAAAATATTAGATCACCCACCGATAAGAACTCTCCAGTGGTTTACTGGGTCACACCTAGTCTTCTCACTTGCTGCAGTTAAATACCACAAGTAGCCTTTGTGACACGAACCTCGTAAAGTTCTACATTTATATGCTACATTTATAAATGACTCTAAAGAAGTTAGAAATGAACAAGCCTATTAAAAAAGGGATAATAAAGAAGGATTAATACTTTAATATGCTTTTTGTGGGGTTTCCTCTGTAGAAAAGAACCAGGGAGAAGCTTGTGAACGTTTTGTCTCTTTGTGGACAAGAAGTTGGACTTACCAAGAACCCTTCGGTACGCTGCCCCCTTCCTCTTTTTTACAATACCATTCTTTCAAAAGCTTTAATTTATTAAACTTTCAGATATTTATGGGTCCTAGATCTTCTGTCTTTCTTAACGATGCTTCCTCTAATGAGTGTAAATACGTATTGTTTTTTCTCATCAGGTGATCTTCTCATCCTGTGGTGACCTGGACATGATGGAGGTGCGGGAGAGTGGGGTGTCATCAGAAGAGGGTGGAACCAGAGAGGACACGTTAGATGATACCGCCAGCGAACAGCAGTTCAGAGTTTTCCGAGACTTTGACTTCCTGGATGTAGAGCTAGAAGATGGAGAGGTGAGATGCTGCTGGACAGTTTTTTTTTTTGTTTTGTTTTTTTGTCATTAATTGAATTGTTCCTTTCAATGTCTCATGATGATCAGTGTAGCAGTGAACTGTCTCTTTCCTTCCTTTTTTACTTTTAATGCATGTTTCATTTTCTTCCTTTCCTCAATATCAATGTATTTTAAATGTATTTTTCTGCCCCTCTTCTTTGTCTGGCTGTCTAACTCTGTGTCTCTCTCTCCCCCAACTTGCTGCCTAGGAGCTCCAGGTAAGGTCTCTCACACTTAGCACTCACATAAAGTCTGTGGTGTTGCTGGCTCCTTTTGTTCCTGCTGAAACAACAAGAAGATCTTGCTTCATTTTGCTCTCACTGCTTGGTTGTAGGACATTTCAGTTTTGCTACTTGGCATAAAGAAGATTAATGATGGTGTAAAATCTTTGTGGGGTAAAGATTGTCATAGTGAATGCAAACAGCTTTTCCAGCACATTATTATGTCATGAGTAACAGTCGGTTCTGCATCTTGTGCTTTTCATCCAACGCTCTTAGACAGCAACCCTTTATTATCTCAAAAGTGTTCTTCACTCCTGTCATTTTCTCTCCTCCATTGTTTGTGTTTGTATTTTATCCAGGGAGAGACAGTTGATAACTTTAACTGGGGCGTGCGTCGGCGATCGCTTGATAGCACAGAGCTTGGGGACCTGTTGGAGGAGAGCCAGCACTCAGGCAGCACACCTAGTCTGGGTCATGAGGATCCCCACGACTCAGAGGAGTCTTCAGAGGAGGAGGAGTCTTCAACTAGCCAGAGCCTTTCACACTCACAGCTTGTGTGTAGCTTCACTGTTTGGCTCAATACATGAACATCCAGCCTGAGAAGCTACACAATAGTAACCATGGCATCCCTTGTTTGCCGTCTTTTTCCAGACCAACCCCTCGCCATCAGATGAAACCAATCACACCGACTCTCTGTCTACCTCTTACGACACATCCGCTGACCCACAGTCTCTCAATGCCACCACACCAGGCCAGGGAGCACTCCATGATGACCTCAGTGGCCTACATGTGAGGAGTAATACATACATTCATACACACTTGCAGAGATGTATTCAGGAAACCTTATCAGCTCCATGCCCGCAGGCGAGGGTGTGCGGTGAAGACGAGGACACTCAGGCTCAGGATGATGAACTGTCACTCAGTGCTAATGAGCTCCCTCCTGGATCAGACTGTGGTGAGAGCTTCACCCTTGAGTTGCCGGGGCAACCTCAGGATCAGTCACGCAATCTGGACCACAGCCTCAACTACTGTCAACCACCGCTGGACTTTCTAGACCCCAATTGTCTGCCAAGGTGAATATGAAATCAAAAAAGTAGTGAAATAAGTCCTTTCCTCTTGACATATTGAACAATTCCTTATATATCTTAGATGCCATTTTCTACAAGATATTTAAGCCTACATGGTGCTAAAACTATTAGCTTTCAGCCCATTTTCCCATGAGTCCTCTTGGCACTTGATTTTGAAATGAAAACCTGCTTTTTGAGGGTATCAAAAACTTTGCCTCCATTTCTTTCCAATTTTCATGACAACAGCTTACGGGATGATGTGGATGACCTGGAGGACCTTGGTTTCCCTCCTCCTCCCTCTCCTTTTTTTTCCGCCATCTTGGCAGCGTTCCAACCCACAGTATGCGATGATGCAGAGGAAGCATGGCGTTGTCATATCAACCAGCTCGTGACGGACTCAGACGGTTCCTGTGCTGTGTACACTTTCCAAGTCTTCTCATCTCTCTTTAAGGTAAATCTGTAAGATGATCTTTTTATTTAGGTTTCAACTAAGAACTGATACCAGTAGAGTTTGCATGCGTGTACTACTACTCACTCAGTGTTTCTCCCCGTCTCAGAACATCCAGGGTAAGTTCTGCACCCTGACGACTGATGTTGCCACTTACCTCGGAGAGGGTCTTAGGGGCATTGGATCGAAGTTCCTCAGGTCCTCCCAGATGCTTACCACATGCTCGGATTGCCCCACAATCTACATTGATGCTGATACTGTAAGTGAGACATAACTGACTCACTGACAGTGAAAATTTGATGTATATGGAATTGGTCAGAATGTGTAAAGCCCTGTTTTCAATTATTATTGCTGTGTCTTTCTCAGATCATGTCATATGGTCTCCTTGAAAAGATGAAATTCAGTGCATTGGAGCTTCAAGAGTACCTCGATACCTACAGCACCAGAGAGGAGGCTGCTGTAACGGTAAATCCTTATAGATCTTATTGAGTTTATTGAAATAATCTTCTTGTACCTCCAATATTCTTTTTATTAATTATTTGTCACTGTTTCCTTCAGTGGCTGAGGAACTGTAAGGACACGTTTCCCAGGTGCCCTGGTGACAGCGTTGTCACTTGCCAGCCGGGAGACTCAGAGGAGAAGGTATGACAGCTTTTTACCAGTTATTAACAGTAGCTTAAGACATGGGAAACATTCGGGTAACATCCCTGTTCCTTTCTTGTTTCCTCTTTGCCTCTCTGTGATTTGTCACACTGAAACGTTTGCTCTTTTTTGCACGTTAGCAGCGTGTGTGCCCCCCCCCCACCCCCCACCCCCCACCCCCCAGAAGCCTCAAGGCACTAATTTAGATTTCAAGTTGCTGGGTTTATACATGGTGGACTAATTCAAGTTAGCTTTACTGTTAATAGTTTAAACTGTGCCTGTGTTTGATTGACGCTTTGTCTTCCTCTCACCTCGCTCTGACGCCCTAACATGCTCTCTCGCTGTCTAGCAAATGGAGTCTCTTGCAGTAAGTTCTCTTAAAAGTTTCTCCACTTTACTGCTTGATTAAACTGCCTGTTCTACTTCATACGAGACAGTCAGCTAGTCGTGTGATTGTGTTTGTGTTTTGCATGCGTGTGTAGTTTTGAGAATGTACATGATGTGACAGCGTGGTCTTGACTTATGTTGATTCACACCCGTTTCTTCATTAATGTCTTCTAGCAACTGGAGCTTTGTCAGAGGCTGTACAAGCTGCACTTCCAGCTTCTGCTCCTTTTCCAGTCCTACTGCTCACTCATTGGTCAAGTTCACGCCATCAGCTCTGTACCAGAGGCAAGTACCATCAATATTAGTAATATTCTAATACTGCAACTTTCATTGTTCCTACTATGAGAGAAGAGTCACCGTATTGTATTTTATATATCGTCTTTACATTGTTTACTAAATGTTTTAAAAGGACTGTTAGCTCTCTCCCAACTTGAATGTTTAATATATAATGTAATAACTGAAATGTGATTATAAGGGGAACATGAGTCAGAAGAGTGAAATTTAAAGAACGAGTTAATCACAAACAACACTTTTCACGCCCACTCTGTCCTCTGAACATTCTGTTAATACCTTTCTATGGGGAGAATGTAGACAAAATGTCAGATGTTTTAGAAATTATGTGATTCATCAGTGAGAAACATTCCACTCCTTTTAGTGTACATGTCTGTGAGTTTGATGAACTGTGTGGGACTAGTTAGGTGCTAAAAAGTACAGAATAAGAAAAGGAAGTTTGGGAATCGAAGAACATCTAGTGAGACTTTTCAGAAATCCCACCAATTACATAAAACCTCTCTCTTTCTCTCTCTCACATTCGCACACACTCACACACATATTCACACTCAACCTCTGACTGATTCCCACCCAATAGCTGCTGAACATGTCTCGAGAGCTGACCGATCTGAAGTCCAGCCTGCAGGCTGCAGAGGCGGCTGTAGCCAGTGACCTGGAACACAAACACTTGGCCCACACACGAGCACATGCCAGCCAGGTTGCAGCCATGGTTGTGCCCAGTTTCCCCACTTCAGAGGCAGCTGTGAAGGCAATACTGGAGTGCCTGAAGAACCACGAATTCACCAAAGCGGTCCGCTACATTCAGGAGTGCAGGTGAATAATTGTTCTGTCTACGAACCTGCACGTTACTCACAATAATGGTTAAACATCTAAATATGAAACAAAAACTGAGACATGAAAAATAATGAATAAAACCATTTCACTAGTGACTATTGATCCCGAGTTTTCTGCCAGTCACTCTGTTCTTCACTAAAAGAATTCCAACAAATACCATTCAAATGTATTTCTAGTCCACTCTTGAACTACAAACGTGTTCTTGAATACTTGCATGATTTTATGTGAATTTTATCAGAAAACATGGGTAAGCAGGAGACAGTTTCTGTTTTCTTGAGAAATTCTTGAAAAATAAATTTGATTCATGAACATGAAAACTGGGTTAAAAGCTGTACTTCTGAAGTGTTTTCAGTGCTAACATTAAGAAACCTTGTTTTTCACTTTTAGGAGGCAGTGGCCCCACGGAGTGTTTGGTGGCAGCTCAGAGAATGAGGTCCAGACGCTGCTCAATGTTTACTTTCGCCACCAGACGCTTGGCCAGACAGGCACCATCGCTCTGGTTGGCTCCCGCCAGGACCTCAGCCTGATCTGCTCCAAGCTCCTTGAGCTCAACGGGGAGATCCGTGACATGATCCGCCGCGCCCAGGGTTACCGGGTCGTCACAAACTACCTCCCCGACTCCAGCGCCTCCGGGACCAGTCTCTGACAGGACCTCAGGAGCCCCCCACCCCCTCCACCCCCACCCTTACCTCCTTTGCCACTACAGCCATTGACGCTTCCAAAACAGCTCAACCACATGGCGTCTCAGCCTCTTACACAGGAGGGGCAGCACCCACATACATGGCCGCTGCCTCCTCCTATGTGTCTGCTGCAGCGCCTGCAGAGCTCCCACCAACACTACAAACCAGATCCTGTCTAGACCATGGTCTCAATCCTTCCCTGCCTCTCTCATTCTCATCTACCTTAAATTCTGGTACCCCTTTGCTGGATTTCCCCACCCCCCCTAATCTGTTCTCATCACCCAGCTGCTCAGACAGTGCAGATTGTTCACTGCCACACACACAAGAGCCAGGGAGGAGTTGTTCTGATGAGAACAACAGTGTTTATTATCCTTTCAGAGGACATTCATCACATAGCTCACCATTGTTGTATCTACACAGCAACAAACAACAGAAATCACCTTTTACATCCAACACACTCCCGACTGTGGCCTCAGAACCCACCCTGTTCACACACTCTGACACCTCACCCATGACCCCTCACGGCTCCCATCTCCCACATTTCCCCCAATCTCCTTACAAACATTCAGGACCATCTCCAATCCTACACCCACACCACGGCTCAGTCTTAACGCACGGCCCCGCCCCATCTTTATCCGGTCTCCCTCCTCCTCCACCTCCTCCTCCCTGTCCCACCGACCCAGGAGAGGCTGCAGCATGGGGTTGCTGTTGCTCCTTTGGTAGTGCTGCTTCCCCCTTATCTCGCTACCTGGGGAAGGTGGGGCATGCTGCCCTGCCCTTATTGAAAGTAGGAGGGCTCCTGAATAATGAACCGTCAGATGTCCAGACCTGAGACATTTAATGTGAAGACCTGAGCTTCGACCTCTGTGAATACAAACTCCTGAAATCGACGGAAGCAGCTGATTTTACACTGAGCGTGATCACTGAACCGGCTGGATACGACAGATTGCTGCCTGCTGATGAAGATGACCTGATGGGATTCTGTCTGAGCACTCGCTTTGCTTCATGTGCTCCTAGTTCACGTTGATGGTCATCATTATGCACCTGAGGACCTGCGAAGGCACTTACCTTGGATTTGAAACAGGCTTCCCAGAGGAACCTTAAGACCTGATTGAACTTGATTGACTGTCGCCGTCTCCTTCATTATGCTGACGCCAGAGACAGCGAGGAAACTACCCGTGAAACAGCGTTACAGCATTGGTGGAGTTTTCGCTATTGCACTAAATGGACATACGGTATTAGGTTGTGTTTTTTTTTTATGTTACAGGAAGGAGGGTGTGTTACTGAAAAAGGCTATCACTTTTACTGAAAAGCCAAAAGACGGAGTAACTTTCTCTCCTGTTGTGTCTATTGTCTCGAACTCATTTGCAGGAAATTGTGCAATGCATGACCCAGTTGAATGCTCTCTACTGTACTAGCATCTCCTTTTGCTCCCATGTCTGACCTCTCCAGACTGACTGAAAGACTGACAAAGATGCTGAATATTTGTAATTCCTGATGCTGCCCCTTACTCTGTTTATATTCTGTATCAGTGAACAAGACTACTGTTGTGACCATTGGTAGGGTAATCATGCCATCACCCGTGCGCCGCTTACACAACTCTATGGCTCATTGTAGCATCATTAGTGAGAGCACACACACTGTCCTACACTGTATCACACGTCGAGAGGATGGCGCATGTATACACTTTTGTCTCTGTATACTGTTAATAGTTACTGGCACACAACCATTGTAGCATATGTTTGTGTGTGGTTTGTAGTTACCTTATACGTAAGGGAAATGCTGACATTCAGCTCTCGTTGATGTTCATACCTGTGCTACTACTGAACACTTCCTGCTGTCACCTTGGTTTCCCTTCTAGCAGTTACTCGCCCTTTGCTGTACAAATATCTTTTCCTATTTATAGCTGACTAGCTGGAAATTTGGTTTTATATTGATTACTCTCCCAAATCAAACTGCCATGCATGCATCTTCTGTGGACTGTATGGAGTGTTTGAAATATTTATTAACAGAATCATTTTATCTGAAAGATATGTTTGTATGAGGTACAAAAGGGAGCTGTAAGCTCACGCGGGAATGTTTTGCGGGAATGTTTTTTGTTTGGGGTTTTGTTTTTTCCTGTGTGTGGGAGAACGTGTGTGTGTGTGTGTGTGTGTGCGTGTGTGTGTGCGTGTGTGCATGCCAAACAAGAAATTGCACATTTTTAAAGCTTTTTAGATGAAGACCATAGTTGTTTTTTTCCACCTTGTAAATACTTTTACAGCCTTTGTGAAGTTGTTTTTAGTTGGTGCTCTGTACAAGTTGGTGTCAAAAGTAAAAGACATATCAAACTACTTCTTTTGCACTTCATTAACACCACTTTATTTTATCGAGTGGTTAAAGGGACCTAATAATGCCCTTTTCGAGTTTATTTCCATTTTGGTCATGTATATACTAATGTACGACTATACTTTGTGTATTTATGGTCAAAAAGATCAAAGGTAACAGCTCTGCACGCCATGACTCCAGCTGCATTTCTCACACTGTGGGGACCCCCCCTCTGATTCATCCTTCTTAGAGGGTGTTGGTCTACTGCCCAATACCATATCTGGAGTTCCCCTCCCGATACTGCCTGAAACTACAAAAAAAAAGTCCAGCCCCTTTGTGATGCGTTAAGGAGCAGGAAGTCTAAACAGCTTGTTTAATCACAAGACGACAGAGCGAACCCTCCCACATCAGAAGTGCTGTTATCAAATTGTTTTAGAGGGACATCAGACATCCAAATATGTTCTCACAAGCACTGAGCTTTTAATCATACAGACCCTTTAAAGTATTCTTAGCTCAGTTTACATCTTGAATGTTGGAATTTTCATTTTATTGACCTCACAATGAAGCCTCTTGCTCTGACACGTCAAGTTCTTCGTTTGTTACTGTGCTTGTCTTGGCCATACAGAACATCTGCAATAACAGCACTTGACCCTTAATGCGCTTAAAATTTAACAAGACCAACAAGTACACAGTTGACGTCTACAACTTTTGAGATGCCATTTATTTCATAAACTTTATTTCCTCTTACAAAAATAATGAATTAAGCACCAGGGTAAATAGAGGGGAACAAGGCCATTATGAAGTCAGTTCATAAACTTTCAAGGTAGTGATCCAGCTACTGGCAGGTAGGAGAAATAAGTGAATCGAGTCCGTTTGAGGGGGCAACACTGACACGTAACCACGACTAGCACAATCAGGCATACACGAGGAGTGGGAGATTACAGGTCAGGGTGCTGCTGAGCAACTCAGACGATGTATTTGAAGCTGTAGGTGGCGTCACAGGACAGCTTCATGCCTTTGCAGCGGCAGCACAGGTCCTGACGGTGAGGCCTCTTCATGTTGATGTGCCTCTGTTTCTTCTCACAGTTGCAGCAGGTCTGAGAGCAACCCTGAGACAGGAGAGACCGACAGAGAGATTCAGTCCGGGAATATTTTTGCAACATTTAGATTTTTAAGAACCTAATTAGACTTAAACCTATTACTAACAGGCACTTTTAGAAATGTTCCAGTCATTGGGGGATATGTGGAAACAACCCGATCACTGATCAACTATAGAAATCATTTAAAAAGCAGAGATCAATACCAAAACCCAAGAAATCAGAAGACAGGTACCTTGCAGAGGATGGACTCCACCCGATAAGGGTTAAACCCCACCTGACACTTCCGGCAGAGCTGCTTGTAATACACCTGATGGATCAAAACTTGCTTCACTTTTCCTTTTCATATTTCTTTAATAATGTTTGTTTTATCGCATGCTACAGGTTGCTACCTTGTTGGTTGCTGAGATGCACCATACATAAGCACTCTCCCACCGGATGTTGCACGTTTTGCAATGGAAAAATCCATACCTCTGCTCCAAGAACTGATAGAAATGACAGAAATGGACATTTTCAGAGATCAATGCAAATTGATACCAACCTTTTTTATATAAGGGTTTTAATTAGAGGTTTTTTTTTGAGGGGTCGTTTAATTCATTCCTGGGTTTGTAGACAAAAAACAACAACAACAACCTGAAAGTTAGAGCCCTTATTGGACCGATGGAAAGCGGTGTTCAGGTCCTTCCCTGCCTCCTCCTCTCCACTCTGATCGTCCGCATCCTCCTCATGCTCGGATCCCTCAGTCTCTCTCTCACTGCCACCATTCTCGCTGAGCTTCCTCAGGATCCTGCGGTCAAACACCGGAGAATAGATGGAGACCGGCCTCATGAAGCGAAGTTGGCTCACTGGCGGTGTTTTGAGAAGCTCCGGGCTCTTAAGTGACCTGGAGGCCGCGGGAGGGTGCTCGCCGTCCGGGCAGAGCAGCGTCTTAGGACCCAACGAGCACTGAACAGCTTTATCCACTTTGGCGTTGACCTGCACGCCGCACTCTTTGGTGTTTATTTTCCTGAGGGGAGCGGGTAACCCGGTGTTGACTTGAGACAGGATGACCTTGCAGAGCTCCAGGTAGTTCAGGCCCTGGGGGGTCATAAGGCGACCATCTCTCTTCCCCCAGTTGCTGCCCGGAACCGGGGGAACGCAGAGGTCATAGGGTGGAAATGTGGATAGGAAGCCCTCCATCCTGGTGCCATGAAACCCGTCCCAGTCCTTCCCGCTGGGATTTATTGGCTCTGTAATTAGATGCGGAGAACGTTGCAGTTGCGCTAATTAGGTGATTGACAACAGGGGAGTGCGGAGGCCTGGGTGACCCGTGCTGGTACTGGTAGAAAACGGTCTATTTTTACACGTTAAGTCCTCATTTAAGAGCAAAAGACTCCACCTTTGCGAAGGTCCTTTTGAAAAAAAAGATTCGGTAATCATTATACGTCATGATAGATGGAATTGGAAGGCTGTTATTTATTCAGCTGTTCGGACCTGTTTTGCTGTGTCTATCTGCAATATTTCCTCAATGAAAGATGACTTATCTAAAAAGAATAAAAATAAAAATGAAGCACTCTGCCGCCAAATTTTTTTCAACAGCAGTAAATGACAGCAGTTGTTCTAACTGCTGATATATCAAGGAGCATTTGTTGATTGGCCATTTTTACAGCAGCCATTTTGACATGTCACTGCAGGTAAACACAGGTAAGACTGGTTAAAATCAAAGAGGCTCTTCCTCTATTTATTGCCACAGTCACTAGAAGAATATCAGGGTCCGGGTCCAACTGAATGGAACAGGGCCCTTTGAAAGCTGATTAATTACTTGTCTTTACCCTCATGTCAAAATGGCTGCACTGAAAAGAGGCCTGATTAAAAAAAAACAAAAAACAAACCTTTTTATTTGTCTGCAGCAGCTTCCAGGGCTTCAGTTCTGAGGGGTGTAAATCTGAAACACTATATTAGAGCGCCCCCTACAGCTCGTGTTAGAGATGTAACAGACAAAGGAAAACCGTGAGACACTGATTCCTTTTACTTCTGTTCAGCAAAGGGCAGAAATGTAGGAAAAAGCAATCAGGTAAACTGACCAAATGGTACTGGAAGATGTAAAGATCCATATTAATATTTTAGTCTCTGTTCAATAAATGGGTAAAAGCCAAAACGTTTATTTGGATAATTAAAACTGAGTTTTGCACATTTTAGTTTATTGTAATTAATAAAGTCAAGGGGAATTACACTTTTTTAAATAAACTTTATTGTTAACGACTAAACAGTTCAACAAAGAATAAATCCTGTAATGGGATATTGTGTTATTGAAATACCGTTTGATTCATATATATATATATATATATGTATATGTATATATATAAAAAATAAATCTAATTACAGCATATGTCAAACACAAAAAACAAATCACTATTACGGTTTACTCGATAATGAAATGTAAATCTTTAAATAATCTGATAGTTTAGGTTATTTATTACTTTTGAGTTTTAGAGTGTCAGTTTTATATATATATATATATATATATATATATATATATATATATATATATATAGTTTTGTCATTTTCTTCCCTGTGATATTTTTTCTCACCTATTTTGATCAATTTAATGGATTCAGCAGTGAAAATATATAACATAATGACCATCCGTTTAATAAAGGGTACATGTCAAAGTTATGAAAACCCCTGGTTATGTTTTGTTCTGACAACAGATTTTTAAATTATAGGTCTCCCTTTGAGTTTTGTTCATTCGTTATTGCGCCTTTTCAGTGACCCATTATGCGTGTACCGACTCTCTCTATAGGTGGCGCTGTTTACCCACTGATAGATTGTACACACGGGCACTGAATCTATACATATTGGCGCCATTTTGGAGCTAGGAGGGGGAAGAGAGCTGCAGAGGAGGACACGATTGATCACAATTCACCAAAACAGGTGAGAAATTGCATTAATAAGCCTGTCATTTTGATTGAAATCTATAATTTTTTATTGGCGGTACTGCGAAAAAATAGATATGACCCGGGATTTGTCGGTGGAGAAGCCAGGTTTCCCAGCAGTAGTAGGTGGAGCGCAGCCCGCCTTGCTCGCCTGTGTTCTCGGCAGCCGTGTCCGATTCACAGCGCTGGTTGACCTGGTCCTGCGGTGCAAAATGGTTAGCTAGACATAAACTAGCACCAATTCGCAAGGTTTCACGTATCGGCAGAATGAGGAAACTGTGAGTCGTTGTTGTATGGTTGGGGTCGGGGTACCGATAGCGATATAACGGGAGTTAGCCGGGATGTTTTGTTCTGTGCAGCGTTACTATCTGTCCGCCCTCTGTCACTGAGATTGCTGCTGCTAACGCGTTAGCTCCGCTACGCTAGCTAGTGTAGCGAGCTGTGCACATCAGCTAGCAGGACAGTTAGCTAGCGGCAGCTAACTAGATCAGCTACGGTCAACATTACAGCAACAAGGCAGTCTGGCTCGTATACTGTCCTTAGCCTTGACATGCCTTTGGATCATAACAATGGGCACCCGTATTCCAGCTAACTACCTCACTTTTATGTTACTTTAAGTTGGAAATGTTATCCAGGTTGCACCGAAGCTAAAAATGTGTCTTCGTTATGAATCCAGCTATTACGCGCTACTTGTGCTTGTTGTATTGCTTTTGGGACGTTTACTGCATAGGCATTTTTTCAGGGCGCAAACTATTTTGTTTATTTGATTGTTGGTTTGCTTATTGTAACTTATTTTGCGTTGTTTTTGTTTTGTTTTGTATTGTTAACCAGATAACTTATTAGTTGAGTTACCTTTTCTGGTGAGGATTCCATGTGATAGAAGGCAGCAGCACTCATGAGCTCGTATAGGCTTTCTGGTATTGATACAACAAACAAGAAAAGGCTTTCAATGGGGGGGGGGGCATCTCTAGGTTGATGGGAGTTATTTTTCAGTGGCAGCATTGCTATATTTTATAAATTGATTGAGGACAGTCTCCTCACGGTGCTGGAGTACATTTGATTGACAGCTAATACCTGAGTTGATTGAATGATATCATCATCACGATCATCATCGCTTTGTTAGAAATTTCTTAAACAACAAATTCTAAGGCCATTAAAATAACAATGTGCATTGATCATTATTCTGATGTTTTATCTTCACATTTGACACCAATAAACAGTAGTTTTTAGGAAGCAAGTTGATGGAGGTTTTGTGTTGTTTTTTTTTAAACAAGATATAATTATTTTGCATTGGCAAGCATATATTTCCTTCACAGTTTTAATGTTTGTGGAACCAATTTTGTAGCGGCAGCTCCAGTTCATGTTTGGTTTTGGTTATGTCCCAGATCTGATTCTGGTCGCAGATTTTTTTACTTGTATTTTTTTTTCCTGGAAAAATGATCAGTGGTTTGGTTAAATGTTTGCTTCATGTAGCCACAGTTAATTTCTTTCTCCTTGGTGGTTTGCTTGCGTTGAAGCGATGAGGAGGGAGACGATTCATGCATTCACTGCCCGATAACTTTAGACGCGCTATTTGAAGGAAAAATGTCATATGGCTTTCCGTCCTCTGTGGCATCTTCAGAGACTTACTTCCACCTTGTTATCTCATTCTCATACCCTTTGGACCAATTTAAGTCATCCCTCTCTGCTTCCTTTGTTGTTGATTCTGGCTGACCATCTCAGGGTCAGATTGAGACTCGCTCCATTCAGAAAAACTTTGTTTTCATCTTGGGAGAACACAACTCTTAGCCAGCACTTCCCCGTTTAGTCTCCTTTACTTTGTGTTTGTGCCCATATGGAGGTCGCTGAGTTCACCAACCAGCTGGTGTCCAGTTCTCTTTCTCTCTCTCCCTCTACCCCTCTCCCCTGCTGTCGGCTACTCTCTTCTCCTTGATCACCCGCAGGGTTAAATCCAAGGATGGCGGTGTCAAGGTTCCATTCAGGCTCGGAGTCCTCATATTTCTGCTGGCAGCTGTTTGCATGGAGAACATCAACAGAAAATGTGTTTGACTGTGATAAAGTCAGTAATGATTCAAAAGCAGCCCAGGATCAAGAGTGTAGCGTAAAGCTTGCATTTGTGAGATTATTTACTGTCGCCGCTTATTTAAAGTTGAATATTCCCCAGGGTGGTGGTACTCCACAGACCCCACAGGTCGAGATTCAGCCCCTCTGGTTGGCTGCCAGAGCTGTCAGTGTGGTGGATGTGAGAGAGAGATGAACCCATCCTTGGCAGTGGATGTAGGGTGGAAAAGAAGGACCAAATCAAACAATTTGGCTGCCGGCCATCATCCACTGTGTGCATGTGTTATGACGTGTGTGTGTGTGTGTGTGTGTGTGTGTGTGTGTGTGTGTGTGTGTGGTTATAAAAGCTCAAGTACAGCCACTGAAAATTGCTTGTTCAAGATTTGAAGTTCCGTCTCGTTGTTTAACCTTTAAATCAAACCCAGCAAGAGTTTTTTTATGTGTGTGTGTGTTTCAAACTGCTGACCTACTGACCCACTCAATTTTGTAATCATCTATCAATTCTCCGTCTGTGATAAAAGCAACATAAATTGTAAGAAGCCATAATCACAACAGTAGTCACACAAGAACCGTTATTTGTCCATCCGCTAAAAGCTTTTTTGTAACAGTTATATAGTGCACTTCTGGAGTAGTGGGACCTGGTTTTCCAGAGTCCCCTGAGAGAGAAGGTTGTTATAGAATAAAATGCTACATTGTATACTTTTTTTGTCTCGTAGCTCCAATGTATGTCCTGAAAAAGTGCTTTTAAGGTCTTGATTATTGAATTATAAGCTTCTTGATGCAAAACCTAGAGTTTCTGGGTGAGGGGGAAAAAAAAGAATCAAATTTATTTATGACTGTGAAATAAATTAAACCTGGATAATGCAACTCTTTAAATTCAGAGAATCTTCCAGTTTACCTTCTTGGAGCCAAAAAAACCCCAAAACAAAAACTAACCCATAGTTCTACTGAAGGGAAACAAAGTGGAGCTGCAGAGCACCTCAACACATGCCATGGTTAAATTTTGGCCAGTCATCATGTTACTAATGTAATTCACTTTAATTAGTGACAACTGATGCGCTTCGTTGCCAGCAACGTATATGAAAAGCTGGTGGTGGTCAGGTCTGAGGGTGAAGCTGTTTCTGCACCGCTCCATCCTGTTTATTATTAAATGAACATGTGATTTTCACCATGCGGAAAACACAGATTATCTGAGTTTGATCATAAAAGTGCTGTTAAAGGCCGAATATTATAGAATTTGCCACAATATGGATGCAATTTATTAAGCTTCGGGTTTAATTGCCAGCATGCTGAAGCTGAATGAATACAGGAGATGATTGTGTGAGTCTCCGGCATGTTTTTGTGTCATTTATGGACTCTGCAAATGAAGAAAACAAATTGCCTCCAGTCACAAGCGCTTATTCTTCATGTGGAAATTCAATTACAGATATTTGTAATTGTTATTCTTGCTACTGAAAAAGGAAAGACTGAATTTTTCAATCATAAATACAAATCTGTTATGACTAGTTGAAGTTCCAAATGTGAAAATAATAAAAAATAACCAAATATATTTCCAGATGTTAAATTAACTTTTTTACTAGTTCAAATGGCATTTGGCTTTTTGACTTTCTATAGGCTAAGGTGAAGACAACCTTGTCGTGTATAAAAGGATAAAATAATGGCTCTATTAAAATTTAAATGAGATTATCAGCTGCATGATTATAATAAAAAATATTTCTTTTGAGTAGATTGGAGTTATGTAACATGGCCATTGACTGTTGAAAGAAACATTGTGTACTTGCAACTGAAAAACAGATTAGAAATAAAGAAAGCAAAATAATAGAATGACATATAAAGTCATTTTGTATTGTGTTGTTTTTAAGGAAAGGCAAAAGCTCACCACTATAAAGAAAAAAGGTGCATTAGATTTATAACGCAAGACAAAACCAGAGCAGTATCAATAAGGTTTCCATAAGGAGCTTGTAAATAATGATGTTTATCTCAATTAACTGGTGTTCCCTGAATGAAGGAAGCCAGATGGTTCATTTTCATCTTCCTGACAACTTGGGAGGGACAGAGGGGGCTTCTCCATGGCTGGAGTTGTTGCTAACTCTGCAGCTAACGTAACTCCCTCACCTTCACATGACCCAACACCTGGAGCAAAACACAGCAACCCAGTTTGGATCTGTTCCGTTGGATTTATTTGTTTAGCAGTGCAGCTTTATCTGTCATGGTTGAGCCGAATCCTCTGGCCTGCAAGTCAGTGAGTGTGCCGTTTCATAGCACTGCATTGCTAACTAAGTTGGTATTTGTGGTTTGGGGGGTTAGAATTCATAGCAGAGATCATACATTCGGGTCGTGTAATGACACCCCCGCACTGCAGCACGACTGCCACAGCTCCCGAGCCTCACACCTTCCAGGACTAACCCATTATCTTCAGGTTTGGGAGGTATAAACCTTTCAGCTGCTTGCAACTTTCCCTATTGCACACTTCAGATATGCACAGTTACAAATGTCAGCAATTTGTGTGTATTTTTCTTGATAATCAAGTAAGTAAACTAATGATATTAACTGTTAAATCACAATTTTGCACACAGTTCTAATAATATGACCTTTTCACCAAATCCTGCAGCACTAATTATGAGACTTGGGCACAGAAATATAACAAATGTTAATTTGGCTTACAAATTTAGCCTAAAACTGTTGTGGAAATGAGAACAGAAATAAATTTTATGTTCCTCAATTACACAACACCACACATAATTCCATTAAACAGTCTTGCAATGAGTAAATATGTTAAATAATCCTGATTATGAACAACTCCATGGCTGGAGTCTATCTATTATCCCCTTCTGGAATTGTGCACACACATATTTTGTGTTATGAGCCTCAGAAACTGGAGCAAAACAGTGCACCAGGTTTTCAAATAGAAAGTAGGATGTAATTTGGTTGGGAAAAAGTGTTCTTCTGGTCTGACTTTAGATGTTTAGGATTGATGGCTGTCATCCTTGACTTTCAGATGGATGAACACTAATTTGGGAGTCATATGTCACGCTCAGCAGCATAGCAAGTTGTTGTCTTGAACTAATCAAAACTGATGCCATAAATTCACAACTGATGCTTTTCTATTTACTATAAAGACAATAAAAACAATACAGATGTGCTGAACCAATGACCAGCTCAAATCACTGGATCAGATATTGAAAACGTATATTCATATAATCTGATCTGTGAGCCCTAATTCTCCAGCAAAATGTTAAAGTAAGCATCAAGCAACACGCTAGTAAGGGAGAGGAGCCAGGAGCAGGACTGCATAATTAATAGAAGTTAGCCAGAAGGACTGCAAATTGCATTATGACCTGTTGCAGTTTTCGAATCACAAGACATGTCCATATTTGTTAAAGGCTAATTGTGTGTCAAAGTACAATTCAAAATCAAATACTGAGATGTCCTGCTTACAGATTTCGATGGAATCACTCGTTTGCTCAAGTCTCACAAAAGTAACACCAATATAGTTGTTTTGGGCTCCGCTGTGAAAATGATGTTAGAATTAACATTCCAACTAATTTCACAACGTAGCACAACGGTATCGCAACCCAAAATGTTCGACAAAATGATCACAAATGGGTTTTTTGTGTTGTTGTTGTTGTTGTTTTTTCCCAAATAAAAAATCATGCAGCCCTCGTCAAAAGTAGCTGCATCATGGGTCAAATTTGTCATAACTGAGCCTGGGTGCAAGTATTTTATTTTTCTTGGAGTAGAGGATAGTGGAATTTATTTTTTCAGATTTATCTTTTTTATGGCAAGTAAAGTGAAGTGCAACAGTACAAATGTGGCTTTTACTTCTCAGAGAGGGGAAAAAATTGCATTGTTATCAATATCAGCAGATACTGGAGGCTGAACATGAATTCGGGTATGTAGCCATCATAGAAAGGATTCCTGAGTCCTCAGTATATGTGAGAGAGGAAAGAAACTACAATAAACCCAGTCAGTGAAGCCAGACGTGGAGTGTTCTGGAAGGCAGAGGGAAGGTAGGCACATATCTGTGTAGAAAAACTCAACCCAATAAATGCCAGGAGGTTGGAATTTGTTGTAAGCCGTTTTTAACTTTCAGAGCGGTGACCCGCCAAAAGTAATAAATGAATTTAAAACACATTCTTTCCACAACTTCACCCAAGAAAGTGCATCCAGAATCCCGGGTTGTAAACTGCGCATGTTTAATATTTAACAGTTTTTTTTCCTGTATGATACACTTGTCAACATTCTCTCCAAAAAAAAAAAAAAAATACACAAGCAAGCTCAGTTTCCAGGAGGCCAACAGTTAATGCCTCAGCTAACTCAATTTCTTTCGGAAAATCCTGGAAGTTCATGTCGTATTACAGATAATGAGTGTCAACATTGTGGTTTCTGTATAAGAAATACTACACGAGCCTCCTGCCTTGGCTGTAATCCACCGATAAATCAGCCATCCGATGTAAAAATTGAAAAATTGCCGTGCCTACCAGAAAACACTATTCCCATCGCTCTGACTGTTGAGTGTGTTTGTGTGTGTTGTCAAGGAGTACAACAGAACTGTGACACGAAAGAGCGAGTTGCATTTTCAGTGTAACTAGAGCTTTTTATCACTCATATCTGTCCCCTTAGCAGTGAATGTGACAATCGCTTCAGCGCACTGTCCCCGATATCTCACTGGAAGCAAACCTAATTTTATCAGTTAAGTGATTAATATTTCTGTCACATGTAAGAATTGTGAAATTATAATCTTGTCTGGATGCATCTCAACCTTTTTTTAAAATATCTTTAAACAAAAAGCAGTGGAAGAGGCAAGACGGTCCAGTTAGCTGTTGCCAACAAAATAATATCAAACGCAACACAGACAGGATCTGGATGTGAGCGGAGCAGTAAATTGAAAGTCAAAGCGCATTTGGAGATGAGGATGTCCTGAACATGAATTGGGTGTAATCCTTGTCAGGTTCTCCAGATGTGGAACAAGGCGGTAGCAGCAACGTCCAGTGGACCGTCGGCTGGCTCTCTGAATGCAGCCGTTTCTATATTCATCTTTCAGAAAGCTCTTACTGTGCCGTGGCTATCTCGCTGAATATTTCAGAGGCTGGTCTATTGCATATTTTTTTCAAAGCTTTGAAGTATTAAAAAAGATTTGACAAATGGTTAAGAGTAGGTATTTTTGTCTTGGTATAACAGTTCTTTAAATTCTCAGCCCTGTTCATCTGTTCGTCTGATTTGCAGCCCAGGAAATCTCTATGGCACTTAAGTTCTAATGTGGAAAGTTGTGACACATTTAATCCAAAAAAAAAAAGTAGAAAATTGCACCCCCTTCAATTTGGTTATTGCACTTAGTCATGTTGCAGTTTTAGCAATATTTCAGTTAATTTTGCAGCCATAAAAACTGTTTTGTCTTCTCCCAGGCAGTGAAGAGCTGAAGAGGATGGCTCACTCTAAAGCTCGAGCCGCAGACGGGAAGGTGACCTACCCCCCGGGGGTCAAGGAGATCTCTGACAAAATCTCTAAAGAGGAAATGGTCCGCAGGCTCAAGGTCAGTCGCTGTCTGTCTGTCTGTCTCTTTCTCACTGTCATTGTGTCTGGGAGTTCTCAATATGCTTTTGTCACATTGCTGAATGCAGAATATTGTCGTCACATCTTTGTTTTTGTTTATTCTTGATAATTAATTAGTAAAAGTAAAAACAATCTAAGCCTTAGAACTGATTTTGTGATATGCAAAAACAACAACTTTCTACTCTCCATTCTATGCTAATAATGATAATATGGCAACAGCTTTTGGAGTATGAAAAGTTTGTCAAGAACAGAATTTTGATCGCTGCATCCCATCCCAGCCTCTAACTTGGTGCCTTCTCCCATCACCCCTCTTTCAGATGGTTGTGAAGACCTTCATGGACATGGACCAGGACTCTGAGGAGGAGAAGGAGCTGTATCTTAACCTGGCCCTCCATCTAGCCTCAGATTTCTTCCTTAAACACCCAGACAAGGATGTACGTCTGCTGGTTGCCTGCTGTCTGGCAGACATATTCAGGATTTATGCCCCAGAGGCACCCTACACATCGCCAGAAAAACTTAAGGTACAATGATGAGGATCTGAACCCCAGCCGATGAAACTATGCAGTGACTTCATTCCTCTCTCTCACCAAAACTACTCAGTTTTAATTACATAATCCTGTTGCATCTACTTTGAAGGACTAACACTTGCTGCCAAATTGATCTGTGTTTTCTTTTGCCAAATTTTTGAGGGCTTAACTTGAAATTGGCAGTATTAAACTGAAATTTGACACAAGTTTGTTGCACACTGGTCCCAAATGAGCATTCGGCAATGATTCTTTCGGGATTACCTCACACGGTCATATTTTAGGACCAAAAGCATTCTGCACTCTGTTGTAGTGTGAGTAGTATTCAGCAGGCTTTGATTCTTTGCAGGCTCACAGTCCTAGAGGAAAGCCAAAAATGTGGAATGTACTTGCTAAGTTGCGGCCTCACCACCTGTCTGCATCAGCTAACAACAATTCTTACAATGACTTCGTTACCTTTTTCTGTTTCTTCTTTTTTTTTTAAACGTTCTCTCAACTCCACTCTTGGCATCTCAGCTCTCACTGATCAGACCTTGAACAATAAGAGGCAAACAGAATTGGAAGTCTTTGCAAAAATACCTGCTGCTTACAATAGAAGCCCTGAAATTTGGACTGATGGCTACAGAGATTAGCATTCCTAGTCATCATGCGTGTCTTTCTCCTCTCCAGGACATTTTCATGTTCATCACCAGACAGCTGAAAGGACTCGAGGACACCAAAAGCGCCCAGTTTAACAGATACTTCTATCTGCTCGAGGTGTGTGAGTGTGTGTTTATGCATCAGCTGGAACGTTAGGGTTTGAATCGCATCGAATCTTCAGTTAAACTTAGTAGGTTTGCTTTTTAACAATGTCAGGTGTCTGCAATTACAAATGAACAGAACTCGAAGGTCTGTATTCAGTCTTTGCTCAGAGATTTGATTGTCTGGCTCGTGCAGCTGCAGCTGAAATGAGCTGAAAATTAGATGAGCAGCAAAAGATTTGCCGTGATGATTAAATGCATCTCAGACACTGAAATAATAGCTACTGGCTGGTTTGGCCTTTATTTAGTATAGATGTGATAGCATTGGTGGAATAGTTGGACGGACACATTTCAGCAACTTCCAGATGTGTTATCATGTAATTTTGGACATTGGTGGCCCCGGGAAGATGAATGTGATTTTAGTGATCCCTCGTCTTCTGAATGCAACCAAACAGCCAACAAGGAGACTGAACACTTCTGCTGATGTATTTTTAAAACATCAGCTTTGCCCAAAATTAGTGTCAAAGAGGGAGATCTTCACATTTTTGATAGCTGTAACTGCAAAATAGCTACTTAACACTGATCTACTGCCACGTTAACTGTAGTGGGTCCATGTCTGAAGGATAAGGTGATGATACCAATGTGAGATAGATTGGAAAGTCAAAAAAGAAATTCCAGAAAACAGTTGGAAAATAGACATTTGCTGCATTAAAGGCAAATTATTTTATGTATTTCCTTCTTTTAGATGATTTAACATTGCAGTATTTAACCCGATGATCAGTGCATCTGCATTGTAATGTCACTAACACAGTGCCTCCTCTCTCTCTGTTCAGAACATAGCTTGGGTGAAGTCGTACAATATTTGCTTTGAGTTGGAAGACAGCAATGAGATATTCACCCAGCTTTACAGAACATTATTCCAGGTCATCAAGTAAGTTTTGTGTTCATGTGTCCTTGTTTATCACAGTGTTTGTCCCAGTGTTTGTTTGTACAGCTCGCCTTTATTTTGTCACATTTCCCTCGTTACTTTGGCTGCTGCAGCAGTCCTCAAGACAGAGCTATGTCCTCTAAGCCCCCTCTGACATCCCAGTAAGTCTCTGCAGCTACATCATGAAACAGCACAGTAGCAGTCCGGGTGTTTCTCTGGCTTTTTTTTTTTTTTTAATCGCCCTCCCTCTCATCTTTCCTCCAAACCCCTTTCTCCCTTTCACTCTGCTAAACACAACCTTGAGGGCTGAATTCTGCAGTAGAGAATTTGGCGCTTTGCCACTGGAACAAAATTGCAGTGTGTATGTGTGTGTAAAGGTTGTGCCTGCACAATGTTTTTCTTTGTATAAGAGGAGTCAGAATAGCTCTGCTTTCCATGTGAAATGTTGGTAGTGAAGTAGGAGTTGCAGGGGAATGCAGCCCTTATGCGTGCGCGTGTGTACGCGTATGTGTGTGGGTGTGTACAAGTGCCACCTCCACTGAATGGGATGTAATCAGACTAATAACAGCAGTCATTGAGAAACAAATCTATGTAATAAGCTTTACCTCCCTCTGTCATGCTCATCATTCTAAGGATGCACAACCACCCACTGTCTGATCAGAAGTGAGGAAAAGGAATCTCAGCTAGCAAAAAAAAAACATACTGGAATAGTAGTTTAACTCTCACAAAAATATAGAAGTTTGTTGGATATTTGATTTTAAGCTATTGATGTTAGTTTCCTCAATGGGAATCAGTGTTTTATAAGCCTGCAGTCAGACTATCGCAAAGTTATGAGGGGATGCCATCCTTGACTTTTGACTGTTTTTGCCTTGTTTCCCTAGCAACGGCCACAACCAGAAGGTGCACATGCATATGGTGGACCTGATGAGCTCCATCATCTGTGAGGGTGATACTGTATCCCAGGAGCTGCTTGACACTGTGTTGGTCAATCTGGTCCCAGCCCACAAGGTACGTGTGTGAATGTACATGTGTGTACATGATTACATACATACATGCATGCGCACACATAGTCATGACATACATTTTGGAGCGCCTTCAGGCAGAAAGAGTTTGGTAGAAGAAAGAAGTGAGGAGGAAATATTCACTTCCATACACTGTAATTCAGTGAGACCCCTGCAGGTGACTTGAAGTATTGCAGCTCAAGAGATGGTGTGCATGCTACATGCCTCCTGATGGAATCTTTGTGTGGACAAAAAACAACTTCTTTCCCTATCAGTTTATTCTTCTGGTTGATTTACCAAATGTTTTTCTTCTTGTCCAGAATTTGAACAAACAAGCATATGACCTGGCTAAAGCTCTGCTGAAGAGGACCGCTCAGGCAATTGAACCCTACATCACCAATGTAAGGTTACATCTTTCACGTGCTTAATAATTTGTCAAATTTGTATTTGTTTATGTCAGAAGTTGTTGTGTAGTTTGATCTTTTTTTCGGTTGTAACACTGGAAAGTTTGCACCAAGTCACACAAGTTTGAAGGAAGGAACAACTTATCTTAGAGTTGTGACAACCGGTCTGTAACCACTGTAACACTGCCAAGGTAATTAAACAACGAGAACTGTCTTGGTACTCTTAAGTTGCTCTGAGCCAATTAAGTGAATGGAGAAGCTGAAGAGTAATAACTGCTGCTGCTATCAAAGAATGAATATCCCAGTTTTATCAAGAAATGCTTCTTTTATCCAGATGTAAGAGCAAGAAATTTCTGTCTGCTTGCATCTGACTCGTCTAAATCAACAACTGATTGACATCAAACTTGGTGTGTGCATTGCTGTTACCTCAAGGACACGCAGTGATGAATTTGTAGTCTGGGGTCTGAGATCGCAGTCAAGTCTCTGACTGACAGTCAGGATGGAAAAGTGATCGGCTCCTTTTTCCTACTGGCAGCGCACAATCCAGTGAGAAGTAATGACGAACGGCGAGGGAGGAGCAATCCTCTTTACTGGAGAGGAAACTATCTGCTGTCGAGAGGAAGCGACGAAACAAATCTCTCAGTGCAATCAATTTTTATTGTTTCATTAGATGCTGATGAGTTAATATGCCACAGGAGAAAAAAAAAGATACCAGCCGTTCATTGTTTTTTTTTGTATCTGTCATGTGGATGCTGCCTGAACTGAGTGTGTACATAGTGGTGTAGGCACGTATGAGATCATGGAATTGATGGGGTCTGTGGGTCTCATTGCGATTGGACGGCTTGGTGATGAGAACCCCGGCTAGATATAGGGGGTGTGTCATGTGGTAGTAGTGATATCGCATTATGATTGGATGGATTTGATGTTCTATGATGTCACACAATGGATGGCCCCACCCCTCAAACATCAGGCGCAGCACTGGTAAATGTAACCACAGTGTTGTAAATTAAAACTTAGCTGGGTTTCAACTCAGTAGGTTGAGAAGAAGGAGCAACAGTAGACATTCACTGCTAATAAACTCCCTTCATGGGCTTGGGTTACCTGTCAGGACCATTTCCTGTCCAGCTATAATTGAGTGTCTCTTCTCAGATGTCTTCATGTGGCACAAAGGCCATGCAGTATCTATTCTTGAGCCATAACCCATATTCCGTGTGTGTGTGTGTGTGTGTGTGTGTGTCTCTCAGTTCTTCAACCAGGTGCTGATGCTGGGAAAGACCTCGGTTAGTGATCTGTCTGAACACGTTTTTGACCTCATCCTGGAGCTTTACAACATAGACAGCCACCTGCTGCTCTCAGTGCTGCCACAGCTAGAGTTTAAACTCAAGGTAAACACTGCTTAGCATTCTTGTGGCGACAGTATTGCAATTTTATGACCATCTGTGTTTTAGGGAAGTATGAATTCAGTGTTTTGGCACCTCTTGTTGTAATAGAATGGTTATTTTTGTGCAGTGCAAGACATTTTTCTGATGAATTATCATTATTGGGTCTAGTTTTAATATTAGTAGCATATGTAGGGTTAGAAGCAGCTCCAAAGCTTGTGTTATTATTGGTATTTTAACAACACGCTACACCAAAGAATTGACGTTCTCTGACCCATTACCCACAGAATAGCACATTTTGACTTTCTCTGCAGGTTTGTTGATTCATATTAGAAAGATAAAGCAGTCAGCCAGTCAGCATAATGTTGCTTCTGCAGTGTCTCATAAAGGCATCTGGCTGATGGATAACACTCATTAAGTGTTCAGAGGGAGTGTAGATCACTGCTGTCTCCTCAAAATAATAGCTGCGATAAAAATCTCTCCCCCACAGACTACACACCATCCCTCTCTCTCTCTCTCGCTCTCTCTCGCCATCTCTTTTTTTTCATCCTCATCTTTTTCTCCCCCAACTGCTTCTCACCCTTTTATCCTCTTCCCCTCTTGCCTTCCTTTATCTTCAGCTCTTATTTTCCGCTGCCTCGCGGCTCAGTTCGATGCCACCGAAACTGCCTCCATAATGTTTTCTGAAAATGATGTTGCTGATGTATTTAATGTAAATGACTTGGTGCATCTGTCCATTTTTGCACTGCCTGTGTATCATTCTTCTCTCCCCGTCTTGCCCTCTGTCCCCGTGTCTCTGCAGAGTAATGATAATGACGAGAGGCTGCAGGTAGTGAAGCTGCTGGCTAAGATGTTTGGAGCCAAGGACTCGGAGTTGGCTGCACAGAACAAACCACTCTGGCAGTGCTACCTGGGAAGGTTGGTGTCAGTGCTGTGGCCCTGGCAACCACAGATCAATAAATCAAACAAAGAAAAGAAAATCCTGAAATATCAAAATATCTAGAGTTGATACTTGGGTTGAAATGTAAGAAAACTGTATCGTGATAGAACGTTTTATTTCAGTCAATATTGATTATTTTTCATAATGTTTCATTATTTTTTTATTACTCAGGTATTTACACATTTTTGATAGATCCTGTGAAGACGGACAGAAAATATGAGGAGGGGGTCGAGATAAAGCTTTCAGACAGGATTCTAACCAGAGAATCAGGATCATGAGACCACAGGCTGAATTAAACTACTTTATTCAGCTGAAATGTTCTTTAGTGATGCAATTGTCAGAATGACAATCCTGCTCCCTAAAAAGAGAGAACATACACAAGTGCAAATTTTAGGAGCTGGAAGGTTTTTTTTATTTTATTTTATTTAGAAGTAGGCAAAATGTGTTAAAACATGTAGTTGTGATTAAATTATTGTGGTGCAACTTAGATTTTTTGATAAGGACCTCAGTAACCTTTCGTCTTTTAAAAAATATAATAGATTGGCAACTGTTCAAAATAATCACAGTGTAGTTCTCTTACGCTAAGTGTGACACTTTTATAGAATCTCTGACCTTCACACATTTCCCCCTCCGAAGGTTTAACGACATCCACGTGCCTATCAGACTGGAGTGTGTGAAGTTTGCCAGTCATTGTCTGATGAACCATCCCGACCTGGCCAAAGACCTCACGGGTAGATCAAACCAGTCGAGCTCATCAACGTGGTGGAGATCTCTTCTCAAAAATGTGCCAGTATTTAACTTTGTTCTTGTTTTCTTTTTCCAGAGTATTTGAGGGTCAGATCACATGACCCAGAGGAGGCCATTCGCCATGATGTCATTGTCTCCATTGTAACTGCTGCCAAGAAAGACTTGTCTCTTGTCAACGATGCGTTGCTCAATTTTGTAAAGGAGAGGACCTTGGATAAGAGAGTAAGCAAGCACCCTTTGTTTTTGTCTTGGTGGTTCTCTGCGTGGGGAGCATGAGCTAAGAGCCTTGAGGACTGATGTCAGAATTGGCTTCGCTATTGTGATGTGACTGATAATTCATGTTGCTCCCTCCCAACATGTGACGTGTGTAATCTTATCTACAGCATTTTCTGCTCCCATCAGGGTTCACATCCAACTTCCCACAGTAACTGTTCCTCAATAGTCATCATTGTTTTTTTAACCTTTTGCTGTCCTGTTCCATCATTTGTCTTAGTGGCGTGTACGTAAGGAAGCCATGATGGGCCTGGCGTCGATTTACAGGAAGTACTCACTGCAGGGAGAGGGGGGGAGGGAGGCCTCCAAACAAATTTCCTGGATCAAAGACAAACTGCTCCACATCTACTACCAAAACAGCATAGATGACAGGTTTGTGGGCTTGTTTTCCTCTCTGTTGTACTCTCAACTCAACAATAGCAACCTCCATTATTATTATTATTATTATTATTATTAATAATTTTAACGTGGGATTTCAAGGGTTTTGTTTTTCAGTCCATCATCAAACCTGCTGCTGGCACCATGGATGTAGCTAATTTTGGGATTTATCTCATTCCATAGATGACCAGGTGAATGATAACCGATAGATAAAACACTTCTCTGCCATCACAAACATGACCAGGAACAAGCGCTCTGGCTCATCGCTATCATAAATAGAACGAGAAAATGATCATAGAAGAGTCGGTTTGACCACCTACAGTCCCCTCAGGGCACCATCATGCAAAGCAGCCCTGGCTGTTTTTTTTTTGTTTTGTTTTTTTCCCCACAACCAATTGAAATATGTGCTTGACTCCGCATCATCTCCCACTTCAGCTTTAAGAATCTGCTTGCGTTAGTGCTGTTGTTTGTCCTCCTACACGTTAGTAATGCAAAGGTCAACCTGGAACTGGTCCAGGGAAAGTTCTTCAAAGAAAAAAAAAAAAGGAGCAGTGGACAACAAATATGCAACACTTTATTAAGAATATATGAATATATAAATATGAATATGATTTATAAAATATCTGCCTAACAATAAAAGTTGATGATTTTGCAACTCGTACAGAATGATCTACTGTAGCTGTGTGTAATATTCAAAATAAACAAATGAACACTGATGATAACTGATTAGGAACAGAGTTTGTGTGCGCGTGCACACGTACACGCTGTAGACCAAAGAACACAGTGACAGCATGAATGTTCTGCCTATTCTTGCCTTCTCAGGATTGAATTGCGACATGCCAACAAAAAAAACTATTAAAAATCATCCGGCAGGCCAGATGTGGCCCACTGGCCTCCATTCTTACGTAACACGGTGAAGCACTTGATTGTTTGTGTGCCATCAGTCTGTGTTTTTCATGTGACCTCAAACTTCAGAACAGAAATCCCTACTGCGAATGTAATCAGGTTACCGTCCACACGTCACCCTTGTCACCTTACTACGAGAACCCGAAGGAGTCGGCGTCTATCCGTGTTTACTGCCAAGCTTGACAACGTTTGATGAAGTGATTAAGATAAATGTACTCTGATATGATTAGGATTAAATAACTAGATTTCCTTCTGTTGATTTTTTTGTCATTTATCTTTGAAAAATGAGCAAAATTGACATGAATCATTTACCATAATGATTAGAATACAGGTGGAGGTTCCAATTTTAGGGGAGGCTGGTTGGACTACGGACATGTGAATGATGGCTACTTGATGGCGGTCTCACACTTGCACAGTTACTCCCCAGCTGTCAATCATCTCATATGTATCCTTGCGTGCAGGTTGCTGGTGGAGCGGGTCTTTGCCCAGTACATGGTGCCCCACAACCTGGAAACCACAGAGAGGATGAAGTGTCTTTACTACCTGTATGCCACCCTGGACACAAACGCGGTCAAGTAAGTCATCATCAGTCTCCCATACATATGAAAGAAGAAGCTGTGTTTCAAGTGTTTTACTGCTCCCATTCCTTTTTCTTATTTCCCTCTCTGTCCTTTCTTTCCTCTCAGAGCTCTCAATGAGATGTGGAAGTGCCAGAACTTACTGAGACATCATGTCAAAGATCTACTGGACCTGATTAAGAAACCCAAGGTTGTAGCACACCACAAAAATTAGAGGGAGGCTGATGTTTCTTCATCTTTACAACTGTCTTATTGTTTTGTTTTGTTTTTTGTGGTCTTTGTTGTAGTCCGAAGCATCCAGCAAGGCTGTATTTGCCAAAGTCATGGTGATCACAAGTAAGAAATCTTACTCACAAGATGATTACAAACAAATTGTATCAGAAAACATGCATGCAATTGTTATTTTCCAGTGGTTAGAAACAATGTACCATTCTCATCTGGCTTATTTTATGTATATAAAATGCTCCAAGTTACTAATGAGATTTGTGAGTCTGGATGACATCACCTTGTTTTTTAAATGTATTCCATGCAGACATCAGTTTTTAATTTTGTGTGTCTAAGGGAACCTCCCGGATCCGGGCAAAGCTCAGGACTTTGTGAAAAAGCTGGCTCAAGTCCTGGAGGATGACGAGAGAATCAGAGATCAGTTGGAAACGTTGGTCAGCCCCACCTGCTCCTGTAAGCAGGCAGAAGTCTGTGTGGTGAGTATTATCAGTGTTTATTGTTAGTTTGAACTAAAATCATAGTCATCTGGATAAAGTACATGAAAAGGAAATGGCTAGAACTTTTTTAAAGTTCATTTTCAGTACTAGTTGATCACTGTTCAGTTATTGTTTACCTTTAAATGTGGACAGTCCATCTTTTGATTCAACAGTCATTTAGGCCACGGAGAATATTCCTGCTGATACCACTCGAAACTGGTTAACATATCAAAAGGAAATGTTCAAACACTTCCTGCAACTCGGGTTGGGCAGTACGGTACCACAGGGTATTTGAAAATAGCAGCAGAGTCCGTTTCATTACTGCATTAGAGGAACTCATTTGTTCACACACACACACACACACACACACACACACACACACCTACATGTAATTGCTCTTGTTTGTCACCTCTACAGCGAGACATCACTAAAAAGCTCGGCAGTCCCAAACAGCCCAGCAATCCCTTCTTGGAAATGGTCAAGTTCCTGCTGGAGAGAATCGCTCCCGTGCACATAGACACAGAATCCATCAGGTTGTGTGTGTGTGTGTGTGTGTGTGTGTGCGCGCGTGCTTAACCATCTCATCAACATAAATACAAATTCAAAATGATGTATGACCATATTTCTCTACTGTTTAGTGCTTTGATAAAACAGGTGAACAAATCTATCGATGGAACGGCTGACGATGAGGAGGAGGGCGTTCCCACTGAGGGCGCCATCAGAGCAGGACTGGAGCTGCTGAAGGTAAAACATAGCAAGGAATCTGAAGTCTGGATTTATGCACACATTGGCACATTGAGAGTAATAGTGCTCTTTTCATCAGTTTAGTCAGCTAAATTGGCTCATTCAGAATCGGATCATTTTTCTTTCATGTTTTTTTTTTTTTTTCCTCTAACTCTCTTGTGTTGTTCAGCCCAGCCGGCTTTTGCAGTGCTGCTCTTCTATCCGACAGTGCGTGAGCAACTCACTGCAGAAACAAGGAAAATTACTGTGTTAATGTGAAAATTGATGTGGGCGCACCACTGCGAGTGAGTTCTGGCACCCAGATTGGCTGCACAGATTTGTTAAACTCCAACTCTTAATCGCCTGTTTATATCTCATCTCTCTTATTTGCTACCAAAGAGCTTCACTCTGCATCACTGTACACGGAGCGACGCAGGAACAACACACGGCAGGGTGCACGTGGACGCCGTGGTCAGCCAATATTGGTTATTTAATGGTTGATATTTTAGGTAACAGTCAGTAGACAATACATAACGCCAATATCATGCTCTTTTTTTTGTTTTGTGGATTTTAAGAAATTCATTTCAATATGAACAAACGAGATACAATATTTACTAGGGCTGGGCGATTCATTGAATTTTAATCACCACGATATCAGAACGTGCGATTAACACATCGCAAAAGTCATGTGTCCATGATGAGAAGTTGCAACTCTGCAGCCGCTCGTTCACCCTCCGAGAGGCTCTGTAGCGCGTCAGGGAATGTGGTTACATGTCAGCGCTCCTGCTTGAAAGCTAGCAAAGTGAACATGTTGATGTTCCTGTGTAAGAACTTGAAATAAGAGACGTGTTGAAGGAGTTATGGGATGAATTAATCCCCCTTTCTCTTGATTTAGTGGTTCTACATTACTCTCTTAAGTTTTCTCCATCCTAGAACTGTAATTGCCACCTGTTTAGCAAGATGATGGCACTGGCAGGTCTCGATCTTTATCATGGGAGAAATGTTTAATTTGCCAGTTGCCATGTTTAATTTATTTTATTGATGTTTGCTCCCAGGTATCTTTTAGGTAGGGTCTTGGAAATTGTTTGAATTTGCCAACAGTCAGGTTTGAGCCTTGTGCAATATGTTAAAAATAAAAGCATATGTTGGATACAAATAACTGTTCAATTTCTCCATTCAACGGGCATAGGCTATTAATATGTGTATATATAATATATATTTATCGCAGGTCATATCGCCACGGCACTATTGAACAGTGTAATCACATGGCATGTTTTCCTGATATCGCCCAGCCCTCATATTTACCAAACTGAAATGAACGTTTAATTACGATTAAAATTGTCGACGTTGTCTCCAGTAGCTTTCCTGCACACAGTCTACAGAACACTTGTTGTAATCATGGAAAATGATCAACTACATGAATGGTAGTGAAGAAAAAAAAACTTTTTAAAAGAAAAAAACCAAACAAATATAAAATACAACAACGTTTCAGTGAACCTTACAACTGCCTCCAGATGAAAGCCTTTTAAATTTATTATTTTTAGCCTCGTGGGTGCAGGTATCAGCCAATGGGGGATCTGAAAAGGCTTCTATCTGCATATAAAGGCCACTGTAACCTAACTTTTAATGAGCCTCGCAGGTACAACAAGAGAGTCGTGTTCGCTGTTCAACACGTGAGCGGCAGAGATCATTTCTCAGTGATGAATGAAGAGCTTCGTTCCTTCAGTTCCAACAGAGTGAGACATCTTAATCGGTCACGATGCAACACTCTTGGGAATCAAATCGTCCCTGTTCAAATTCAACAATTCATTCAATATCATATTAATTATTCAAGATGATGCACTGTTTTAAGGCGGCATGACTTGGAGGTAGAGCGGCCGTCGAGCAAACAAAGGGTAGCTAGTTCAATCCTCACTTCCCCCGGTGACCATGCCGAAGTGTCCTTGAGCAAGATACTGAACCCCTAATTCCTCCTGATGGCCCTGTGATGGACTGGCGACCCGTCCCATGTGAACCCCACCTATTGCCCAATGTCAGCTGGGATAGGCTCCAGCCCCCCTCCCCCCCCCGCGACCCTTAACGGATAAGTGTTGTAGAAAATGGATGGATGGAACGTGTTTTGAGCACAGACTTTCAGGACTTGGATGAAGTTTCTTGTGTAAAATAAGACACGTCATATTAAGTCATCTACTGCTGCCTTGTTTCGGGGGTTACATACACATTCATGATGTGATTGGTCTCTGCAGACGCCTGTTAGGGGAATCATTTTATGGTGGCTTTTTTTTTTTTTGTGTCCTCCACACAGGTGCTGTCATTCACACACCCGGTGTCGTTCCACTCTGCAGAGACCTTCGAGTCTCTGTTGGGTTGTCTGAAGATGGATGACGAGAAGGTGGCGGAAGCGGCGCTGCAGATCTTTAAGAATACAGGCAGCAAGATGGAGGAGAGTTTCCCTCACATCAAATCGTAGGTGTACTTCCATCTCAAGCTTCAGTTGAACTGAGATAGACGTCTCTGAACTCTTTAGGACTTGTTTTAATCTTCCCAGATAGTTTTTAATGGTCTGCCTCTGCTTGCTCCCTCAAGTGTTTTGCTGCCTGTACTGCAGGCCAAAGCCAAGAGGGGCCCCCCTCGCCAGGCCAAGTATGCCATCCACTGTATCAATGCCATGTTCACCAACAGAGACACTCACTTCGCCCAGATCTTCGAGGTCAGACTTCTTTTATTTTCGGATTAAAAACGTATTAATGCCACGTTTTCTTTTTCTGTTGTTCTGGAAAACTTGTCATGTCTTACGTGTTTGTTTTACGGTGTGTGTAAACTGGATTGTTTAGGATTTCAGTTTGTCATGATCACTCCAACCAATCATCAGTACTTTTAAATTAATTTTCTATTGTAAGATCAGAATATTTAACCATTTAAAAATGAGTCCCTGTATATGAGTGTTTATACCAAAAAAAAATGCAATCCTGGAGTTTTGAATGTTTGGGTTTACATATTTTATACTTTGATTTACTGGTCCCATTTTTGAGGACCTGAAAAGAAATCCAGACTCTGAATCATCAAGTAAGCTAAGTTGCTTATTCATACGTGAAGAATAAGGCCCTGATTTGATATTTCGACTCTTTGCAAACCCTTTAACATTTCTACTGAACTTCAGTTACAGGATAAATGTGTCAAGAACTTTTTTTTGTTGTTTTTGTAAATTTGTGTACATAAAAGCCAGCTACAGTTAGCATGAATAATAACACCTGTGATAAACATTGCCTGGTTTGTGTATTTCTGCAGCCCCTGCATAAAGGCCTGGACCCTGCTAACCTGGAGCAGCTTATCACTCCTTTAACCACCCTTGGTCATCTGGCTCAGCTGGCCCCAGAGCAGTTTGCTGCACCGCTTAAATCTCTAGTCGCCAACTTCATAGTGAAAGATCTTCTCATGAACGACAGGGTTAGCACACAAAATATACACTTTGGTACTCTTTCTGTATCCAGTGCGTCCCTGAAGGTGACAGGATGTTTTTTGTTGTGTGATTGATAGATTCCAGGCAAGAAGACGACCAAACTTTGGGTTTCTGATGATGAAGTTTCCCCAGAAACTCTCGCCAAGGTCAGCGGTGAAACCTTCAGCATCATCCACCTTGAAACGCATCTCTCAGAAGCGGATTATGTCATGCCAGATGTCTCTCCACAGCTTTGGAATCCCTCTAATTAAAGACGTTATGTCCTTTTACACTCAGATTCAGGGCATTAAACTGATGGTGAGATGGTTACTGGGGGTGAAGAACAACCAGAGCAAATCAGGCAACTCCACCCTGAGGATGCTGACTGCAATCCTACACAGTGACGGAGACCTAACGGAGCAAGGCAGGATGGGGTAAACAACAAAGCCTGCACCACTTTGTCACACAGAACAAAGGTCCTGTGTGTGTTGGCCTCCTGAGCAGCTCACAGAAAGCTTTGTCTCCAGATTATAATGGCGTAATTTTCAATGAAGCGATAGATTTTAATGGGTATTGTGGGAGCTTTGGGGTATGTGAGGTTTTAATCGAAACACGTTTGCAGACCTACGATGGAATCTGTCTCCTCATCCTCTAGTAAACCAGATATGTCGAGGCTGCGGCTGGCAGCAGCGTGCGCCCTGCTGAAGCTGGCACAGGAGCCATGCTATCACGAAATCATCACACTGGAGCAATATCAGCTGTGCGCGCTTGTCATCAATGTAAGAACCGCCATGAGTCTCTTTCTTTTCATACTCCGTTTATATCTCCGCATTTCAACTTTCTATTGTTTTGAAAAGCTGTATCACTGTTATTGTCATTCTCTCAGTAGCCCTCCAGCTCTTCATTCCTTCTTCTTTAAACCATCTCATTATCCTCCTCCTCCTCCTAATCAGCCTAATCGTTTCCTATCTTCCTCCCCAGGATGAGTGCTACCAGGTGCGACAGTGTTTTTCCCAGAAGCTCCATCGAGGACTGTGCCGCCTCCGCCTCCCGCTGGAATACATGGCAGTCTTCGCTTTGTGTGCCAAAGATCCCGTTAAGGAGAGGAGGGCTCATGCACGGCAGTGCTTGGTGAAAAATGTCAACATAAGGCGGGAGTATCTCAAACAGCACGCCGCCATTAGCGGTAAAGACATAGATTAGATGTGGCAACACTTTTCCATCGCTTATACTTCAATATGTGGAAGGTCAACAAGCCCAAACAATAAAGATTACATTTGTTTTTGTAAAATGGATTAAAATTCTTTGAAATCTAGCTTAAAACTTAAGGCTCTGCCCCCTCATACATGCCTGGTGCCTGTTAAGTTCTTTAACAGCACCCTGCTCATTAAAAAAAATAGATCTGCTCAAAGTCATAAACTGCACAGGGAACCTTTTTTTTTTTAAATAAAATTTTAGTGCTTCTCAGTGCATTGGGCTTTTAGCACGTTAGCGCTGGTGAGATGAGGTCATCACGGTAAGATTTTTGTCTTGTGTGTACCGACAGACAAGCTGTTCTCTCTGCTGCCTGAGTATGTGGTGCCCTACACCATCCACCTGCTGGCACATGACCCTGACTACGTCAAAGTTCAGGATATCGAACAACTCAAAGACATCAAAGAGTAGGTGGAGAAAACAGAAAGTTTATGACAACTGAGGGAACTTGAGTCAAGAGAAAAAATGTGGCTACTAAAACACAAATGTGCTGCTCTTTAGGGCTCTTTGGTTTGTCCTTGAGATCATCATGGCCAAGAATGAGAACAACAGCCACGCCTTCATAAGGAAAATGGTGGAAAACATCAAGCAGACAAAAGACGCCCAAGCACCCAGTGACCCCAAAACAAATGAGGTACAAGTTTGTGCGTGAAACATTTGCAACGTGCAGTAAATGGTCATAAGCTGCACCTAAAGTGTCTTATGCTGAGAACCTTTAATTTGTCTTCCATACACAGAAACTCTACACAGTATGTGATGTAGCCATGCACATTATCATGTCAAAGAGCACCACCTACAGCCTGGAGTCGCCTAAAGACCCCGTGCTGCCCTCGAGTTTCTTCACTAAACCTGACAAGGTTGGTGTTTTATACCAGTGAGGGTGTTTTCTTTCTTTGGTGTAAATAGTTGAGTGAGGGATGATGGGGGGGGGGGGTGTAAGAGTGTACACTGAACGTCAGAAATGAAAACACCTGACTTGTTGTATTTCGGTTGTGGTAATGGATTTCTCAAAATACCTGGCGCACAAGTTGATTAATAAGATTGTTTTAGCAAATCTTGCCATCATAATCGGCTCCTATTTTGGTCTTCAAAATCTGTTTGTACACAAACAAGGTCGCTGACACAACTTGCCTCCACTTTCAGAATTTCAACAACACAAAAAATTATCTCCCACCGGAGATGAAGTCGTTCTTCACACCAGGGAAGGTGAGTGATATCAAACCTGTGAACTACAAATGTTTGATGCTTTTTTTAAATCTCACGTTTGTGTGTTGTTGTGCATGTAAAAGCCATTTTCTGACACTTGGGAATTCCTCCTCTTCTTTCCTGAAGCCCAAGTCAGCAAACGTTTTGGGTGCAGTAAACAAGCCGCTATCAACGGCAGGGAAGCAGCTCCAGAGTAAAGCGTCTCGTATGGAGACGGCCAGCAACGACGACTCCTCATCCAACCCAGGCTCCCCCCAGCGCAGCAAGACCAGGTAGGACACACACACACACACACACACACTCCTCTTTATCTTGCTCTGGTGGCTGATTTCCAGTTGTTATGACCTATAAACCTACATACTCTGGGTCTAATTCACCAGATGAAAAATAATGAGAACAAACGTCCTCAGCACAGGGAACGTAGATGTTCTCTGAGCTCCAAGACTACTCAGACAGTACATCAAGTTGTCTTTGTGCCTGGAATATTAACAATCATTTACTTTTTTTTCAGGCACGACAGCACAGAAATGGACCATAGTGAAAACGAGGACTTCAGCCTAAAGAGAGCAGACAGCACTGACAAGGTAGGAAAACTTCTTTTAGACGGAGAAATCTTTCCTGCGGGACTCTTAGAATTGTCTTTCTCTCATTTGTTAGCCTGTTATCACCTTCAAAATAGAAACGTTCCCAGATGATTCTCTCTCCTGTTGGAAAACTCATATTTTCAGTTCCGGAAGCTTATTTTCTTACTAATTACTTCATCGCCGTAGTTCTGCTCAACAAAGTGTGAGCTGTGTTGCTGTGATCACTCGAGTGTCTCTTGTCTGTCATAAATTCTCTCGCACAAACAGCAGCTGGATTTAAGATAAGCAAGAACTGCATGTGTCAAGTACCACTGTGTGTCCTCCAAATCTTTATTTTCTTCTTAATAGTTTATTCTTTCCTCCTCAGAAAGCCAAAACTATATTTTAAAAAAGCTTTTCGGGGATAGAGATGTGTGATTATTTCATTTTTGCTCTGACAAAACTGATTCTCTAGTTTAAAAAAATAAATACAAAATCTTGGTTCCTATTCCAGGACATCGAAAAGCCTCGCGGTCGCAAACGTGGCGTGACATCCAGTGACGACCAGGAGAGCAAACCCAAGCGCGGCCGCAAGAAGGCAGCCGTCAACACGACAGCGGTGGTCGAGTCTGAGGACCAGTGGGACGAAGACAATCGGCCAGAGGACGAACAGAACAGCCCGCCAAAAAAAGGTCGCAGGGGCCGGCCTCCAAAGACCGCTACTCCCAGTCAGGACACACCATCCAAAGGAAAGAGAGGGCGCAAGAAGGCGGTTCCTCCTCCAGAGGAGGAGGAGGAGGAGGAAGAAGAAGAGGAAGAGAGGGTTGAGGACGAAGTGGGGGAGGAGGAAGAGGAGGATGACATAAGCAGTGAAAATATGGAAGTGAAAACCAAAGGAGGTCGGCAAGCCCGGGCGCCGCGGCGGTCACAAGGGTAGGAAGTTAAACGGTCTTGTCGTAAATACACTCAGAGCTTAAACATCCTGCTGACACAGCGAATTCTGTTAGCACAATTCATTAATGACTCACTGTTTCTGTGCAACAGCTCTGAGTTGGCAGAGTCCACGCCGCCCAAGAGGAGAGGACGTCCACCTAAATCAGCTCAGCCACCTGCCAAGAAACCAGCGTAAGATGCTCGCTAGCTTCCTCAGCCTCACCTGCATCATAGACTGTTTCTCATCTGACATTATAAAGGGCTAAAGCAGAAACACAAGTGCCAGTGGGAATGTGGCTAAATGTCGTGTCCCCTGTGGCGTTTTCAGGCGTGGTGGAAGATCGAAGGCATCTCTCCCTAAAGATGACTCTGAGGAGGAAGAGGAGGAGGAGGAGGAAGAGCAGGAAGATGAGCCAACACCGAAGGTACTGAGAGGGATATCACGATCATTTTGTTGTGTTTGGAGTAACGTCTGTGCTGTCCAGAGTTCTCATCTCGTCGTTTTTCTTTTTTAGGGTCGCAAAAAAGCAGCCGGGCGAAGAAGATGAGCTGAAAAACGTTGGAGGACTGAGGAGGAGGGCGCGCCTTCTCTAAAGTCTCGGAGGAGTGACGTAGGAAAGCAAATATGGACATAGAACTTTTTAAACTTTTCATACCCTGACGCTCCTACTGTTACACACACACTCAAACACACACACACGCGTATACCACATGCACACTACATCAGTACATCCGTATTATCCGCTGTGGGCCGTTGCATTGTGTTGCATTGTGATGATGTTCGCCACATTACGTAGAAATAATTTTAACTGAAAAAAAAAAGATCACTCTTGTAAATAGTCTCTTATGTCCGTTTCATGTTCTGTTGTTGTGTTTGATGCTGACTGGGGGGATGCTGTAAAGCCTTGACCCCCACCCCACCCCACACACACACACACACACACACACATACACACACACACACACACCGATATTATTAAAGTGCTCCCTAAAAGCAATATTGCTTATCACTTCCTTCTGTGTCCCACTTTTAAAACTTAAAGAGATTAATCTTTTTTTTTTTTTTTTGGTGATGTTAATTGTGTCCTTTTACTTTGAAAGAAAACATGTTTTTGTTTACAGCTCTTGTACATTAATATCTTTTTTTACCATGTATTGAAAAAATTAAAAACAAAGAAACAAAACAACAGCAAAAAAAAAACAAAACCCAAGCATCTGTCCACATGTAGAGTTCTGGAAAAGATTGTAGCATGTCTCATTTTTAGGTTTGTACTAACTGGTAGACAGGAGTTCTGAGCAGCTGTACTTGTAGTAACTCGGCTTCACATCCACCCAGTCAGATCCTCCGTTGTATCAATATAATTCTCTATAAAACCTGACCTGCTGGCTTCTCTTTATTTCTCATTTGAGTCTTTCAGTTGGCTTGATATACATACGATGTCTTCAGGTGTGATGGACATACAGACAAGACGGATGGACACGGAGAAACACAATCAGCTGTCCTGGACTGTGAGATTCAGAAACTATCCGAACTCAAGCCTGTCGCCTTCCTCCTTCCCTCCGAGACGATGGTTGCACCCTCCTTCCTATGATGATGAGTAATCACTGTCCTCATCAGCTGGAAGTACGTGTCCGTGGTCTGATTGGAAAAGAAAAATCCCCCAAATTCTCCATTCAAGGTGGCGAGACTAAGGAGCTAAGAAGAGTCTGTGATTATCTTTAAAAAAGAGAGAGAGATTGAAAAAAGAAACAATTTTAGTCTTTTTTTTTTTTTTTTTAAGGAAAAATATTAAAAATTTTGGTATGATTTTGTTCATCGGTGCAATTGAATAAGGGGGAAAAAATAATTGATATTTCAGCATTCATGGACCTGCATTCATATGTGTGTGTAGATTCTGCTCTTTTTCAAATAGCAAATTCTAAACTAGCTGTGGTTCTGGTCCTTGGATCAGTTTCCATATCTGATTGTTCTTTAACTCCAATTCAGTTTCTTGATAACAAAGGTACAAAAAAAATGGCCAGCATTGATACGGCCATAAAAATCTGGGAAAGTTGGTTATTGTGGGGGCGGCGAAAAGACGAAGCCTGAAAATTCATGGACGTGTGGTTATGAGTTGAACATCGACCGAGGAAAGAATCTGATGGTCTTCAAAAGCTGAGTCTGAGTTGAAACACGGAGACGGGACACAAGCCTTCTGCTGCAATCGACTAACCAGGTTTTGTTTACAAATCTGACCGAGTGGATTTCTGCTACAGAGTTTAAGTTTCGAATCAGATGTGTCTTTTATTTAATTGTTGCCATAAAGGCACAACTGAATTAAAAAAAAAAAAGAAACTGAATTCTTAAAATTTGAGATATTTGTATGAATGTTAGCCATTGGACTATGACAGTGGGTCATTATTTGCTTTGGGTTAAAGTGTTAACTACTGTAACCACACACACACACACACACACGGCTGCTAAGCATCCCTGGATGGTTGATGTTCTTCCTGAGAAAGATGGAGACCAGCTGGGATCTGTTCTGATTATGCATGTGCAATTGAACTTTTATTGCCTCTCAGCCCAGTGGAAAAACACACACACACACACACAGATACAGATGCCTGCCTTCTACCTCTGCTGATGATCCATGAGCCGCCACTGCTGAGTGTTTCCTGTGTGGGATCAACCTCCTGCCCTGCTGATGAGCTGAACATCACTGAGAAGCAGCATGACGCTCGTGTTTGACTGAGCTCAACACTCTGTAACACACACACACACACACACACACACACACACATGCAGGATGTGTCCAAGAGCTAGTTAGTATTGAACAGATTCTGGAGGTGGAAGTCATTCAGAGAGAGGTTGAACTGATCTGTCTTCGAAAGCAGCAGTGATCTAGACAGCTGTTATATATTTATCTGTTCTTTTATTCGTATGGTCCTACTTTTGTGAACCTGACACTTTGAAAAACTAATTTCTAACTGTTTTTTTTTTTTTTTTTTTTCATGAAATTGGTCCACTTCAGCCCAGGTGTGTTACCTGGAGAGATCTAAAGATGTTCAGGTTTTATTGCTCTGAGAAAGCGAGCCATCGTCTTACATTGGGCTGCGGTTCTGAACATTTTGATGTGAAATCCCTCAATACTACATGATACAATAACCTCTAAAGCTGAATTTAAGAAAACGTCGCAAAATTGAGAAAATAAAATTGACCTGAGGACGTTGACCACCGGCGAATCTAGAGGTGTTCTCATGGGTTTGATATAAAGTAAATACATCATATTTCTGATCTCTATGACTCTATTTTTAAGTTAAAATATTTATATAAATCCCCAAGTTCAACAGCCTTTTTTCTTTTCTTTTCTTTTTTTTTGGTGAACCAACCGAATACAATATGGTCTCCCGGAGACCAAGCAAATCTTTGAGTCTGTATTTGATTGCGCCTGCACAGAGATGTATTTGGACGTCGTCCCTCTGAACCGCTGACAGCAGCAGGCTGGAGGCATAAATCATGCTTTTCATTCATGTGTGTATCCATTTCCTGTTACCCTGATGTCCCAGGAACACCTTGAGAGAATGTCCTTCACATGTACCACGAGATTTTGAAGGTCAAAGTTCATCGGGATGGTATTTCTAGTTGCTTGATGTGTTGCTATTTTTGTTGAGAAGTCGTGAGATTTTGGATGTTTAACCTTTTGTTTTTATTTGGTTTAAAATCACTACCCAACACATGTTCCATTGTGAGCGGAGACTCTATGCAGACACACACACACACACACCAGATACTTATGAAGGCTCTCTATACACCAAGATGGACAGCAGAGTTTCCAAGCAACCGCACTAACGCAGGAAGAGAACGGTGTAATAGTGCTGCAGGGTGCTGTTTGCATATCCCCTCCTCAACCCCCCCTCCTCTCCAGCCTGATTGAACTTCAGTCAGGGGTGATTTCTCTGCTTTGACACCAGACATGTAAAGGTGTCAGGAGGTGATGTGTGATCATGATCTTGTGTTAAGGCGGCCAGCACCTGGGTCACTCTGCTTCTGGTTTAAATCTCCAATTCAAGACAATTTGCCCTTTTTGAAGGGAACTGAGGTGGACAGAGACTGAAAGTGTTGACAGACGTTCGCTAGGAGTGCTTTCACTGATCAAGAGTAAAAGATTGCAGGTCTGGGGCTCTTACCATCATGCTGTGCCTGGAGACCTCGGTGCGTCAGGTGCTTTGGCTAATAATTGATAGATGTGGTGGGGTCACAGCTGGCCGCCTGCCCTCCGCACACCGCTGCAAGCATTGTGAAGGGACGATCTCTCTCAAATCCTGCCATCCGAGGCCGCTTCTCGGGTACCATGACTTGTTTATTTGCCCTTTTGACCTTTCTCTCCTTCGTCTACGGGGCCGCGAAGCCTAACGCCGGTTTAAAAACATGGGGACGTTTTAATAAGCTGCCGTATCCAGGTGACAAGGCTTTTCTCTACGACACCTTCCCCGAAGACTTCATATGGGCGGTGGGCACGGCGGCCTACCAGGTGGAGGGCGCGTTCGAGAAGGACGGCAAGGGGCTCTCCATATGGGACACTTTTACGCGCGGGGGGAACCGAAAGGCCACGGGGGACGTGGGCAGCGACAGCTACCACAACATCCACGCCGACATAAGGGCCATCAACCAGCTCGGGGTCAGCCACTACAGGTTCTCCTTGTCCTGGTCCCGGATATTTCCCAACGGTACCCGCGGGAGCTACAACGAAGTGGGCACCAACTACTACCGGACCCTCATCAAGAGACTGAAAGAGATCCGGGTGCAGCCAGTGGTCACCCTCTACCACTGGGACCTGCCGGACCAGCTCCAGCAGACCCTCGGGGGCTGGAGCAACCCTGAGCTGATAGGGATCTTCAAGGATTACGCGGATTTCTGTTTCCAGACATTTGGGAAAGATGTGAAGTATTGGATCACCATCGATAACCCGTTTGTGGTGGCGCGGCACGGCTACGGGACAGGAGTGGTGGCTCCCGGGATAAAGAACGACCCGGATCTCCCGTTTACGGTTGGACACAATCTTCTCAAGGTGAGCGGATCTGTGTGCTTTATTATTGCAATGAATTATTATTTATCATCTCGTCTAGTCTCTTTTTCACTTAAAATATCGTATATATATCACCCACATGTGCAGGGCAGAAGGGCCCTTTGCAGGGGTCGATGTCGTCACGCATTGTGATTTCTATGACTGATTGAGGTCCAATTTTTTGTTTTGCTATAGGTTGTAAGACAGAAGTTTCGGTCCAAGAGTGAAATAGTTTGAAAGAAATACAGTGTAAAAAAAAAGAACATCACAATCTGTGGTTTAAGACAGATTTCGAGTCTAAGTATCATCTTTTTAAGAGGGTCACACTCGCTGTTGTTGAAATCTTTTCTTTTTAGTATATTGTTTTGTTCAGGTGTCCTATTAGGTCTAGTTAGTTTGTGTCTTTCCTCCATCACCTCTGTGTCTTCCCTCCATCACCCCTCTGTCTTCCCTCCATCACCCCTCTGTCTTCCCTCCATCACCTCTGTCTTCCCTCCATCCCCTCTCTGTCTTCCCTCCATCACCTCTGTCTTTCCTCCATCACCTCTGTGTCTTCCCTCCATCACCCCTCTGTCTTCCCTCCATCACCTCTGTCTTCCCTCCATCCCCTCTCTGTCTTCCCTCCATCACCTCTGTCTTTCCTCCATCACCTCTCTGTCTTCCCTCCATCACCTCTGTCTTCCCTCCATCCCCTCTCTGTCTTCCCTCCATCACCTCTGTCTTTCCTCCATCACCTCTCTGTCTTTCCTCCATCCCTTCTCTGTCTTCCCTCCATCACCTCTGTCTTCCCTCCAGGCTCATGCAGCTGCCTGGCATCTCTACAACCGTCAGTACCGACCCTGGCAACAGGGGAAGCTCTCCATGGCATTGGCCTCTCACTGGATCAAACCCAGCCGCACCCGCCTTGAGAGCCTGTGGGAGTGCCAGTGCTCCCTGGACCACGTCCTGGGCTGGTTTGCCCGGCCCCTTTTCACAGATGGAGACTACCCTCCCTGCATGAAGGCAAGGCTGGGCTCACGGCTACCCTCCTTCACCCAGGAGGAGAGGGAACATGTGAGGGGCACGGCAGACTTCTTTGCCCTCTCTCACGGAGCAGCACTCAGCTTCCAGCTCATCAACGACAGCTTGAAGTTTGGGCAGCAGGAAGATTTGGACCTGAGGATGCTCCTCTACTGGGTCAATGCCGAGTACGACAAGCCGCCAATCTTTGTGGTGCAGAGTGGCTGGTGGGTCGACATGTCTGGAAGTGATGCTCTCGTGTGCTGTCCTGTGGTTCTGGTGTTGTGATCATGTCTTGTCTCCGCTGCTGCTAAACACAGGTACGTCCTGGGCAACACCAAGACCGAAGACCCAAAACACATGTACTACCTGAAGAGGTTCATCGCAGAGGCACTGAAATGTGAGGGATGACACAACTGAAGTTGGGAGGAAATAAGTAGATGTCCTTATTTTGAGTTTTTGTGGGGTGTGTGTGTGTGTGTGTGTGTGTGTGTGGGCAGCGATTGTCATCGATGGAGTGAATGTGATTGGATACACAGCCTGGTCTCTGATAGACGGCTTTGAGTGGCACAGAGAGTACGGGATACGACGGGGTCTTTACTACGTCGACTTCAACACTCTGGACATGAAGAGGGAGCCAAAGACTTCAGCCACCTTCTACAGGTGCCTGTGTGTAATGTTATGAGCTTGGTTTTGATGGGGTTTATGTTTTTGGGTGATAGTACTGCTGCAGATCTGGAGTTAACCCTTCACGCAGTAAGTGTTTGATTTATTGCTACACTGATTTATACAAGATTATCTCATAACATAACACATAACATCCACATCATGATCGAGATTAGTAATACAAATTTGTCATATCTGTCAGCAGAATGACAAGGAAACAAGCCTTTAAATAGCTCGATTTTTGAATGGAGTTTGGTACAAGGAGACAATTTAGCTTCTCCACGAGCGCCTGTTTTCAGCACCCTGTTGTCTTCCCTCTTCACTTTTCTCCTCAGGTGTGTCGATGGTTGACCTGCAAAATATAAGACAGCTGAGCAAATGCATTCAGCAACAAGCACAATAGTACAAAAAGAACTAAAACCACAGTGAAACTAGCTTCTTTTTTTTAGAGAGAGAGAGAGAGAGAGAGAAAACGCAGCTTAAGTAGGTTACTACGTTTAAAATTGAAACGTAAGGAAATGAGCGGGAGCAAACCTGGTTTGTTCTGTCGAGGCTCAGTAGGCAACATGGTGACCTGCTCCTTTTTGGATGTAAAGCACTCATTCTAAGCTCATAGAAACACAACGGTTCTTATATTTAAGTGAAAGTTATGAATATTATATTCAATTTCAAGAACCCTCTAAAAACTACACACCGTCCCTTTAATTTGTTTTAAAGTTTTTTAATCACATATAAAAAAAAGTTAAATCTGCATTATTCAGAGAGGAAGTATTATTAGACATTCATATGAGGGATATGAACTCTGTCTATTCCAAAAGTAATTGCCATCTTTTGACAAAGTGTAAACAAACATTTCGATGATACACATCATTGACTGCTTAATCTGGCGTTAAATCCAAACACAAGGACCAAATTATTACACGACATCAACCGATCTGTTATCTACATGTTAGAATTTGATATAAAACTAGATTTTACATTTCGGATTACATCATGACACTGCCACGGTTGTAGTTTTGGTCTTTTTAGGGCTTTTATGATAAAACCAGGCACAAATAAAGTTGTCTCAGGAGTTCCACAGCTCGTCCTGAAGTGACAATTATTCATTCTTCCTCAAGAAACGTCATCCAGAGAAAAGGATTCCCTGAACTCCCGGAAAACAGACCGGCGCAAGGAGTCTTCCCGTGTGATTTTGTCTGGGGGGTTTCTGCCAATTCCATACAGGTTTGTAGTTGTGCATGCAGGCTGAGAGAGGAGGAGGGGGAGGAGGGGGAAGGATAGGGGAGTCACAGAGGGTGAAGTGTGCCAAGTGCAGAGGTCAGATGATAAGGAACAAGAATACTTCCTGAGAAAACGAGCAACTTGAGAGAACATTAACTGTTTTCACTGTAGTTCAGAGATTCAGTGACTTCTGTTAATATTCAGTTAACAAATGGGACATCCACGTCCTCCAGCGTGTGGTATTGATGAACTCATCGTTCTCCCTGGCCATATTTATTATTCATTCACCCTCTACTTTATTGTTGCAATCAAGGAAATTGAAAGGTGATGCTCGAACCTCTCCCCTCCATGTTCAAGTTCCATCATATTTGCCGCAGCATTTGGAAGCGTTGACACACAGCACAGTTTTAAGCCAGTTGCCCCATTTGGCTCCTTATTTACGTCTGTGTCAAGTAAACGGAGTGTTAGAGGGTGAGAAAGTGAGTTGGCATCTGGGCTGGGTTTTTTTATGTCCTAGGTGGAGACCACTCCCAGCCAGTTTGCAGACCCCAGCGTTTATCTGTGGAACATCTCCAATAACGGAGAGCTGATGAGGCTGGAAGGCTTCAGCGCTCCGCCGTTACATCGAACCACACACTGCGCCGATTACGCCACCATCCAACAACAGGTGGGTCCTTGATGGCCTTGAAAAATAAAAGGTTGCTGTGCTGTTTTTCTAGTTCTCTCTGTACTTTGAATCCTTAATGAGTGTATTTTATTAATGAAACAGTGTTTTGTACCGCTGTTTTTGTCTGTCCGTTGCTAAGCATGATATATTTTAAAGCTGCGGTGGTGCTTTGAGAAAAATAAAATTAGATTAAAAAAAAAAGTTAGTACTGTTGAGAAAGAGGGCTGCAGAATTTTCTTGTCCTTTTTGTCAGTTCTTTTAGATTCATCATAAAAGCAGTGATAATGTCTCTTCTGCTTTAGGTGGATGAAATCCAGCAGGTGGGTGTGACCCACTTCCACTTCTCACTGAACTGGTCAGCCGTGGTGCCCTCAGGTGATGTAGCTCACCCTAACAACACCCTGCTGGGCTACTACCGATGCTTCACCCGCCAGCTGCTCCAGGCTAACGTCACGCCCGTGGTCACTCTGTGGCACCACACGCGTCTACGCAGCAGCCTGCCGGCGCCGCTGGACGCTGCCAACAGGTGGCTGAACAGGTGGGTGATGCTTCTTGAAATATTGGGAATATGCATCGGTTTTTTTTCATGAAGTCTTTTTGGAGGATTTAGTGCAACATTCATGTCTAAAAATGCCATATCGCAATGTTAGATTTAGATAACACTTTCCTCCACAGTAAACCAAACCATTCACATCAACCTCTTGCTGGATGAAGTCTAATGTTAAACTTCCATGTGATGAATAGAAAAATAAAATCATGCCTTGGACCTCCACTCCAGGGACACCCCGGAGGCTTTTGCAGACTATGCCAGGCTCTGTTACCGAGAACTGGGTGCTTATGTGAAGATGTGGATCACGCTGAATGAGCCCAATGATGAGATGGTGAGCTACCAGGAAGGTCATCAGATGCTGCGGGCGCACGCTCTGGCCTGGCACGCCTACGACCGCGAGTTCAGACACGCACAGGGAGGACAGGTCCGTGGTTATTATCGTCACATGAGCTGTTCTGAATGTTGACATCCTCCATGTGGAGACACGAGCAAAGATTAAATCTCTGCTTAGGTAGTTTGTTGGATGTTTCTTCATGGTTCTTGCTGCTTTTCTACTTTTGTTTCTTCCAAGTAAATAACGTTGTGCAGTAGAGGAATTCATCTTGGCAACATCATGTCTCAAACAGTAAACAGCGTGACTGTAAAGGCTGTAAAGGTGAATGGCTTCAGAGTCAACAGGAGACTAAAACGTTCTGCTGTTTCTCAGGTGTCTCTGGTGTTGCACATGGACTGGGTGGAACCAGCCTTTTCATTCAGCCGTGAAGACGTGGAACCAGCTAAAAGGGTTCTGGATTTCCGAGTCGGCTGGTTTGCAGAACCGATCTTTGGGAGCGGGAACTACCCACTGGGAATGAGGAGCTGGCTACGACAGCTCAACTCACTGGAGTACAAATACTTCATTTTTACGTCTTACATTGTACAGCGATAAAATCCAGCATGTTGCATTTCTTAAAGTTCCCTTTGATATTTTGCTACAAAAATTTTATTTTTAAAATTTTTTTTTTCATTTACAGTTTGATTTCCTCTGTTTGTATGCAGCCTTCCAGTGTTCAACGAGGAGGACAGACAGCTGGTCAAAGGGACGTATGACTTCTTTGCCATCAGCCACTTCAGCACCGAACTGGTGACTCACGCCAAAGAAGACCCGTAAGATGAAACCATGAACATAGAGAGAGAGAGAGAGAGAGAGAGACACACACACACACACATACACACACACACACACACACACACACACACACACACACACACACTCCTGGACTGTCTGTGTGTCCGCAGCTACACCTACCGAGCCATGCTGGAGGTCCAACACATGATAGACACCACATGGATCATGTCTCCCAGACCTGTGGTGCCCTGGGGTCTGAGGAAAGCCCTCAACTGGGTGGGACTGGAGGGACCTGGTTGTGGTGCAGTCTTGAGTTATCTCGTTTGTTCTTGTGGAGGATTGAACAGTGACCTTTGCTTTTGAAATACTGTATATTCCTAACTGATTAAAGTCTGAAATTATAGTCCTCTCATCAGATTTTCATTTTGAAAATCTATCGGAATACATTATCATAGAATAACAGTTTAAGGTTAATGTCTTTAAAAAGAAGGTAATAGAGGTGCTGGATCCACAATCAATGATTCAGTCAATGATGGAGGCACTTGACCCCAATATGGTTTTTCTGTGTAAGGTGAGGGAGCACTACTGTGATGTTCCTGTCTATGTGATGGCCAACGGGGTCCAGGAAGACCCGGCACGCTTCAAAGACAGTCTACGTGTCTACTACCAGTACAACTACATCAACGAGGCGCTCAAAGGTCAGACCCAATCTCTGTATTCCTACTTCCCTCGTAGGATTTGTTCTTCTCATCACACAGCCTCGTCAGAGTTTAAACATTAAACAGAAATTTAGGTCAGCCACCCCTCAAAACTCTGCCACCTCAGAACACACACAAATATAAACAGACACACACTCGACTTGCTGAGTCAGTGTTCGCGGTGTATGAGGTAACGTGCCAAGACACGACCTCGACTAAACTCTGAAACCACGGTGTGCGCATCAGTCGCACAGCAAAGCAACAGCAAAGGCTTTTCTATATATGTGCTGGGAATGTAATATATTAAGTTTATGTTACTATACTACTACTACTATACTTGATAAGCTATCAGCTAAAACTCAAAAGTACACAATACTTTCCTCATTTGCAGTAATGTGTGTAATAATTACAGTAGCCGCATTCCTCAACTGCTTTCTTTTACTACTTTTGGGGGACGTTTATGTCGGTCCTGAGAGCTCAATACGCTGTAACTTAAGGAAACACAATGAAATATCTTAATTTATGTGACAACAAGTCAAGATATGTTAAGTTTAGATATACATGGGTGTGTGTATATTATGGTGGTCACAAACAAAGCTCATTTTCCTGGTCACAAACCACCGAATCAAGAGTGTAAAAGAAATTGATAACAAACAAATCTGTCGGTGTTCATCGCCTCAGTGTCGTCTAACAAAGCAGTGTTTTATAAATCGTTCTCATGAGTGTTTTTTTCCTTTCGTTTTCTTGTGTTTTGTCTATTTGCATGTGCGTTCTTCAGTGTCAGTGTGTTCAGCTGTCACTGCATATTTTCAGCCTGAATACAGAACCTTTATACTTTAGTTTTATTCTTCTACTGAATCTCACGTTGTGTACCCCCCAGCGTACACTCTGGACAGGGTCAATCTGAAGGGGTACTTCGCGTACGCCCTGAGTGACCACAGGGACCCGGGTTTCGGTCTGTACGGTCAGGTCCACGAGGAGGTCATCGTCAAAGCCTCTCTCTCCAACTATCGCAACATCATCCAGCACAACGGCTTCCCCATTCAGGGAGCGCCGCCGCAGCAGTGTCCCAGGGTGCCCCAGCCCTGCCTGGGCTGCCACGTGCTGGTCAAGGGGCCAGTGGTGGGCTTCCTGACCCTGGTGGGTTCAGGCATGCTGATCACGCTGGGCCTCATCATCTACTACACAGCCAAGAGACACAAGGACTGCTACTGATGACTGTGAACGAGCGCATTGTCCAGCTGGCTACATGTCAACTTTAAATTATTGCTTGAACTAACTGTTGATAAAGTGAATAACACAGTGATCCAATTGTGTAAAAGTTCCTGAAAAACTACATTTGCACACAATAAATGTAGAAGAAATGTCTATAAATGTTAAATGTAAAAGACTCAAATGTGCGGTTAGAAAATTGTAGAATGACAAGAAGCTAATTAGCTAATGGCTAAATCCAGGATTTAAGCTACTCAGATACTGTGCATTGCATGAAGACTGGAGAAAAAACTGGATGATGATGAGGTCTGACTGCTGCCAGTTAAGCTTTGAAATAAATAAAGCACCTCGGAAACCTTATTTCAGTTATATAATACTTCAAATACACAACCATTAATACTTTGAAAAATACCGTAACTACAAAATACTGCAATTCTCCAAAAATGACGACATGTTTTGACAAGTTACAAATAATCAGCTTCTGAGGATTTTGTCGATGACTGAGCGGGTTCCACTCTTCAGAGGGTGAAGGCCTTGTCTTCTTTCTATTTTTCAGAGACCTGTTGCACTCCACCAGGCTGCTGAAGCGTCTTCATGTAAGTGGGGTTATCTGAGGGAAACCTGCATCTGTGGGATGCCGGAACACCTCAAAAGGCTTTTAACATATTTGTCCTGCAGCTTGTTTGGAGCAGATTAGGCGTAATGGATATTTGTTTATCTCTTATTAGCAATTTAGCATGAACAAGCAGGTTGAAAACAATTTCAGCTATGGAACAAGCATAGCGTTTCATCCATCTGGTTCTCTCCCTTGTTTGTCTCCACTGTTTATTAAAAGCGAAACAGAAAAGCAAGTCTGTAAAAGCAGCGAGTGCACTCCTCCGTAGAATCAGCGTTCCAAAGGGTTCAGAGACGTTTTTACCAGTAACATTTCATGATTTCTCAATTCTTCCTGTCAGGGAAAATTCTACTTATCTCAAATTTTAGAACATTTCCAGGTTCTTCGTGACACTCAGGCGGTGTTCACTTGTCGAGCGACGTGTGCCTGCACAGCAGGATCCTGTTACTTCATATGTTTAGGATAACAAAGTCCATGTTTGGTCGAATGTCAACACAGCAACTCGATCTTTTTAACCAATCTAAACAATTTATTGTGATGATGCAGATTCTTTCATTATTTCAAAACCTTCGACAGCAACTATCAAAACTTTCACACTAGTGGAGCAACAATTCAGGGTTCAGTGTTTGCAGTCGCAATCCAGGATGTTCATAATCCGGTCTGAAAGGGGGGGAGTCAGTGAGGGCTTTAAATCTTAGTCGGAGTCAGAACATCATGGCGTCCAGGCCGTCCTCCATGAACTTCTTATAGATGGCCATGAACTTGGCTGTGAAAGCCTCCAGGTGGTAGATGGCTTTGCTGCCCAGCTGCAGTCTGTGTTCATAGTACGCCGCCATGTGTGCCACCTCGGTCTTCAGCTGGCCGTCGCAGTTGCTCAGCAGCTCTCGTACCAGACCCTGCAAGAGGATCAGGTCAGGCTGTTCAACCATCGAGTGCTCGTTACAGCGAGGGGAGGAGTTGTAGTAACAAAGTACCTTCATAATAATGTCTGGAGGGATGCAGTGAGTCAGCAGCTCGTACAGTCGCGCTCGGACCTCCAACAGCCTGCAACATAGAAAAACAAAATTAGCGAAATAAGTCCTGTGAAATATTCTTTTAAATGATCACCCACGTGATAAATAGTGTACTGTTGTTTAATCACCTTTGTCCCCCGAAGTGCAGTCCGTCTAGCTTTGCTCTAAAACATTCATATAAAATACTGGAGCTGATAAAAAAGAGGTGTGTAGTACTAGTACTACAATATCTGGTGGTGATTTAGAGTAACACGACATGGGAGCTAACGAGAAAAAGAAGACCCTAATCATGCAGTATTTGGGGGGGAAAAAAATAACATTTTAAAGTATTTGTATGAAACATATGAGGCAATAAAAACAGGTTCTATATTTCAAGTCCAGTTCTAAAATGTTACTGAAAGCTGACTTTTGCAGATAAACAGTTAATATGAGGTGAATACTGGACAACAGGAAAGCAAATGTTCTCCATGTATTCAGGAGTCCCCTCAACCATTGTGAGTGTTGTTCTTGTTTCTGCTGCCCCCAAGTGGTCACTGATGGAAACCCTAACCCTGTTCATACCACTGTTGACAAGCTTGGAGTCTTTACCAGTAGGTGCAACACAAAAAACAGAGGAAAACAGGAGTGACTTTGGGGTAGAACTGCTGCTTCAAAACAGTCTTGCCCACTGGAACGTTGCTGTTATTAACCGATTATCATTGGCCGAGTATTTGAGACATAAAAATCCCTTCTGTTTTTTGGTGTTCTTTTGTTTTCAAAGTCCCTGTTGCTGCTTGAAACAACAAACTCCGAGCTACCATGCGAGTAGCAACCTACACACTAAAAAAAACAAAGTTCTGATGAAGTTTTGCAACCTAAAATAAGGCCGATCATTTCAGTGAATACCTAGACGATTTAAAACCAATATGAGGTGAATCACTATCGCCTCTGGAGGTACAAAATGGTGTCAGGAGATAGGAGGGACCAGTGCTCGCTAGCATCGACAACCCTCTACTCTCTCTCTCTGGAGCTCTTACCTCTGAGGGCTCTGCTGGCTGACGATGGTATTGGCTGTTTCTCTGAGGTAGACCTCCCAGTCCGTCTCTGGGACATCTTGGTCCACTGAGAATGGGTACCTGGTGAGGGTTAAATAAGCACAGCATTGACAGTTGCATGCTCACATGTGTTCCACAGTTGGGAAGAATAATGAAGGATTGTGCAAACTCACTGCTGCACTCTGCAGGCCTCACACATCAAAATGGCTTTCCGAAGGTTGCGACCAGACTTGTCGCTGATTTGTTTGGCCAGTTCAGGCGGGAGGATCAGACCCTCCTTTTTACAGACGGATGTAAGAACACTGCAGACCTGTCAAACCGCAAAAAATAGGGATAAAGTAAGAGTGAAAATGATGTGACGACAATGACCTCAAACGTGCGAACATTTTCAGATCAAATTCTGGACTGAACCTCTTCCGTGCTGGGCAGAGGAACTCTGATGGCCAGACAACGGCTCCGAATTGGACCGATGACTTTGGAAGTGGAGTTAGAGCAGAGGATGAGACGGCAGGTGGCCATGTACTTCTCCATCGTCCGACGCAAAGCGTGCTGGGCATCCTTCGTGAGCCGGTCCACTTCTGTTAGCAACACCACTGAGAATGAGAAATGTTTAAACATTTTATTATAAAATGTTCCACAGAAAACATGAATTTACATTGTCTAAATTGTTTATACACAAACTATACAATTATAGGACAAAACCTTGATGTAGAAAAGTTGCTCTAAAACACGACCTGACCTTTCAGGATAAACAGATTCTCATGAGTGCGAGTGGTTCCTACCTTTGAAGTCTCTCTGGGTGCTCGACTGAATCTGCTGAGACTGAGCCACGGTTTTAATCAGCTCCTGGATCACAACGCGGTCCTGGTTTCCTGCATCACTTTTCATCACAGAACAGAAACACTTAAACTAATCAAAGACGTAGCAGTAATTCCAACGTGCATCTGAGTAAATGTATTTTACCTCGGGTTGACTTCCAAGTGGTAGTTACTGGCTATAGTGTTGATCTCGATTTTCTTCTTTGAGGGAGCCTGGCAACAGAAGACACTATTTTATGTACATTATTGGGTTGCGTATGATTCACTGTCATTAGCAGAACTGCAGCCGGTGGGTCCAGTGACTTCTTCAATACTGGCAGTCTCACCACGATGGTCTGGTGTTCGATACGCAGCTTCTCTACACCAGCTCCATACAGCTCCCTCAGTAGACACATGATTCGTGTCTTCTTCCCTGCACCCGAGGGGCCGTACACCAACAGGTGCGGGAAGTCGCCACATGAAACCTGAAATAAATGACATTGAGTGATTAGCTCAAGTATGCTGAGCGAAATACACACCTTTACTTGCCTGTAATAACTTTGTAACTAATGATTACTCTCTAAATCAATAATTTGTTGTTCTCACATTAGGGACATTACACATTTTTTTACATTTTCCAAGCAAACCTGAAAGCTTTGATTGAATACGATGGCTATTTTCCCAAGATTCTTGCCTTTCATAAATCAAATATCAACTGCAGTTCTGCTGAGCTTGATATCAGCATCATCACGGCCAAGCTAGCGAGATCATGTGCTACAATAATAAACCTGCCTTGCCCGGTTTGCCTATCACGAGAATTAAACAATATCTACAAGCAAATGACGGGTTCCACATAGTTCCCGCAGTGAATACCTTCAGCCAGTAAGGTAAACTGACAAATGGTGAGCCTTGTGTTTCATTCTACGCAGCTTCTGATTGAGATGCTAACGCCTAGCCTGCATCAAGTTTCTCCTACCAGGTTTTTCAGTTGAGTTGCTTGCTCTTTATGATGGTCCAGTTTCCCGAGGGAAGTCGGTCGATATTTGTCCACCCACAAACTCATTTCGCTGTGAATTTAAAAACTGTTTCTGTCCGTGTTGACAGCAGGCTGTCACTGGCTAATCTCCCGCGAAATAATATTCGCACGACCCGCGCTGCTACTTCCGCCTGATCTATGGAGACTCGAATAGGCCAAAACACCTGAGCTAAACGGTACACGTCCGCCTCCGTAAACCACAAAAACTGTAAGTGCAATAAAATTAATAATAAAAAGCCTTTTCATGCTTTTATCGGTTAGAGTGGAAAAGAAGCACCTCGTTATGTAATAATGGCCACGGAAATGACACACAGTTGAGCAGAGGACTGAAGCTTTTGTTTTTTAAATCAGTTACTTGCAAACTTTATTGCCCGAGTGTGAGTTTTTCAATAAAGTTGTTCGTGCAAATGATACACAGCATTTCTACAACAAACCTTTATTAAATTACTGTGTAAAGTTTGTAACAGATATTTCCTTAAAGATGTGTACACTTACATAAATATAAATAATCAAACAAGGTTCATACACAGACGCATTTGGCCAGCAGCATTTTAGTCCCAAAGAAAATTTAAAAAATAATCTTAACACACATATATTTAGATTTTTCAGTTGAACACAGAAACATGTGAAAATTTTAAAAATGGATTTTCTCTGTTTATTTTTAAAAGTCGACCCACCCTGTGTTCTACATCCAGCAGGAAGCTAATTTGTAGAAAGCTGAACATCCTAATGGACATGGGGGACGACTGACATGTTCCTCAGCAGCCAGGCTGAGGTGACTGAGGTGTCTGCAGACATCATGCGTTTTGAATTTCACCTTAAACGTATTAGTCCAATATATTTGGTATTAATTATTTCCCCCTTTCTTTTGTCAGATTGGTTCGTGATGTCTCAATCTACCTGTCCTATTGCACCGTGTCTGCCTCGCTCTCCCCTTTACTTTGAACTGCTTTTCTTAAGGCAGGTAACCATACGTCTGACGGACAGGAATGTGATATATGGAGGAGCGTGTCTCCGCAGGTTGGCGTTGCTCACACTGAAGTACATGTCTGACTAAAATTAATGTGCATCCATCATCACAGCTCCATTGTAGGACGGTTTAACATCTGGAGCTGATGAGGGTGCCATGTGAAGTAACTTTTCTAAATGTTTAATGAAGTTGTGTAAGTCACATATGTTAGAGTTACGCACGTGAATAAGTGTATTTTTATAAATTAATCTTCTAATATCTACGAATAGTAACTTCCCTTCCATATTTAGGAGTGGGAAAGCATTTCGAATGGCCTATTCACCCCAAAATATGGCCTAATAACATTAAGCCTCCATCTTGACCAGATCTCATCCCTCCAAGACCTTGAGGGTCAAACAGGTCTTGACAGGTAGATTCATGTCCTCAAGGTTAACATTCAAGCAGCAGGTCTTCACTTCTGACCAAAGGCATTCTCTCCAAAACACAAGGTTCAATATTTGCCAGCCAAGCTGAGGAATTCCACGGTCCATCTTCAGCTTTGTAGGCTGCTTCTTGTTGTTTATGGCTCCCTGGCAAATTTGCTTTAGTCAGAAATAGAAAAGTATGAACACTGAGAGAATTCAATGTTTAAAGCATTACCTCATATGTTGTTGAGGAATGTGCTTCCCAGGTGAAAAATCCTTTGCCTCAAGCTGAAAATGAAGAATGGGGAGGGGGAAAGGGTTGGGGGTTGGCGGCATAGACCTTGCATTTGGACATTTGTATGTAGATGAAGGTTTTTATTTGCTCAATTCCACAAGAGAAGTTTGTGTTGCCTTTGTTTTTATGTTTTTATTTTCTCTCTCACAAGCAAAATAACAGTGTCCAACGCTCTCTGTCTCTCTCTCTCTCTTTTTCTCTTTCTCTCTCACTCGCTCACTTGTGGGCATGCGTGTGCATGCACATGCACACGCACACGCACACATACGCAGCACAGACACCTGCCTGTGGAAGTCCCGGCCTTCTTGCTGAGGTAATGTAGGAGGGAAAACGCATTCCTCACCCCTGTCTCTTTTCTCCCCTCCCCTTACAGCATTTCATCCTCTCGGACGTAAACTGGCTCTGTCTGTATTACTGGTGTCATGCTGCATATATGCATTGTGTCGCGCTGGCGGGATACTTGTGTTGCGTCTCAGGTTCTACACACTGCTGCGTTGGATGTGCTCTTGGACGTCTGGTATGTTTGAATCTTAATGGGTTCCTTTACAGCATCCCGTAGTTGCTAAGATGGATTTCGTAAAAATGTATTCAAGTACAGTAGAGTTGTTTTCCACAGCCTACACGCTGTGAACAATATCTCTTTGTTTCTGTGTGTACTGATGAATTGAATTCCTGTCGGAAAGGATTTTAATTTTACATGTGCATCCTATCTGTGTTTATTATACAAATGAGATTAATTTTTAACTCTTATATTAGAGGACCAAAACTCTGCCTGGATGACAAACAAAATAGCCATCATCAAAGTATCTGAAAAATAAAATAATTGCCTTACCTTCATTTTTTTCCTTGAGGCAATACTTTGGCAATGATGCCAGTACAGTTAAATGCCTGTAGTCGATCCTTGTCCTCCCTGGTCCAGGAGTGACTGCACGGGCCTGTGTGAACACATTTTTTAGCAAAAAGGCAAACAGAAGACACTTAAATATGCATGCTTCTACTTTTTTTTTCTTTTTAAAAGTAGGATTTATTATGGTTAACTGTTATTTAGTTACAAGACAAAGAAATTAATAATCATCATCATCATCATCATCAATAATACATTCATGAAAAGATTTTGAAGCAAGGAATATTCCCCTGCATCATAGCCTAAACTGTATTTGCATCATAAGTCATATAAATGAAATAAAATTTAAAAAAAAATACGAATAAAAACATAAAATGATCATAAGAATAAAGGGTAAAACAATGCATAGAGGACTGCCAAAAATTGAAACCCACACTCTGCTTATGCTCTTTATTGTGTGTGGATGAGTGAACTGGTTTGGCTGAAATGTTTCCTTCTTTCTTTCTTTCAACTCTTCAGGAGGCACCAATGCGGGTCCGACTCTCCGTGTCATCCGCTTCATTCTTCAGCTGTTAACTGATCAAACCAACGCTCCGCTCACCAAACTGTAACAGACTTAACCAATGAGGACTGGTTCTCAGGTGATGCATGAAGGTCCAGTAGCTGCCCTGCCTGGTCCGCAGCACCCTCACCCTCAGGCTGTGGGTGCCTCTTTGGGTCACCTCCAAGGTCAAGTTCCCTTCCTGACATTAGCCTCCAACAGCAAAGAGGAAGTCATGTCTCAACCTGCTCCTCTGCTGCACTGTTCTCCAGGTCCTGTGGGCAGTCATGTTCAAGGCGTTACAGCGATGACGCTACAGACGGGAAATGGCGCCCCCTGTGGCCCCACTGGGCTCCACTCAGAGCTGAGCAGAGAGAGTCTGGATGCAGCTGTGGGGGTATCACACCTGGACTGTACAGCAGCAGATGATGTGAAAGACTGTGGAGCCACATTACCTCAGCAGCATGGAGAAACCTCCCCTCCTGGTGAGGCTCCTTCTGTCTTCTCGGCCCCAGAAAACAGCTGCATTCCCCACCGGTCAACATCTGCATCAGAGGACGGTTCAATGGATTTGCGAAGAATAATAAAACACAAGCCGAGCGCCATTATATTCTGTAGCACTGACAGCCAGGTGGTCTTTGCCTCTGAGAGCTTTGCTGAGTCTTCCTCATCAACAGATGAAGAAGCTGGCAGACACGAGGAGGACGACTCTGCGGAGGCCTTACAATTTGAGGAATTCCTGGTCAGTCGTCACCGCAGAAACTTGAGCAGCAACAGGAAGTGCTTGAGGAAGAGACAGGATGCCCGGCCTAATAGCACTTCTGGCTGGCAGAATTGCACCAGCAAGGGCAAACCTGAGTTCACAGGTAGCGCTGAGGAAGAGGATACACCACAGAACAATGGGAAACAGGTAAGACAAACACGGCAGGAGGGAAGCGATAACAAAGACAGACACACAGGTTTCTCCAGGCTGTGTTGAGCTGCCAAAGTCAATAGCTGCATGCTTGTTACATTTTCCACAACAAACATTTTCTTGGCAGTGTAGGAAAACGACAGGTGCTGCCTATTAAGTTAACAATGGCTCATCATTAACCATAGCTATGCTTACAATGACATGTCAAAATGACTAATTGTCCACGTCTGTGAGTATGATTACTGCCACTAGGGGGCAGCAAATAGTTACAGCATATTTTCTCAGTGTAGATTTTGCTTGTCCTTTTCCAGCTGAATTAGTGACAATGTTGATTTTGTTCATTTTTAGAAACTCTGACACCCAGGTGGTAGTGGAGAGTCTCTGCACACTCATTCATCCTTCTCACAACTTTACTGAACAAGCAAACCTGTTATGCGTTGTTCAGTAAAGACATTGTTGTGGTGCAGTAGTGCACAAGTTAAATGTGAGAGGAATTTGAAATAGCCTGTTTTATCCATAATTACCACAAAAGATAAAAATAGTGGTAAGTTCACCTTAAAATGCATTTGCCGAAGGCTGTTTGTGAACTAATGGGATAAAGGTCAATAATGCATGGATCTCTCTCTCTCTCTCTCTCTCTCTCTCTCTCTCTCTCTCTCTCTCTCTCTCTCTCTCTCTGGATCTGGAGGTTCTGTTTATGAGTAAAAGAGGGAATCTGAAAAGGTTGTATTGGCTGTTATATCTTCAGTCGTAAATTCTTCTCTCTCTCTATCTCGCCCCATGCTGGCATCTCCATCTCCCAGCATGTGTGCCAGTAGGCGTCCCTTAGTGTGAGCGTTCTCCTGACTATGTTCTCACACCTGTCAGATCGGCCCTTAGCCACGGGCACGTTCCCACAACAAGCCGCTGGCACACTACACCCTGTTTTCCTCTCCTGGCTTAAAATGAAAGGATTTATACTCCCCATGTTCCTTTTGTGATGTCGTTCTTTTGACCGAGTCGCTTTTAAAGTCACTTATTTGACCAATGCTCATTTGAATACCTGTTAAGTCCAAGAGGCCCCAAAGTGGTTCCACATTCTTGAAATATCTTGGCTGCGGCAGTTTTGTCACACTCCACAATTTGGATAACAGCCTTGTCTAATGGAAGGATTTCAAGACATTATGGTCAGATGACAAGTTAGATCAGTGCATTTAAAGTAGAGGAAGTCTTAAAAGCTTGTCTGTAATGTTCCACCAAGTCCATGTTGTATACATGCCTTCGCTGAATATCCAACAGTTTGATCTGGAGTGTTTATCTTCTTGTTCCACTACATAGTCCACTGGTGAGCCAACTGTATAGTCCATGAGTAAGCCCACTATCAGTCCACAACATTGTCCACTATCAAGTCCTATACACAGTTCAGTATGAAGTCCACTACATAGTCCACTCTCAAGTCCACCACAAAATCCATTATCCAGTCAACCATCAAATCCAAGTCCATGTTCACTATAAGGTCTTATTTAGTCCACTCACAAGCTCTCGACATAGTCGATTACATAGTTCACTGTCTGGTCCACTAAAATTGCGCTACCGAGTCAGTTAGCAAGTTCACTAAAGAGTCCTTTATCTAGTTGTGAATGACAGCACAAGAACGTTAATTCTGTTCATTGATTTGAATCATGTTGTGGTATCAGTCACAACAGCGGCTGAGGCCGGAATCAGCCTGCATCTCTGACCACGTTTGTACGCAGAACTCCTCCAGATTGGTTTATCACATCTCAAACTACAGTCGCTGCCTCAGTATAGACCAGCGATTTCCTGTTTCTACATGTTTGTATTTTGTGGATTGTTGTGTTTGTGATTCAAGAGGCAGATAACATGTCTGAGCTTAAAATTATAGAAGGACATGTTGCGTTTGGAACAGTGCATTCGCGTTTTTAACCTTTGTCTACACTAAGAATTGAGCTTTGATAATCTTAGTCATCATGGGCAAGTTCTTGAGGATAGACGAGCTGTTTACACGTGTTCTAGTAATAGGCATCGAAAGACAGTTCAGACACATAATGAAATGCTCTTGAGGCAGAGATACTGGAGTGCATTAAAAGTGTTATCCTCAGTAGGCAGTTTATAGAGAAGCCATTAACATTTCATGAGCTTTGAGAAAACTCTGTCGCTGAGAACACTCAGTGCGCATTTGTGTTCACATTGCCACATCTCTGTGCCACTCTGTGTGTGTGTTTGCTCATGTTTTCAGTCACTCACATCTCTGAAAAGCCTCCCTTCCCTGTGTTCTCCCCTCACCCCGTGCCTGTTTCCCCATAGTGAAGGTAAAAATAGCACCCTGGTGCACATAGACAGCCCTCTGTGTCCCTGTGTGTTGGAATCTGTAGACGTGGGGGCCGTAACACGCAGGAAATGGCTTTCCCGCCAAGCAGTTACTGCAGATATTTTTCAAACTGGTCAACATGATGAGTATTGGGTATGAGAGCGGACAGAAGGGTGTGTTTGGGTTTTTTGTGTGTGTGTGTGGATCGGCGTGTAGGGGGAGGCTGTTGAGGCCGCACTTGTGTGTGTGCATGTGTGAATGAGTGTGAGGGGGCTGTTTTTGGAGTTCCTCAAAGGGGCCCTATGTGCTGCTATCAGCCTCTGGGACTCTGGGATTGGCAGCGGAGCCCAGAAACAAAGCTGTTTGTTCATTTCCTGGAAGGCCAGTGAACAAGTGTCTCAGTCACAGTCCGTGACCAATGGGTGGAAAGCAAAAGGGAGGGGAAGGCAGGGTGTGTGCATGAGTGTTTCTGTAGAACATAGACACATGTTGTAGCACAAAGCTACATTGCTGCTTCTATAAGCTGAAAACCAACATGCTCTTCAGAAGCATCTATTTGTGTCTTTGGCTTTAGTGTTTCTCACCCATTAGTTGCTGCTGCATGACATCAGGGCTGTCCAAAGTGGAGCCTTGGGACCGAGTTTGGCTAGACTTTTTTTTTAAAATATGCAGGATCCTTAATTAAATAAGTACTTTTTTTTAAGAATTCGATTTGGTGGCAGAGTGACATTTGCAGGGTGTAAATTTTGCAAGAGTGAAATAAGAAAAAAAAAAGGGGGGGGGCACCAAAGACGATGATACACAGACAAAAAAGGCACAATATGTGTTTGATTTTGGTCCACAGCCCACCATTTATCTAAAGTTTTGACCTGCCAAGTGAAAAGGTTTTGGGCACCCCTGCTGTACAATAACCTCACAGAGATGGTGTCACCACCACAGGTTGTAAAAACACCAGGAGGCCCAGCAGCAGCAAAGGTAATGAAGGTAATGATTTGGGTTCAGGAGACTTGTCTGAGGTCTGAGTGCGAGGTTAACCCCGGGAGTTTTAACCGTGAGTGATATTCACCTGCGTGTGTGTTCAGGCTTCTTCATGCGAGTCCATGATCCTGCTGATGAAGAAGCTGGATCAGCTCAGTGACCAGATCCAGGAAGTCCAAAACCCCTCACACTCAGACGCTGCTAATGTCGACCAGGAGGAGCCGAGCACAACGGTAAGACGCGTTAAATCACAGTTCACGGTGCTTTAATAGGAATGATAAATAAAAAATGACTAACCGATAAAAAGATGAAGGAACAATCAAAGAGCAACAATCAAGGAACAACAAAAAGCCTCATAGTGGTGAACTGATTTACAGGAATGAACCAACAGTACTGATATAGAGTTTCATACAGTTATGCTTTTATTTTGACATTTCATGTTATGCTCTTCAATGTGTGTGTATGTATATGTGATCTCACACACACACACACACACACACACACACACGTTAGTCTCTACTGAGGAAAAAGGTTGCCAGGCTTGCTGTCTCTATTTAATTTGTGGTCAGTTCATTAAGAATTATAGTTTGAATGTTCTCCAAACCTGTTGTTTTTCCACTATTAGACCTTTTATAAATCAGGTTGTTGTGACTCATCTGGCATCTACCTGGAAACAACTTTAATCCCCCTGAAACCTCAGATAGTGAGTGCTGAGGTCATTCTAGCTGACTGTTAATTCTAAAGTGTTATTTAATAGGAATCTCTGGAGGAAGGACAGTCGGCGGACACCCTCTGTGCTGAGCTCCTTTGGTCTCGCTTCATTCCAGCTGCCTCATTATGCTTACCAAGTGTAAATCTGGCAACCTCAAATAGCTCTTAAACCAACAGCACACAACATCAGGAATTCTTATAAAAATCTGCATTTAATCAAGCTAATCTTTATCAAACTGTCTGGCAAGCCAGGAGGGCAGCAGTAAAGCAGATACTTCAGCCTTGTGTGTCTCACGTTCTTGTGTGTTTTTAATGTGCGGTGACAATGGGCTGCTCGTATTGAGTGTTGGGGAAGCTACTGTGAGCTTTGCAAGCTCACAGTAGCATGCAAACCAAACGCTAGGTTTGCAAGCTACCATATACTTCATAATGTAAGAGCCAGGCTAGAGAAACTTCTAGTTTGGTTACTGGATTTTAAAAACAATCAACTGGTCGAAATACACTGAACAAAAATAGGAACTTTTGTTTTTGCTCCCTGTTTTCATGATTGAATCTAAAATGTCTTCTGGCCTCAAAAGATCCATCCACCTGACAGGTGTGGCGTGCTAGCATGCTAATTAAACTGCGTGTGCAGGTCGCAGTAAAAGGAGTAACGTGCAGTTTTCTCATGCTACATAACTTTTGAGGGAGCATTAAAATGGCTTGCAAACATGACAATTCAGTCTTCTCGCTCTCATGCTGATGAAAGCTTGAGTGAAATGGAAATCACTGAACAAAATTTTGCTGTAAACCGAGTGATCTGAATCTAAGTGACTCATTTTCAAGTATATTTAAAAAAAAACACGATAAACCCTAAAATGCCTCTGTATTGCTCGTCCGAAGTAATTCAGTGTAAAAGTTATTTGAAAAATGTCACTGGCACCATGTTTTTAGCCTCACGGTTGATGCCATGTCACGGCTGGCAGCTACAGGCCACAGTGAACCGTGAGGCTAAAGACACGGCGTCACCTGACCTGCCTGCAGCATGTGGGTGAGTAGAGAATAACCACATTTTCATTTTTTGGGTGAACTATCCTTTTAACAGGCCAGCGCTCTTAGGATGACAGTAAAATATTCTTGAGACATTAAGGTGCCTATGGTGCATCTCCACTATTACTTTCACTTCAGTGCAATCCATTAACAACATGTAGAACACACACTCATTCTGATTATTTTTTAATTTATTCCTCTCTCATAACTGCCTTGGTGATCCCCTTACTTTCATCTAGCGCCATCTTCAGGTCAAATGTCCTGTACTTTAGTTGAAGCCCAAAATAGCTGCAAATGTATTCACACTGACCTCATCTGTAGGTCCAAGTTGATGTTAAGTTGGGTAAATATTAGCACGTGAACATACTAAGTTAAGATCCATGGTAAACATTTCATCTGCTAAACATTAGCAATGTCATTGTAAACACAGCGCGGTGACATTTGACCTTTAGACTCTCTGTCTTGTTTTCAGATAAACTGAACTTTCACTGAATTTTCTTCTGTTCCAAAAAAAAAGAGTTGGCAAAATAAATCCAAACAAAATCGACTGAAACTGAGAGAAACAGATATATGGATTGAGATCAATTCACCAATTCTTCATTTGACCTGTACTTGTTTTGGGGACACAGTGTCCTTGACGTTATCTAACTGAGACATCATGGTTAGAAAATTAGCAACAACATCATACCATCTCTATGATGCAAACACCAGAGTCCAGAGGGGAATTTTCTACACAGACGTGCATTGTTGAGAGGAAAACTATCTCTCCGAGCATGCATGCATGTGTGGATCTGATTCTTGAGATGAAAATGTTCCATCTACAGGAGACCATGCTATTCCTTTTCACTTTCGCTTACACATATTAACAGACATGTAGTCAGCTGGACTGGACGGGAGGTGGGGGATGGGGGAGGTCAACAAAGCGGATCTTCCCGCTGAAGTGGGTACAGTAGTTGACTCATGGGGTCAAGCAGGGATGGACTTTCCAGAGTTGTCACTGATATACACTCACATCATCAGCAGTGTGTTATATCTGCCATCACTCCTCACCAACAGCAGCAACTTAACGCTTCACAGGAAGCAAATAGAGCTGCAGAAGAGACAGGTGACACGACGACAGGGAGGAGGGTAAGAACACCTGGGTTGTGATGAATTTGGCACTAAAAAATGTTTAAATGTTTAATTGCCTTTTTTGTTCTCAGCACTTTAAAGACCTGTAATCTGTGTCAGTGTGGACGTCACTGAGGATGCCTTTCTTCTGTCTCTAAGTTCAAGAATCAATGTATGACCTCAGCTTCACCCTAGTTTTTTAATCCTTTGGTCTCTCAGGGTTCTCCAGCATTGAGCAAGATCAGGAACCAAACCGTCAGTCAAGATCAGGGAACCTCCAGAGCTCGAGACAAACCTGAGCCACAGACCAGGCGCCGCTCGCGACCTTTGACACGTAGCAGACCGCTGACTCGCTCTTCCCTCTCATCACTGACACATCTCCATGCTCGGCGGGCCAGGGTGAGTTTCTGCAGCGACTGGTGATGTTTGATGTGAATTCAAAAGTTCTAAATTAATGAGGAAAGACCAGGAGTTCTCACTTTGTTCTGAATACTTTGTTTCTGACTCGCACATGCAACCTGCAGCTTCCGCCACTGTGATCGAGGCCTTGCCTTGTAACTCTATCATCATGTTACAAGCTGCGCTGGTGTCCCTGATGTACCTCAACTTGATAAGATGACAGATGTAGTTCATAGCCTCAGTCCTCCCTGCTGCTGGCTCGGTCTTAGTCACTCTGGAGCACAACACACGCTGGTTTGAAGCTGAACAACCTCTCACAGTCTGCAGCAGACAACAGGCCAGACTGCTTCAGTCTCCAGATCTCTGATAGACATAAGTCATCTGCTGCAGGTTTATGATGTCTGTCAAACTTGACTTGAAACATCTCACCTTTTCTTAACCCAAGGCTTTTTCGGTAAATGTCTTCCTCCCTTTCCTCTTTGACTGTTTCTCTCATTGCCTCCCTTTCTCGTATCCTCCTCCTAACCTCTCTTTCTCTCTCCTGGGTCGCTGTCCAGTCTGCATGTTCTCTGCTGTTGCATGAAAGCAAGGGGATGAGACAGCTCTGCTCCATTCAGCAGAATGCAAGGTCACTTTTCATCATCGTCAGCACTGCAGCAGCAGTAGCAGCAGAAATGGCCACCGACGTCCAACAGGTTCAACTGTCAGACACACGAGTGGAGGCGACAAGCAAGAAACAAAGACGCTGATGGTCACTGATCAAGAATTCAGCCTTTTTAAGACTTTATTAGTACAAGTCAAAGCAATATTATGCATGAAAGTGAATTCTAGGCCTAAAAAATAACAGTTTTCTAGCCTTAATTGCAGCTTTTTTTTTGGCAGGGCTGTTAATTTTTCATTTTATTTGGTAATCAGCATTTCAATGATGTATTTCATGCTCGTGTTGAGACTAAAACCGTGTCTCACCTAGAAATCGAAATATTGTTCAACTGTGCACGAGAGTCTTCAGCACAGTTGTAAAATGAGGAAGCTTTCAAATATTATGAATTGTTTAGAAGTTATTGTTACCGCCATGCAGGGACAGACGTCGGAGCAGTGGAATGTGATGTGCTGGGATGTGGATGATGAAAAGAAAAGTTCTGTTACCCCCACCCTCTTTTTTGCCAGTTCAAGGCATCTGGCAACTTTAGCAATTGCTGCCTAAAAACAAGGAAGTGTTGCTGAAAACAATTTGCATCAAATCTGACTTGAACTGCACACCTTTTTCAATTAATCGGTGCCTTTTATCAAGGTACTTCATGGGTTAAATGCTCTAAGCGTCTTTGAGAACCTACCACAGTTCCTGTGTTGAATCTGTTGTGTTTTCATGCAATCCCAAACTAACTGGATGATGTAGAGATTATGGCTCTGTGGCCTTCTTCTGTTACAGAACTTCTTGTTCTTGGACTGATGGGGAGACCAAAGAACAAAAAAAGGTTTTTCCAAAATGTAGCCTGAAACCTGCAAAAACCCTCACCCTTGCAGCACCTTCCAGCCCTTCGCCAGACAAGCTGACGAACATTTCAAATTTCAGAGCACGTGCTGCTGTTTTTCTGCAACCCAGTTCTGGTGCAGATAGAACTCCCTTCTCCAGCTGCTCTTTTGTACTTCACCCAGTTGTTGATCTGAAGTCTTTGTAAATCTGATATTTCCTATTGACACACAAACGCAGCTAAAGTACCTAAAACATTTACACAGTGATAGTCGATTTAATATGGAAAGAGACTGCATTCCTCCACAGAACACATAGTGTGTCAACATTTTTAGATGAGTGTGTGCGTGTGTGTGTGTGTGTGTGTGTGTGTGTGTGTGTGTATGTGGATGTGTAGGTAGGTAGGGGGAGCAGCAGGGGCCGTGGGATCAGACTGATGCTAAGGAGTGGGTTTATTTTCCCCTGACCGTGACTGATAAAGTACAGCTGTACAAACTGACATGAACTCACACACATAGATCCTTCTCTGTTCCTCTCTGCTCCAAATTTAGTGTACTTTTTTCTATCAGTGGTATTTATAGTAGACCTGCAGTTTCTGAATGGTCACATATTTGATTCTGAATAGATGTTGATGGACTGTTAGCGTTAGGGTGAGGGATAAAGATTAAGAAAATACAAGAGTGGAAGAATTTAGTCCCTCTAATGGACCAGATTGGTTGACTTTATTTTAGAAATGGTGTTTGGATTTAATTTTTGACATTTCACCTTCACTTTTGATGTTTCAAGATGCAAAATAATTCAAGTCATGTTTTATTACTCATTATTTCAGAAATAATGGTTAATATTCGCTTATCAGAGAGTCTGCTATTCCCTCTATCTGGGGGAATTTTATGACTTAAATCAGTATTTTTATGTGAAATTTAAAACATTTTGTACTGTGAACTGGACTTGATAGGTAAGATGATGACTCATTTATTAGATAATTTCAAGTATGAGCTCAGGGCAGATGGGAATCAGAACATTTCTCATGCATCATTTGGTAAAATCCCAGTTTCTGCTGACCTTCCTGGGGTGACGGGGTTTCCCTCTGACACCCATAGCAACACACTGATTAGGTTAGATAAGATAATTAGATAAATCTGGGCTATAGTTTCCCTGATGTTATAGCTGGTAAATTCCTGTGGATTGTGGGAATTGTAAGGAGGGTGCATGTCTATTTTTGTCATGTCCTCCTCCTGATCGGTGACTGAGCTTTAATTTCCTGTTTTAAAACACCAGCAATTTAATATGTGAGTCATGTATTGTTGATAGTGGATTTCACTCTTTGCTCTCTGCCGCGTTTCTTCTTTTCACATCGGGTACCATCATCAATTCTGATTAAATTTTCTGTCATGCCCCCTTTTTTCTCCTCTCCTTCTTCCAAGTCAGCTCACAGACTCAAATGAGCTCACACACACACACACACACACACACACACACACACACACACACACACACACACACACACACATCCGCAATATCTTTGACAATTTCCTGTAGTGTAATTGCATCATTTATAATAATTTAGAGCGCTTTCCCTGAAGCAGCTTCAGTCTTATTCATCCGTGGATGTCACCCTGGGAAACAACATATTCGTCACATGTAATTCAGGTGTCTTTGGAAAATCTTATCTTGTCACACGGGTTTCTCAGGAAATCTGCCTCTGATGACAGAACCAAATATGGAATTTGGTTCATTTTCTTGGCCTAGCCACTGTTTCTGTCTGAGAAGAGTTTTTATCAGGAAAACTGAGTCACTGCCTTTTGCTGGTATTGAGCTTTCAGTCTCCAATGTGGTTTCACTGTCTCTCAACTTTATTAGTTTTGCTTTTGTTGTCATTGTTAATCACTTCTCTTTGTTCTCATGTCAGGGTGCAGCAAGAATGACGAGTGGATCAGCAGGTAAGATGACCCTTGTGTGTGTGTGTGTGTGTGTGTGTGTGTGTGTGTGTGTGTGTGTGTGTGTGTGTGTGTGTGTGTGTGTATACACTCAGTATCCATTTTGTTGGATTGTTTGCATTCCCACTTTGGGATAAAACTGGACTTCTGGGAATGTCTCCCACAGGATTCCCGGCCAGTATGTCAAACCCCAACCACCCAGAAGTCATGATATACTGTTACCACACACACACACGCACGCACGCACGCACGCACGCACGCACGCACGCACACACACACACACACACACACACACACATATTCTCGTACATAAACAGATTTTCAGGCAAAATTTGACTGATACCAAATATCAGCTGGATTAAAAGGAGCTTCAACAAAATCTGTTTTTTTCCTCTTTCATTTTTATCTTTTATCTCCTCCCACTGGGACTCGAGTGATAAGAGTCGGAGCAGATGATTAATGAGTCCAGCTCTGACCCCTGTCCATATCTCTTATCCTCATAGTGTGTCCTCATTTGATTGACATGCACAGGCGTCACGGTGACTGTAAGTTAAGTGCTATGCAGGGAGACGCCTCAGCAATGGGATCACATTTTCTGCACTGTGGGATTGTTTATTTTTGTGTACTTTCTATGGGTTTGTGTACGTGTGTGGGGTGACTCTAATGTGGCACCAGCGCCAACCAGGGTCACATTACTGTCAGTGATAGTCCATGGAGGAGAGGTGCAGTGTGGGTAATGAGGCCCCAGAGGCCAAGGGGAGGTCAAAGGTGATGCCGTCAGTGGCCTACGACGAGAGTGAAAGTGTGCGTTTTTCTGTGTGTCTATGCAAGAGTGAGAAACATTTCTTTGCCCTCTCTAACTACTACAAACACAGTAGTGCTGAAGGAGGAGTTTGGATTAGTTTCATTGTTTGGGCTGTCATTCTTTGGGTTTGTTTTCTCACTTTAGAGTGTTTATTTTCTCCTCTGATATGAGGAAACACGTTGGCTGTTTGACAGGGATCCTGTCTAATCAATCAGTGTTTGTCGGTCTGTGTGGTCCGCGCCGTGGCGGCAAAGCGACAGGACTCGATTTGGATATATCTCTGTCCACATAGCTGACATTCACACGGCGCTCTGCCAGATAAACAGGGAATTCCTCCCTGGAGTTCCAACCAGAACTACTAGTGCTACCTGTGTTATCTAGCTCTACATTTTTGTAATGACCTGCAGCATATTTATTTGATGTGTGTGTGTGTGTGTGTGTGTGTGTGTGTGTGTGTGTGTGTGTGTGTGTGTGTGTGTGTGTGTGTGTGTGTGTGTGAGCAGGAATGCCATGACGGTATGTGGTTTAAATTAAATCCGCCCTCCAGCCACTGAGGAGAATGTTTTAATCCCTGCAAAACTGAAAGGATTTATTCTCAATACATCTTTCGGGGCGAATTAATATGCAATAACAGCAGAGTATTTTGTATAGATACTTAAGTGCTTGACTTGATCTCAAGTTTGTTTGTATTTCAATCTTTTAATCTTTGAGGTCACCACCATGGTGCCCACGCTGTCTCACATCAACTGTGCTGTACAGAACATAGAAATGATTTTTTTTTTACCTTAAATTTCTTACAAAAAAAAAAAATCTAGTTTTCCTGCTTCATGATTCCTAATGTGACATCTTAGATATCTGTAGTGCCCTGAACATGAAGTGTCTTACTGGATCAGACTTCATGTAAAAGTTAATTTTGTAAAGAAATTATAAAGAATACATGGGCAAAGAGAACTCGAGAACCAGAGAGACTTCGAGACTGCTCGTAAGCTTAGCACAGTGAATGATAGTAGAGGGGAAGTATTAGCATACCTCCAACAAAAATCATCAAATTGTTATGGTTCTGTCGAAAAATTTTTTGCCTTGTCAACTGAAGTTCCAATTGGGCTTTTTAGGAGCTGCGTTAAATTACTCCTGTTAATAATATTTGAAATACGAATGATTGTCACCCCTACTGCCACTGTCAGCACTGACAAGACTAAAAACAATTGGATTTCACATCCTGAAAGCAGTCAAACGTCTACCAAACTCATCAGTTCGCTTCTGTAGTTGAACTCGTTGCAGTACTTTGAGTTTCTGCTCTCTGTGTGAAATCACCACTCAAAGATATTCTAGATGTGCATGTGCCACCGCCTTGCTCTGAAGCCAGAACGCACTGACACACATTCCCACATTTTCACTCCAGATGAGGATTATAAATCCAAATCATATAATCTATCGGAGTGTTCATGTTATTGGAAAGCTCTCGGTGGGTAATCTTGGCCTGTTGATCCATCTACTATTTCCCTCACATGTCAGTAATATGTTTTTAATATGTCTGCCTGGAAGCCGCTCCGACAGACTCCTGACAAATGTTTTCTTAGCGGCAGCGTCAAGCTGATGTTCCACCCCAAAGTCTCTCTCTCATTTTTCTCATTAATAAAGGAGCACACTGAAGGAGAGGTGCTTGACTGTGTCAGCGTGGCGTCGCTGTGTGCGAGAGTTCAGTGTCAGGTGTACATGTGGCTCTCCTCCCGCCACTTATGGATAAGATACCTCACACACACAAGAAGTTGGCTCAGCAATTAAATGTGATAAAACTTATGAGTTAATGATGGCAGATTCCTGTGGTCTTCACATTTATGTGTGTGAGTGTGTGTGTGTGTGTGTGTGTGTGGGGGGGGGGTCAGTCGATGTGGTGTGTATACATGCCCTAGCGCCTGAATTAGAGGTTTATGATAATAGGGGGTCCCTTATTAATTCAGTGTGTGTGTGCGCATGCATGTGTGTGATAGTAAATAGTGTGGAAGAGGGGAGCAGTCCTTTTACAAGTCAGGATGTGGATTATTGGCTGTGGTCCCGGTCTCTCCCTCTGCAGCTCTTGAATTCCCTCTGTCTTTCTGCCCTCTGCTGTTTCTTCAAATCTTTCAAACTTCACACATTCATTTTTATTTTTCTTCATTGCCTGAACATCATTCCTGGAACTGTTTGCTGGGTTTCCATCAGCCGGGTCCTCTCCGTTAACCTTCAAAGGATTTTTTCTTCATATCTAAGATCACACTTCAACCTCTGCCCCCAAAATCTTAAAAGTAACTAATGACTACTGGAACAGAACATGAAATAACAGTCCGTTTGAATTTCAGAAATGTTGGAATACACTTGACTAATATTTTCTAACACACATTTCAATTCAGTTCACTTTTTAATGCTAAATAGTGGGAAGATATCTGAAGGACTTGCAGTGTGATGCCGACTTTCCTCCGTCCATCTGCTTAGCGAGTTGCGTGCTGAAGGAAGGTGAGCAGTCAGACGTGCTAGGATGATCCCTGCGTTAGTGATGCATATAGTATTTTTTTACTGATACTATTACTACTGAAAAAGTATCATTCATGAACTGCTATTAAAGTAAAGCAACTAGTATTGAAAACGCTTGAACTATACCCAGCCTTACTTGATTTTACTATATTTCATCTATCTTCGATTTTATATTTTCAAAGTTTTCTTTCTTTGTAAAGCTCATTGAATGACGTCTGTGCAATGTGGATAACACGCACTGACTTACGCACAAGCATTGGCTATTTTCTTCCTCACCTTTTACCTCATGCATGTATTAGCAATAAGACTGTTTACTGATCGGAGGAAAAATGACATCATAATACACGTTATTTTGCGCATTAACTCTGCGACGATTGTGTGTGTTAGGCATCACATGCACGCGTGTGTATTTGTTTTTGTGGTCCTGCAGCCTTTCACTACAGCACAGAGAAAAGACTGAAGGTCTCAAAGTCTTTGAATATTTTCCTGCTAAAAACTTATTTGAACGGCTAAAAACTTTTCTACGTGTGTGTCACCCTTAAGTGCCTTTACAATGAGACGCTCAGCAACAAGGCCTCCTATCAGCATGTGATCTACACTCCCAGGACCCGCACAGTTTCCTCTGCATCCATTAGCTATTGTGTCCCGTCCTGCTCCTGCCCCAGGTCCTGCTGCTTCCATAGCCCACCACGCTCAACTTCCACACCCCCACGTCTGAGTCCAAATACCAGCCTCAAACCAGCGTCTGCCCCTCCCCATCATACTTGAGTCTGCTTCCCTGCTGTGGTTCCTCTTATTTCCCATCATCTCTCTTCTCAGGTCCTCAGGCTGAGACCTTTGCTTTGTGTCGTGTGACTTCAGTGATAGCCATCTCCTGCTGCAGGTCATCCGCTCTCCTCAGTACCTCCGCAGGCTGGACAAGGCCAGTTGTTGTTACTAGAGAGTGTGTGAGAGATTCACATTCTGCATTTGCTCCTGACCCACTTTTCCTCCGGCCCATTCCTGTAAAGGAATCGACCAGAGCAGCATTCCTCGACAGCTGGTGACACAGCAAATAGTGTTGATTCAAGCCCACGTGAACAGACGGGCACAATGACACACCATGAGGACGTGGATCCCAAGATACCCCAAACATGCATCATCATTCCAGTGGATGGGCTGTATTTTAGTAAAGCCCACTAATCAAATTCAAATGTCAGGCAGGAAAATCTGAATTGTTTCCAGTCTCTCCTTCTTCCAATGGAAAAACAAATGCCTTCAAGCTTGAAACAAAAATGACTTCATATCTCTATTCATTTACTATTTTGGTCTCTCCTTTCTGATATTTCCACTTTGGACTGTGTCCATCCTCATGAGAGTATCACTTTTGAACATATATGTCTCCAAAAAAGTTTTCAGTTATGAAAAGCGATGTTATTTTTTTCGTACAAGGTTTTTCCAGCTGATTTTATATTTCTGGAGGAAAATCCCACGTGAAGACAAACAGATGTGTGTGTGTGAATTCTCCACTGTTGCTATTCAAAATGATATTCATGAGCTACGTGATTCACAGGGTTGATGAAGAGGAGTGTGTGTGTGTGTGTGTGTGTGTGTGTGTGTGTGTGTGTGTGTGTGTGTGTGTGTGTGTGTGTGTGTGGCTTCTCAAGAGGCGCTATAAAGAGATACAAGGAATTTAGATCAAGGTCACCTAGTGCCATCTGCTCAATGATTTCATGTAATCTGGATGTTTTCCACCTGAAGCAGACGGCAGCCTGCAGGTAACAGGCTGCTTTCACGCATATTCATGGACCCTCTTGTCTTTCACGGAGCACCTGAAGGTTAAAGCTCTTCATTATGGTAACACAGAACAAAAGTCGGGGTGATGTGTTCAAGCTCCAGCAGTTCGCTGAGCAGCAGATTGACCTGAATGACTGAGTGTTGCTGAAAATAGGAGACGGCGAGAGAGAGAGAGAGAGAGAGCGAGAAAGAGAGAGAGAGCGAGAAAGAGAGAGCGAGAGAGAGTGGCCACAATGAAGATGAGAAAATGAGCAGGAGAAGGAGAAAGGGAACAAGGGTATATGTTAGGATGAAAGTATGCAAAACGAAGAAAGCTGGGAGAGGGGCGTGGCTTATGCTTTTGTCATAGTCTGATCATGTGATCTGTTGAATTATTGATCGGTCTGAACCGGCTAACCCAGCCCCGTGTGCACATGCAGCTATTTTCAGCAGCACACTGGAAAGTCAGGGACAGAAACCCTGGAATACCTGAATGAATTTAGCTTTTTGATGTCGAAATGCTTTCCTCACCTCACATGACCTGGTGTTAGACTGGAGACAGACAAGGGAAGAAACCTGACCTCCGACTGCACCACCTCCTTGTCTTAAGACAGCAGCAATCTCCAAACCTTTCCATTTCTGTAACCACTGCTCCATCTGATTGCTTCCCAAAGGGAGACGCCCATGCCCTCTTGTGTATTTTCTTCGGAATATTGTGTCCCGGGTCTGTCCTAAACATGACCATTGTGCTGCTTTGATTGGCTGCTTGAGTCGTGGAATGTGTTAGATTGGTGTTTAGATTGGCTACTGTATGAGACAGTGTTTTTATGGAGTTCTGTATCTGCCTGCGGTCGAGGTTGACCTCAATTACCAGCTTACCGTCCACATCTCGTAGCCTTCAACATCACAGGGGACATAAACCAGACTGAACCTGGATCAGAGTCATTGCAGGATCAGTAGTTTTCACACAGACGTGTTTGATTTCTGGCATGCAATCCTTTTTTTAAGGCTTTGTTCTATCTTTTGACCTAAATGAACAGTTTCCGCAACTTCTTAAAGCACATCAGTGTTGATTAGCATTCTTGTTCATATAGCAGGATATTTAGTGTTGCAGCTTTACCCCATCATCTAAATATGTGGTGATTTCTCTCACAAAAAAAATGATAACGGGGTCAAAATAAAGGATTTTTGGTGACATTTTACGAAGTAGAAGTACCCAGTTTGTTAGATTGTATTTCCAAACGCTCACAGATGCTCTGGTCATCTTTGCTCTCTTAAACCATCAAAACCAAGTAGAAAAGTATGATAAGAATGACTCAAACACGATTATTTTTGAATCTAGAGATCCAGTTGGCTTGTCACATTTTAACACTTTTTAAAAGGTGCCAATGATTTTTTTTTTTTTTGGCTGAGATGGAGATATTGATTAGGGTGGTTGAACATAACCTAGGGCTGAGTAATTGATTGTATGATAACTGAGCGTTATCATCTTTGAGATACTTTGAAAGTAGAGATGTCAGATTCAAAGATGTCAGACTGATTCAAAGTCACGTCACTTTTTACTGACATGTTTTGTTTTGTTTTAAATTACTGGAGCCGACACTTTGCATTCTTTCTCACGGCTGATGGGCCCAGGCAGGAAATTTACATGAAAGCAGCACAAACAAATATGGAGGAGCGTGAACGTGACACAGAGGGAGACAGGAGACGGAGTCCTGCAGCCAAGACTAAAGGAGGACCTCGTACCTTAATAGATGAGGGGGAGAAAAATGAACATTTTAATCCAGAACGAGCCACCAAGAGATGCAAACATCACAAATCTTTTTCACCTCCACTGAACTTGTATCGTTTCTGTGACATTACCTGGATGGGATTTAATGTTCTGGTTGTATCACATAGCTTTTCGATGACGTGTGGGCATGTTGTATTTTTCCTCCTCTGCTTTCTCTAAAATGACATACTATGTGCATTATTGTAAATGCTTAAATGGAAGAGACAGGAATAGATTTTAATCCTCTGCCCAGCAGCGTTCTGTGACAGTGATTGTAAGCCAGTTGTGTCTGTGGTTGGCCGTGATAATGTGTTAAAATCCCTTAATCCTGCAGCCCACACGTGATGCACAAGGAGCTGATGGCACGATGTGAAGTGAAGACATATGTATCCACTTAAACCCCATAAGCTGTCATCTTCCATGTTTACCCGCGTGTGCTTAGCTTTATGTACATATATTTGCTTTTTTTCATGTACGTACGTGTCTTTGGGTTTTCAGAAATATGCGTCACTCTTTCTGATGCCGCTAGAGTTGAGTTTTGAATTCGTATATTGTTTTTATATCAGTGGTTGAATGAAAGAATGCACACTTGTGCTTTGTGTTCTTTGAGTGCTTGTTTAAAACTGTACCCTTCATTTAAATGTTTGTTTAGGATCACGCCCATCAAGTCAATTACTTCCATTTCCTGTGTGTGTGTGTGTGTGTGTGTGTGTGTGTGTGTGTGTGTGTGTGTGTGTGTGTGTGTGCGTGTGTGTGTGCGTGTGTGTGTGCGTGTGTGTGCATGTGCACCAAGACAGCGCTAAGAAATCTGCTTTATTTTCCCGGAAAAATGTGCATATACAGTACTTGTATCTGCATAGCCAGCCTGTGTGTGAAATACAGAAGTTACATTCTTCTTAACATCCATGTTGAGTTCTGTTAACTGTCCACAGTTGAACCTGACACAGAAGATAATATAGTTTCATCAATAAGAAACTGGAAATATTCTTTTCAAACCAGTTACATAATGTTAGGAGTCAAGTTAACTGAACTGTTAACGATAGTTTGCTAAGATTTAAGAGGAGATAAGTGACGAGTTTTCTACATACAGCCCAGTCATTCCTAAATTACATGTATTTTTCTGTAATAATGGTGTACTGGTATCTATGTGTGTATGTAAAGATGTGAATGAGTGGTAAAATATAATGTATTAAGCAGTACAGTATGACTACCACTGAGTGCTGTATGTTTGTCTGAGTTCTTCAGAGCTTTGAGCTGCGCACTTTAGCATCAAACCTCTGCTCAGTTTTATCACCTTCCACTCTTCTGCTCTTTCCACTCCTCCTCCATTCAAATACTTTTACTACTATAATATACGTCATTCATTCTCTTTTAAACCTGTTAACTCATGACTGCAAAAAACAACAGCTAATCTGAGGCTCTAAACTATGGACCGCAGTCAGATAAATCACTGGATGCCTCCATAGCAGTCCGGTCATCGGACACCAGGGCAGAGCAGGCGAGTCTGGCCGTGAATTCTGTCTTCAGCAAAACCCCAAAATTTTTAGATGGAGACAATATTGTTTAGCCCCGAATGGAACACTGACAATACCAGCCAGTAAAGTGATGTTTTGGGATCCAAATAGTCTGCTGACTCATCGAGATGTCAGGTTTCAACGGCTTGAAATGTCGAATCAGGCCTCTGCTGCTTATGTGGATCCATGCTGACCTGGAACTGAACACCACTAACAGGACATCCGATGGCAGAGTGTCAGGCAGACAGCAGCTGAGGAGCGTCCCTGCTGGCATTCCTGGGATAACGCGGGAATAAAACAGAGCTCAGAGTGAAAGTCCCAAAACTCTTGACCTGTTGAGATGGCTGATGGTGGCCCACCTTCCCTCTGGGTAGTCTGCTGAATCACACACATTTGCTGTCCCCTTTTTGGGATGCTAATTCAGTTATGATGTCAAAGACACCTTCTGTGTTACAGGAACAAAACTTTGCAAAAGAATGAAGCAGCCTCTTATGCCACTGGATAACCATTAACAGCACAGAAAACAATTTTCCAACAAAGCTGCTGTTTAAAATTCCAAACACCAATCTTTGGTTTCCTGTTATTGTTTGTGACATTTTTCTTCTTCTTCAGTGAAATAATCAGCTTGGAGCAAATGAAGCCTGTCACGTCTGTTGCTACCATTTATACAGCTGCCCAGGTCCTTCCTCGTGGCATGTATTTCCTGGCCAAACACTTGTGAACATTTTTGTGTGTGTGCGGCATGTTTGTGTGTTTTTAGAGTGTGTTTCGTGTATGAAAAGAGATCCTTGTTTGGGTGAGAGGGTGCTTTGGGTTGTAGAGAACATGTAGAGTGTGTGAAAGAGAGAGTCAGAGAGAGAAAGTGTGTGTGTGTGTGTGTGTGTGTGTGTGAGAGAGAGAGAGAGACACGGGGAGGGGAAGACCGCCTCTCACATCTGGCTCGCCTTGTCAGACATCCACACACATGCAGAAGTTATGTTGCAACAATTCGCCCCTCGAACCTCGGCCGACTGCACATGACGTGGGGGCGGTGGGGAGGGGGGCTTGAGTGAGGAGACGCTGGATGAAATATCGTTGTAGTGTAGTGTCGGATCTCCTCCGCCTCGGCTGGTGCAGGAGGTGACGCAGCCAGAGAGGAGCTGCGGACCAGGTGAAGCGGTGACGATCATTGCGGCAGCCGCTCTAGACGCAGCCGGGGCGCGCTCCCTCCGTCGATCCCTCCCCTCTCTTTCCCTGCATCTCCTCGCCGGTACCGCTCACAGTGGACTGAGGAATAACGCGTGTTGACGGACCACCGGTGGACTATGAGTCTGTGCGCGCCGCAATGACAACCCAGCGCAAGACCGCCAAGCTACAGCTGCGGCGGTCGATCAGCGAGCAGCTGCGGGACTCCACGTCCAAGGCTTGGGATCTGCTGTGGAGGAATGTCCGGGAGAGACGGCTGGCAGGTTAGAGAAGCGGCACAAGTGAAACTTATCTGAGCAGGCGGGATATATGGGTCTTATTGTGACTGACACAGCTCTGGATCTATTTCAGGGAGCCTTGATTAAAAATGAAACATGGAAATTAATGTCTGATTGTGTCTCTTCCGTGGAGCTCAATATTCGATTTTATCTCATCAGACTACAAGATATTTTAACTGAAATCATATTATTAGTCTATATACACCATCGGTCTGTCACGCGCAGCGCGCTCCCTGATATTTTGGGAAGGTCATTGTCAAATTTAGTGCTCAAAACAGCACAGGCATGTGTTGGGGGAAAGGAATCCAGTCGGGGTCTCAGATGCTGATCTGTCAGCATTTAATGTTCTGATCTGGAGGAGAAGGGTTTGTTTTTCTAATTTCCAGAAAGCAAAAGAAGTTTAATACTTAAGATTTCATATCAGGATGAAATAATCCTGAGTGTGCGCCAATGCAGCAAGTTTGGAGGGTCAGTCGGTTTGCTCCATATTTACAGTGGCCTGGATGGTGTCTCTCTCTCTCTCTGTCTCTCTCTCTCTCTCTCTCAACGGTGTGCAGAGAGAGAGAGAGAGAGAGAGAGAGAGATGCAACTTGGTTTAATGGAATTACAGAGACGTGCACCTCTTAAGAAAATTAAACATCAGCATCCCCACAAACCACCACCAGGCCGTGATGCTGGTGGTCCTCTCAGACACACAGACAGATGCTTAGAAATTAATCATTTTCAATAAAATGTTATCGAGGATGAGGAATTTTGCTTGGGTGTGCTTTGGGCTACACAATCAATCTAAAATCATCATGATGGTGGAATGAAGCTTCAGAGAGCACCTGCTGCCCCAGTAATCCTCTTCCCTCTGATTTCTCACCCCTTCATCCTGTCCTCCAGCAAAACCAACCCCCACCCCCACTGCTTAACCCATCAGACACACAGTCCACATCTGTTTAGATCAAATTTGGACATGGGGGGGATCCTCAAAATGTTCACATCTGGTCTTATTGTTATGTTACTATTCCTTTCCCACTGCGGTGGGATGTTGCTCGAGGATGTTTGTTTTGTTGCTTAGAAAAAAATGTCTGAAAGTCATTTAGTTTGTTGCATTTGTCAGAGGCAGAGGTCACATGTTGAGCAGAAACTGTAAATGAGCTGAATGTTTTTGTTTGATGACGTAAATACAATTGCATTTATTACAAACAACTGAAGAAATCCTGGACAATAGAGGACAAAAGCACAAAGCATAAAGCATCGTTGATGCACAAGAGAAAGTTGCCAAATGCTTTTCAAGCGCATACATCTGTCATTTGAAGTAAGAGATGAAAACAATGCACTAAACTGGACAGAATCATGCTGGAAGTGTCTAAATGTTAAAATCAATTTATGATTCCATGAAATCATTGGTCGGTTTGTGTGTGAAAACAAAGCATATAATGGCACCTGGATTTAGTTGTAATCCTGCAGATTTTGAGGTTAGTGGGGGTCGGCTCTCGCTTTGCGTGTGGGATTTGTGGGTTTTAGTTCCTTTGCTTTGTGTGTGTGTGTGTGAGTGTGTGTGTATGTTTGGAGGGATTGTTAGAAAACACAGATAAATGCATTGTTCAAGTAACTTGATTTCTGTACGTATAGAATCCACTTGTATCTGTGCCCACAACTTTCCTGTAAATATTTCAGAGATTTGTCGAACTATCAGGTTTTATGACGAGTGCCTTAATCAATTTTCGTGTCTCCAAATTCATTTCAGTAAAATAAAGGTTAAACTTCTCGCTATGTTAGACCGCGTCAAAGGTGTTACCAGCAATCCTCAGCTCTAGCCGTGATCTCCGTGTCAGTGAGGTGCATTTGTTACCAAGCTATACACTATGCAGCCGCGGGCTCCAAAAATATTCTGCCCTTTCTATACCTACAGTAGATGACAAGGCTCACGTTACAGTAATTGCAACAAACACGACTCTTCCAGCTGCACGTACCAGATGAATAAAGGACATAGCATAAACTGAGCCGAAGAGATTTGTGTTACACAACATAGCTGGGACCAGGGTAGGGTGCTCAGTTTTTGGCTGTCAGGTTTTTTTACCGCTCATCTAGAACTATCTATGTTGCAATGATGATTTAGACAGCAATTGATAAGGAAGTGGGAGCCAAAAAGGCGTTGCTAGCCTAGTTAGCTCTGCGGCATTCTTGACTATTAAATAAAGCAAGCTCGAACTCTCAACAATAAATTAGATCCAGAATACCATCCAAACTTTTTTTCATCCAACCATTTTCCACTGACTCGAGGAATTTAATCCAAATTCATGTCTGACATGTCCAGAAATAGCTGTTATCCAGCCAATGGCCTGGAACAATCTGGATCTATAATTTGATCCAGATCACCTCTGAATCCCTTATTCCATGTCGGGTTACGTATCCTTCCACCAAACTTCATCATAATCAGTACATTGGTTTGTAAAATATGCTGCTGACAACAAACCAGCAAACATGGCAGTGATGACATGTTGTGTGTTTGACAGATTGCGTCTTTCTTTCCTCAGACCTGTGTTTCAATATGTTTGCAGACCTCTGTTTTGCAGCTCTAAACTACACAACATGCTAATGAATGACTTTGTCTTATCTGTAGATTATCAGATGGGGATTTTTTTAAAGGATGGATTTAACAATCGTATTGATGTGTTTTTAGTTTACCTTATAGTCTCATTTCAGGTCATTTCAAATCATTCTTAGAGCCTCACACATGGGTTATTGGCTTGATCTAAGACTGTAAATTAAGATTAGAAGGGAATAATAAAGCACAACGTCACACTTAAATGGATGAGGAAGCAACTAGAAATATAGATCCCCCCAAAGAAGCTGCCAGGATGTAGAACATGAGCATCATCACATCTGTCCATTGTTTCAATCCTATGATACGCAGCTTCTTATATTTTCTCAGGATAGTGTCTATTATTTAGGCACTGCTAATGGGTCATTTCTTTGATCAGGTTTTAATAAACAACCATATTTAAGAGACTGAAAGGCTTTGGAGGGCATCCTACAGTGAGCCATTTCTAACCTCACATCATAGATAGAACCATCCCTTCATATTGGATTTTTAAAAATATTTGCTCAAGTTCCCACCTACTGCATTCCCGCCCTCGTCATCTCTACTGACAGAAAGCTGATTTTTTTCCCTCCGTATCATATTTTTGTCCTTAGCATCTGAGTAATGCATATTTCCCTACTGACTGGTTACTACATCCTGTTCCTGTAGCCTGCGTAGTTATTTACCTCCAGTGTAACTGTATCAGCTCCACTCAATGTTCTAATGTTTGCATAGTGCTGATTTTATTTTCAGCTGTGAGAAATACAGTAGTTGTAATCGTTTTCTGTTGTGTTGCCTCCAGAGGGCAGTCTAATCTAATCCAATCACAGATTAAATAATTCAGAACTTCACTGGCTTTGATTTGATTTGTGAGGGTTTCAGAATGTATTGCATGTGTGTATGAGACAGGCCTGTTTTGGTGTGTGTGTGTGTGTGTGTGTGTGTGTGTGTGTGTGTGTGTGTGTGTGTGTGTGTGTGTGTGTGTGTGTGCGCGCGCGCATTTGTGCTTGGATGTAAAATAATACAGTGGATTTTTAACTTTGTTAGACCTTTACATGAAATATATTATGATAATTATTTTTAATATTAAGGTGGTCAGGAATGCATGATGCCAATATATGTCCTGACTAAGAGTGTAAGAGTGCAAATGTGTGTGTGCTTGTGTGTGAGACTGCTGAAATTAAATTGACTTTCCTATGACCTACTTTTCACATGCACACCCGTCCCACTTGTACCCCCTGCCTGTTACCTCCCCAAAATGAGTTAAAATGGTCTCATATCCTCTCTAGTTTAGGCAAATCTGGGCGCTGCTAAACTAGGTCAGAGACTGCATTCCATACATTTATCTGTTAACGTGAAGACGGCGTGGCATCACTCACTCACATGTTTCAGAGTTTCGTGGTGATACGGCTACACAACATTTCTCACAAGATTGGAATGTACCTATGTGCCGGATCGAATTTGGGAAGTGGCTTGAACTTGATTGTGTGTATTTAGGGAATATTTGTCAATGGGATACTCAGAATTAGTAACTGTTGCTTTGCTCCTACACACACATTCCTCAGCACAGTCTCATACACACATTGCATACTCTCTATTGTCCTGCCCTTTCCCATTTCACTTTGGGATGTGGCCACTGGGAAAGTGCTCTTCTCGTGCCTGAGGCATGTTCCACATTGAGTCTTTGGCACATCTTTAGGGAGCAGGGCAGTGTTCTCTGAGACCATTGGCTGATGGTCATGTGACCAACGGAAAAACCTTGTGGAGGCAAGACTCTTTCTCCCATCCCATTTGAGAATCAGCATGTGTATGTTAGGAGGGCTGAGTCAGGTGGTGTGATGAAGCCTGTGTGTTTGTTCCACTGCAGTGAGTTGAAGGGAGGAGGCAGCAGCAGGCGGGTTGGGAGCTGATTAGGCTTCCAGTGAGGGCATGTAAGAGGCAGGAATTCAGGAGGAGTGCTGGAACAACAAGTCATCAAGGCAAGAGTGAGGAAGACTTAGTGAGGGTCAGGTTGTTTGGCTGTGGGCATCAGGGTCACCATTATGGATGTGGACGCTGCAGTGAATATGGACAGAATGGCTGGCTCAGCAGGAGAAAGTGCACACAGAACAATAGTAAATAACAATTTGAACTCAATGGAAACTGTCCAAGATAAAGACCCTGCAAGTCCAACCATTGCTGACGGCGAGAACAGCACAGACAGTGCTGACCTCACAGACAGCAGGAGGATAGAAATCGATGAGCACATGGATCAAAGTGCCAAAGGTGAAGGGAGGAACTGTGACAGTGACAGTGACAGTGACAGTGGCAGCAGCACTGAGACGACCTGCCTTGAGGTCATGACACCTGATGGACAGGACTTCTACCTGAGGCTGGGCGATACCCCTCGACGGCGGTCGGCACTACGCCTCTCACGCATCATTGCCCGTCGACAGCTGCTCCGGAGGCTGGCACAAGGTAGAAATGAGGAGAGCTGGCTGTCAGTTACTGTCTGAATTTGAGAATGGCTGCATTTCTGTCTCAAAAGAAAAGGTATGAAGTTAGTTTGATGTCTGCAAACTGAACAAACCTTATCTAGGAGATGGAGGTTCGTCCTAGGTGAAGTTACTATGACATTGACTCTGCAGAATAGAACTGATGACAACTTTAGATCATTTAAACCCAAGTGCTTTTTGGTCATTGTAAACTAATGTAGAGCGTATTTCCCTCAAATTCGTCCATTCGGAGGAATCAGATTATGTAAGTTCCAACAAAGTAAGCTTTGATACAGAGAGAACACGTGAAGGAAGATTCATGTGACATCATGTCATATCTGCTGAGAATGTTATCAAGGTTTTATTTATGTCAAGGGAAGGAAATGTCAGATTAACATTCGATTTTTAGGTCTTATGGTGATCTTTTTCACTCACTGAATTAATCAACGCTCAGGATAACACCAAGACGTAGAAGAATTTGATTGACGTATAATTCTGTACAATATCAGAAATATGCCTGAGTGGAATTTCAATTTCAACTCGGTGTTTCTGTTGTTATTCATTTGTCACAGTTTGATTTATTCTTTAGCTCCTTATTTCTCCTACAAAAGGTCTGTTATCTCTAAAATAAGAAGTTGATTTATGTCTGCTGAGATGAAGCAGATTGCTGTCAGCAGCAAATGTCTCTTTTGGGAGTTTCGATAAGATCAAACAACAACACCAGAGTTGACAAAAATGACACAAAAAAAAACAGTTTTAAGAAGTAGCTATACCCTTTATTCATAGTTAAGTGCTCACACATGCGAGTTGCCAACACTCCCGCATTCTGGATCTGCTCAGTTTGACGTATTAAGCTGCTTCTCCTCCAAAAATGTCTTTCATAAATCTGCAACAAGTCAAAACAAACCCTCAAGGATTGCACTGTTATTATTTCTGTCTATGTCCTCCCTGCCTTACTTGTGAGCTTTTGTATTCCATCGTTACTTCCTCAACTTCCTGTCACATGATTCATGTTTCCCGGGGAGTAAACAAAACATTCCCGGTGTTCATGAAGATTTGTAAGAGGAAAGGCTTTGGTTTGTTCCAGCAGCTCCTCTCAGTGTGTGTTGGGTTCAATGTAGAGGATGTTTTACTGTATCCAGCTTCAGCTAATGATTGAGAAAAGAAGCTGTTGGAGAAGCCAGAATTAGACGATGCTTGGTATGTTGTCGACTAAAAATGTGAAGCGCCAGCTGTTTCGCTTCTTATCAGCCGGAAGTCGTGTGCGCGCCTTTTTTTTCTTTTTTCTTTGGTTTGGTTTGTTCTGAATCTCCATGACACATAACTCCTTCACCTGAGGGTACAGAAACGTGTTAGGGCTGGTGTTTTCTTTTATTTCCCCGTCTCTGCTGATAGATTTGCCTCTGCGAGCCAAATCTTGCGTGAAGCGTTTAAAAAAGAGAGAGAGAGAGATATGTGGAGGAGAGTGAGTACGAGAGATGACAAGGTGAGGAATGTAGATGGAGGAGCAAGTTTATGCCTGACTCAAACTATTACTCCCTGCCTTTTATCCTGCACAAGTTCAATCACACACTCTCTCCGTTCACATACCAGTTGCATACTCACTCAGCAGCTGTTTCGACTGGAACTTAAATAAAAAGAACAACCTGAAATAAGCCCTTCCAAGCATTAATCACATAGCCTACAAACTCGACAGACGGGCAACGTAGGTCAAATAATTGTGTTTCTGTTCGTGTTATACTTTATGTACAGTTCCTGCTCAATAGCTCAGGGTAGACAGGTAGTTAGCTGGAGAACGCGGTGTGCTTTGGAAATTTTTCCCTCAGGAGGCTGTGGAGACCAAAATATGGGTGAAAAGAACTCAAACTGATAATAGACACTTTCCCTCGAAGCCACTTTGACGTGCCACAGCAGGTAAACACTGGTGTAATTAATGAGATTCATTATTGCAGCGAGACAGGAGGCACACTAGCAGGACCCCGGCCCACCTAAATGGAACAAGGCCATAATTATTTCTTTTTTTAACACCCGCTGACCCTCCAATGACATGTCAAAATGCCCTCTGTGTTTGTATCCTCCCTATGTATCAAAATATGAGTCTCAGGTTTGTGGGATATGAACCATATGCTTGCGCCAAAATGGAGGTTCTCTGTTTAGTTTACTTTTTGCACAGATCGCTACAGTTTTTGGAGTATTATGTATGAAAAAGAAGACTTGGATTATTCTGGAGGAAGCGACTGAGAGTTTTGCTTTTGTTAGAAGTGAGTCTCAATTCCTGCAAGATCATAATGTACAGCTGCCGTTTTCTAAAAAAAAAAAAAAAAAAACGTTTAAGTGTTTGTCACGTTCCATTGCAAGTGACCTTCCAAAGTGGAAACACTAACGGCATAAATAGTATATATAGGCTGTTAGTGTATAATATGATATGCAATAAATATTTATGATGAAATTTCACCCCCCAACCACCAAAACAGTTCTGATGCTCCGTGGCCTAGATTCTCAAAGTCTCTCAAACCCTTCCAGAGGGATGATCACAACTGCTCATTAAAATTTGATGTCATTCGCAGATATGATGATAGTAAAGGCAGCTGATATTTTCAGTTAGGAGGTCACTTCCTCGAGTGAACTCTCAGAGCGATCGGTCGACCAGTTTATCAGTGAAATTAGTAGAATGTTGTCTGTTTCTCACCCCTGCTGATACTGATACAACACAAGGCTGCCCTGATTCCTTTCAGGCAGTTGACGATAAATAACTGACGTTACAGATGAAGTGCAGCACATATACTCATAGGCACCTTATATTGTTCCTTCCTGTCAAGTCACATCATAAATGGATATACTATAAAATGCTGTATCCCATCATTGCAACACCCTCTGCTGGAGAAAAAGTGGCATAACCGAGTAGGCAGCTTCACTCTGGAGCAAGGGTGCCCAAACATTTTGCCTTGGAGGGCGAAAACTGAAACTCGGCGGTGGGCCGAGGGTCAAATGCAAACATTGTGTTGTAATATTTTGTCTGAGTATCACTTGCTCTCTTTTCTTTGGTACTTCACTCATGCCAAAGTGTTACTCTGTGCCTGATGAAATGATGAAAAGATAATCAAGTATAAGTAAGTATATATCTGACAAATCAGAAAAGCACTTCACACCGCAAAATAGAAGAAATATTGCCATTATTAGGTCTGTTGCTACTCCCGTCATTCATATTGGGATTCTTTATTTGGCGGGACGAATCAAACCTTTTTCTAAATCCAAATTTGTGGGCACCGCTTTGGGCAGCCCTGCTCTTTAGTCACCTCGTACTGTTTTTCTTCACCGGTTAACTTCTAAAAGTCCTGGTGCTTCATTGATGTTTAAACTTGTCTTGTAGCAACGATAGTAACCGACAGGAGACTCTGCTCCTGAACCTGCACTGATTTCCTGCCAGTGTTCATAGGATTTTTCTCCCCCCAGTACATTCCTGGGGGCTGGACATCATCACATATGAACCATATGGGACAGAGTAGACATATGCATCTTTAATGGTCCTCCCTCTTTTTCTTCCTCCATCTCATCCATCACTTCTCCTCTGCTTTCTTCACTATTTGTTGAGACCCTTAAACATGAGGGACTAAGTGTTTTAGCTGATGTGAGAATATGGCTGCTTTCCAGGCATTGCGTGTGTGTGTGTGTGTGTGTGTGTGTGTGTGTGTGTGTGTGTGGGCTGTGTGTCAGTTTATGCCTGTACAGCTTTACAAAGTGTAATTTATCTCCCCATTTTATTTAAATAAACAGCCCTCAGTTTTACAAAAATAACCCAACACTGTGTTACTGCTCATTATCCATCTGTGTGCCTCGGTCTGATCCCAGCTGAGTACCACTGACATATTAAGTCCAGGAACTTCCTGTTGCTGTTCTTAGCTCACATGCCGCTCTGGACGCATGGGAAATTCAGGGCAGGAAATGATGTCATGCAAGGCAATTCGGGGTCCTTGAGACCCAGTGTGAGGCAGCTATAACACTGAGAAAAGACAGTCAGAAAGCTAAGGTGGTTGGACTTTTACTCAGAAAGAAAGATAAAAGAAAGGAAATGAAAGGCGGAGGAGAGAAAGGCACACTTGCAGAGAGAATGCTGTGAGGACATTGGGGTGCTTGTATTATGTGTATTATGTAACCTTGGTGGCATTCTTGTTATGTAAGGAATTACCTTACAGCCCCTTTGTCCCACACATGGACGTCCACTCACACACACACCCACTCCACTCTGTGTTGGATGCACACACACACTCACGCACATACCATCTGTCTACCTTCCCTGCTGTTGTTCGAGTGGCTTGCTGCCTGTTGTCATATATTCTACTCAGCAGGAATGTGGCGACGTGGAATAGACCTGAGGAAAAGCACAGCAGGCAGCTTGGATTAGCTCTATCTGACTGTGTACATGTGTGTGTTTTGTGGCCCTCTAATAACATGTTTGTGCACTAATTAATCTCTTGATTAAATCCTGCACAGATGAATAGCCTTGCTTTGTTCCCACGCTGACAGAAGCGTCACCACTTGGCACCCTTGCAAACAACTACAAATACACAGCCAATTACGCATTCACAAACAGTATAATGAAGCACTTCTTCAAACAACTACAACCGCCGGGCAGCACTGCAACTTTATAACTGTTCATTACTTTTTAGGGTTTGCTGCAAAAGCAAGTATCTGATAAATTGTTGTTACCAAGGAGGTCATGTAGTCTGTCTAAAAAAATCTATGAGGCCCGTTTAGTCATAGCGCTACCTGATGGCAAAAAGAAGTTACATGCTGCTTTTACATTTGGATGTACTTTACCCAGGTGGTCAACCATCTCAGTTGCAATGCCGAAAGAACTTGTGGATGAGTTACTGTGTAACGACTTTTCCTCAAGCAGTGATATTAAAGTGGTAGTCCACCATGAACGAGGAAACTGTCACAGCTGGACTCACATGCTCAGATCTTTTCCAAACTTCACGTTTGATTGCAATCCTGGCCTGAAGACATCATAAGCCCGGTGTAACAAACCATTAGATTTACACCAAAATTACACCTCTCAGTCAGACGTTACAGCACATAATGTATATATGATATAATACTTTATTGTATATGCTCACACTGAAATTTGTCTTGCGACTCAGCAGCCTTGTACGCAAACACATATACACACACTTGACGTAACAAAGAGAACAAAAACAAGATTACATACATAAAAACCTAAAGTCAAGAGCGATGTCCATCACTTAGCCTACTCTTGGCTAAACTCCTGGTTAAGCCTCAAAATTGACAGATGGACAAAGGACCTCTTTAGTCTGACATTATTGTATTTTGGGACTTTGTACCTTTTTCCTGAAGGCAGCAATCTATATTCTCCATACAAAATATGTCCAGTGTTTGTAGTGATATTCCTTGCCAATCTTGGAACGCTGCTATCATACGTAGATGTAAACAGCTTCAGAAGTGGTTGTCGAAACAATCTTTGAACAAATGTTCAGTCATTGCAGCAGTTGCGACTTTGAGGCTACAGACAAACATCCATACCAGGTGGTACTACAATAATGAAGAACAGTTATAATAACAGAACTGAAAACCAGAGGAAGAATCCGTCTACTAGCACCAAAAGGTCTTAGACGGTGAAGGAAATAGCTTCTTTGCTTTGTTTTCTTACCCACTGACTCAATCTGATCTGTCCATGACAGAAGATGGTCTATTACTACTCCGAGGTATATGTACCAACATACCTGGTGATCTGTTCACCATGAATAGTAATGGGGGGGGATCTGTGTATCTTTATTGGTTCACCAAATAAAATCCCTTCAGTCTTTTATTGTGTTAATGATGAGAGCACCACCCTATTTACTCTGTTGGTGCAGTATAGTAAGTTTATGTTCTCTATTGCCACCTAGTGGATGTGAAAATTAATATTTGCATCACAGTGTGTCCATAAGGGGCGGCACGGTGGTGCAGCGGTCAGCACTGTGTCCTCACAGCAAGGAGGTTCTTGGTTCGAGTCCCAGCTCCAGCACGAGATCTTTCTGTGTGGAGTCTGCATGTTCTCCCTGTTCCTGTGTGGGTTCTCTCTGGTACTCCAGCTTCCTCCCACAGTCCAAAGACATCAAGAGGGGACGAGGCTGATTAATACTCTAAATTGACCGTAGGTGTGGCTGTGAATGTGAATGGTTGTCTGTCTCTATGTGTTGGCCCTGTGATGGACTGGCAACCCATCTCTAGGTTTCACCACCCTCTAGTCCACACTAGTAGGTGCACAGGGTGCGTGGGGCCACCCATCCCAGCTTGCAGCTGTAATTAGAGTTCAAACACCAAACTGCCAGGGGACAAAATAACTATAGCCGAGCAAATATGACTGCAAAAGTACAGTTGTCGAGGCTACAATTTAGGTGCACTCATTGGTATTCGTGACAGGCAGAAGGCATGTGTGGGATGCCCTCAACACCAGAGTTTGATGACACACGCACTTCTACTCTTCTCATGTGGTTTGGTGACAATAAGAGAAATATAGAATTCCACTTGGCTCATCAGTGCTTTACTGTAACATGTCTGGTGGTTTCTATAAAAAGAGTCGATAATGTTTCAGATCTCACATCCAGTAAATAAGCAGCTGGTGTGGTATGTCTTCCTCCCTGTGGTTTTCCCACAGGGTTCGTCCATCCCGGCTGCCCTCCCCACCCCAGCTGTCTGTCCGTCTAATCCATTTTACATTCTCTGACTCACTGGAACATCTGGATTGTACTAAACATTTGCGCTGGCGTGAGTAGTTTATGTGTGTGTGTGTGTGTGTGTGTGTGTGTGTGTGTGTGTGTGTGTGTGTGTGTGAATACACACTGCATTCTCCCACACATTGTTCTGGTCTGCAGTATTGTAGCATAAACCAATAGAAAGAAGCCGAGGTCAGAGTCTCCTAGCTGTCCTGCCAGTAGGTCCAGCTGACATGTGGAGTTAGCGTCCACCAGTCTGTGTGTCTGTGACCTCAGAGACACAGAAACCTCAGAACACCAGCTGGAATTAACCACTTCCTTTATGGATATGATGGGGAAACCGCAACTGTGGAAATGACCAAGAAGGTGTGGAGTTGGTGGCATCGACTGGCTTCTTGTCGAAGGAAAGAGGAAGACAGGATGAAGAGATTTCAGTGAACATGCAGAAGGGATATACAGTTGAAGGAAAATGTGTAGGGAGAGAAAGATAATGAGGGTTGAAGAGCAAGAAGGGTGCAGGAAGAGCATAAAAGTGCATCCAAAGATTGAGAAACGTTTAGCTTAACTTAAAAAAAGGTTAACAACCGATGACAGATTTAGGAAGAGATGAATGTGATGTGTGTAAAGCAAGAAACTACAAGAAGAGTGAGAAAAAGAAGGAAGTCAAGTGAAGCATGAGGCCGTAAAAGTAGAGAGATATTGTATGTGGATCCGAAGAAAGTAGCAAGTGTGCGCGAGAAGGTCGAGAGGAAAATTAGAGGGAAGAGAAAACCTGGGGCTGGAAGAGGGAGGTAGAGTTGTAAACAGAAGAAACGGAAAGGCAGCGAGAAAGGATTGTTGTAACTTGATTGAAAGCTGGGAAGTAGTGGATGGACGTGCCATGGGATGAAGAGGAACATTTACTCTGAACGACAGAGAGAGAAATAGAAGCATGTCATCACCTTAACCATGAGGACTTCAAGTAAGTTTTCAGTGTGTCTGCTTTTTACTCTGCACACAGGAGCGGTAAAGACACGCCGCTCTTTGAAATTTCTCTTTCTGCAAAGTCTATATTCAGCAGGTTACCAACTTTTTTTCCTGATTGGTGCGTGATTTAGAGAGAGGATTGGTCATGCTGAGCATGTTGGCAGAGGGATATAATTGCTGGATTGCGGTGAGAGGATAATTTCCTCTCATCTCTGATGGTGTGGACGGAGGCTTTTTATTGCCCCGCTGAACTTTGTCCAATCTGTTTCTGCGGCGTCTCTGATGTTGGCTGCCAGCTGCTTGAAATGAGAGGATGAGACGAGTGAGGGAGGATAAGATAAGGGCAGAATGTGAAATGATTTAGGAATATTGCTGCTACTGTTCTTTGAGAGTCACATTACAGAGGACAAAGAAGCATTTTTGAAGGTCAAGTTTATGGACTTGAAACAGCTTGTTATCAATTTGGAAAATTTACAGATGTTGATGATTTATTTTCCAAACTAAAATGCCAAACATTCTCTTTTTCTTTTTTATTTGTCTGCAGAAAATGAGCCCCAAATGTCCCAAATCTTCCTCAGTGTCATTTTGGTCATTCCTACACTTGTGCAGACTGTTAATTAAAATGAAACTGGCAGTGTGATTGACATTGACAATATCTGTTTAAATAAGTTTATTTTGAAATGTCCTTATTTATGAATTTCTTCCATCCTTTAGTTGTGTTTTTGTTGTATAATGAACACGTCATTGCCTTCCAACTTCTCACGAACATCTTATATATGTAGGTGTAAATGTGTGAATACATATATCTATATATGCATATGTACGGATAGAAATATTCTGTTTTAAGTTTGTAATATTCGTAAAACTTTTTAAAATTCAAGCGGGGCAATCATTTTTTTTTTTTTTTTTTTTTAGAAAAAGTGGGTCCACACAAATGCTGGCATCATGATCATGCATCTTGTGTTTTTGTCAGCACAAAGGCTTAATCAGCCCCATAAAGAAAATGCACACATACACGCACTCATACACAGACACGTAGACACATGCATTAACAATTTAGTAGGGTCTAAAATGCGAATAATAATGGAAAAAGTAGTAAAACAAATGCCTGTAAATGCCTGCGTGCTGGCAGTGGAGACATATGACGCCAGGCAGGAGTGGCAGTAGAACACACAGATTAATAACTCAAGTAGAAGTACACATTTAAAAAAAAAACAACAAAAAAAAAACGCACCAAAGCGCAACCAGAAGTACTAATTCCAAATATTTTGTAAAGTCTTTCAAAGAAGTGCAGGTATATTAGGTCAGGTGTCTTCCTCGAGGCTCTTAACCTTTTGTAGACGTCTTCTGCTTCTTCCCTCACACATTTTGAAAAGTGGCGTTTAAATGATTTCCTGCCACCTACTTCATGCTGGAGTGTCACCAAGTTATCGGCCCTTTCAACAGAACTCTTGTCTGTTTCTCTTACTGCTGCATTTTTGTCAGTTGCGCATCAAAACTAAAGGAACGAGTTAGGAGAAAAAGTAAAGAGAGGACAGGGCCGACATTTGTGCCAACATGTGGGAAGTAAAAAACAAGTACAGATTCATGAAAAATCTGCTTAAGTACAGTAAGAAAGTATTTGTTCCACATCATTTCCCATCTCTGGTGCCACGTCTCTTTAAGAAATGGTTGCTTTAACAGCTGAGGTGTAACCACTGGTGTATCTGAGTGGATAATATTTGAAAACACATACGATTTTTTTTTTTTTAACCGTGCTAAGTATTTCCTTTGTCCTCTCGAGATAATGTGTGTCTATTGCTGGCTAACTTCCAGCTTTTCCAAACTCTTCATTCCAGTGAATTCCCAGAGCAAATTTCAATTCTCTGAGATGTTCCTCCCCCATATGCTAAAAAATGATGGGAAAACCAGACAAAGACAATGTCATGCTCGTTATGTTTGTGTTCATCTTTTGGATATTTAAGGAGGAAACCATTTAAAGTTACATCAAGTTAAGCATGTAAAAAGACGTAAGTCAACATAATTTGACAGCAATTCCGAGACGGAAGTTGAATCCTGAAGGGACTTTCCATATGATGAGATTATATAAGATCATTGGAGCCAGACTCTTTGAACCCACTGTAGCAAGTAGAAAATGCTGCTGTCACACACAGAAGGACCGTGAATGCCAAAATATGTTCAGTATGTTTATGTGTAATTCTATTGCTGTTTTTTTTCGTTCCTTACAGAGATTGAAGCTAAGGAGGCGTGTGATTGGCTCAGGGCAGCAGGATTTCCACAGTATGCTCAGCTCTATGAAGGTAACCCACAGGATGAATATATACACATGTATACATACACACACACACACACACACACACATTACATATATATATGTATGTATGTATATATACGCATATGTGTGTGTATATATACATGCACTCAGCCTTTGAACATCTTCCTTCTTTTTTCCATCATCTTCATTTCTCTCTTTCCCTCTCTGACATCCCTCCATCTCCACATCCCTGTCTTCTGGGCCACTGCGGTCTATTTCCAGGCTTCAGTTCCTGTCCAGAGGGAGGGTCATGGGAAAGGCCTTGTTATCACTGCTGGGACTCTCACAGCTTCTCTTTCTCTCTTAACTTTTATTTTTTCTCCCACCTTTCTATTTCCTTCAGCCATTCCTCTTTTCAAAGCCTCCCTTTTTTAAAGCTTTTTGTGACTTCTAATCTGTTAATCTCTCTTTCTTGCTTCTCATTCATTCTCTCCTCATCCTTCGTGTGATGATCATCAGGTCAGTTAAGGCACAAACAGGAAACGGCCCCAGTAATCTAAAAGGGAACGCTTAAAATCCAAGACACACACACACACACACACACACACACACACACACACACACACACACACACACACACACACACACACACACACACTCACTCTTCCTCTCTGAGAAAGCCTGCAGTAATGCTGGGTTATGGATGCTGGCCTCTTGGACTGTGTGGCTGCTCCGGCACACATGCGTGCAGTCTGCCACCACACTCAACAATATAAAGGGCTTGAGTCATTTGGCATGGTGAGGAAACCAGTGTTATTTTAGGCTTAAAAATGTGTGTGTTCTGGGGACGACCTCGTAGTTGAATGTTTTGGACACAGTCCACAAGGGTGCAAATGCCCTGAGGAGTGAGTCCCTGGTTTGATTCTCAGCAAGCCAGACCACATCTCTACCCTGTGTTCCCTGTTTCTCTTCAATCTCGCTCTCAAATAAAAGTCTAAACCACCCCAAAAGAGGTTTAAAATGTGTGGCTGATGAGTCTATCTGGGAGCAGGTGTGCCGTACGTCAGGCCCTTAGAGAAACACCATTTGAATTTTCCTCAGCGGTTCTCATCGTTGTCTCATTCACGCACACACTCGTGCTGTGCTCACTGCTGGCTCCTGTCAGTCATTAACTAACAGGACTATCTCACTTCCAGATTCCCAGTTTCCAATTGATATTTCCTCGGTGAAAAGGGACCATGACTTCTTGGACCGGGATCTGGTGGAGCCTCTGTCACGGTAGGATTCCTGCATCTGTTTTGTTGTTGTTGTTGTGATTTTTTTTGGTCTCTAGCTTTTCGTTAGGCACCAAAATCACCCCCCCCCCCCTTACCCCCCTTGGTCCTGTGTTCCTGTGGCCTGGTGCTAACCGCTAATCATTAGATGTCTGACCCTGACTCATAATGAACTCCCCATCCCTGCCTCCTACTCAGACACCCAGGCTTTGATCTGGCCACTTCCCCTCCCCTCTGCCACACTCTGATCTCCCATTCAAAGAGCAGAGACCCTCAGGGGGTGCAGCAGGGGGAGTGGGGGTGGGCGGGTGGGGGGCACCTGAAGGTAATGGGAAAGGAGTGAGGAGATGGCAGCAGAGTCTACCAGATGGCTTTGAGTGTTTTTAAGCACATCTCAGCTATGATCTATTTTTCACATCTCTTATTGATTGAAGTTTTCCCTGCGTACCCTCATACTTTCACCCAGGATTACCTTGTTCTCCCCCTCTGCTCAACCCCACCCCCTCCAATGCTCATGGGAGAGGGAGGGTGTGGTAATTATAACGTTGGTGACAGCTATATTGTGCCCGAATACACATCAGACCCCCTGAGTATCATTGCGGCAGCCGTAAAACACACACATAATGAGCTCTCGCTTGTTCAGCTCCTCACAGAACTGTGTTAGATCATGTACTCGTGTTTGAAGTATTACTCTATACACGTTATTACTCTATACACGCCCAGATTTCCTCTTGTGTTCATTGCTTCTATTGTTGTCTCATGTTACCTCTGTATTCCATGCTTACTTATTTATTACATTCTAGATGCTTTATTTTTGATATTAATTTCCTCATTTTTGGACAAATGATAGATTTTTCTTATCTTATTACAATTTGTATCCTCAAATATTGTTTGTATCAGCCTGCAGTAGAAAAACTGACTGCAGAGACTTCCACAATGGCTCCCTCTGTGCGTTTCCAATGTGAATATTTACTTCAAGTGAGAGAGTTTCTTCAGAGGAAGTGTTTCTATGCCTCTATAAAGCACTTTGAATTGCTTTGTGTTTAACGTTGCTTTGCCTCACCTATTGGGTGCATGACTTAAAGGGACTTTTTAGTGAGATTACCCACAGTGCCGAGTATGAGGGGAGGAGCAGAGAGGGTTTCGGGGGAGATGGACTCCTCGAGGGGGTGAGGATCAGTCTCAGTGGAGAGAAAGAGAAGAACAAGGGAAGGGAAAGGGGCATGAAGAATGTGGGAGGCAAGAAATGGAAGATGAAAAGGCACGTCAGAGAGTGAGGGATCAGACTGAGAGGGAAAAGAAGACAATGGGTGTCTGAAGTAAGAGATAATACTGTGAAAATAACAGTTGAGTATATCCAGCCAGCATATTTGACAGACTGTGTGAATGTGTGTGTGTGTGTGTGTGTGTGTGTGTGTTACAGACGACTAAATACTCTGAACAAGTGTGCCTCCATGAAACTGGATGTCAGCCACCCCAAGAAAAAAGTAAGATATCTGTTTGTATGTCACCTATCATGTGTTGGCTGGAGTCATTGTTTTGGCGGCAATATCTGCGTAGAACAAGGAATAGTTTGATTTTGTATTTCAGGGTATTTAAAATGTGTTCACACACTTGTGTTCAAATGTGAAGTGGATTCAAGTGCTTTCATCCACAGTTTCCCCCTTCATAGTACACTATAGCAGGGCTGACCATCATGGGGGTCAGGACCCAGTGGGGGGTCTCAAGATCATTTCTGGAAACCAAAAATATCCCCCCCAAAAAATCATGAAAAATTCTAAAGGTGAAAAAAAAAAAAGTAATGTGAAAAAGAATTAAATCAATTTAAATTTGTGTGTGTGTGTGTGTGTCGGCTTTGAGCTTCTGCTCACTTATGCGTGCCTGTGTGTGTGTGTGTGTGTGTGTGTGTGTGTGTGTGTGTGTGTGTGTGTGTGTGTGTGTGTGTGTGTGTGTGTGTGTGTGAGTACTCTTTCAACACCTCTGGGTAAAGTGATCTTTCTTATGACTCTGGCACTTTTATTTTGGGGGTCCAAAGCTAGAAGAGTTTGGGAGCTCTTGCTCAAAGGACACCTGGATGTGCGTGAAAATCCTGTTGAAATCTCAACTCATGCTAATATTCAAATAGACCCTTTTATAAGCCTCTGTGAGGACAAAACCCTCCATGGAAGTGAACTATATTGTGCTGATCACTCACCAGAGACAAATAATTGTTTTATTCTGCCTCGCAGTAGCGAATCTTTGATGGATTCCACATAGAAATTCAATATATATCAATTTTTTCTTCAGTTCATAATCAGGAGGTGTGTTTAGAAAATGATCAAGTAAAAAAAATGTTTCCGCCTACAGGGCGATGACTCCGACGAAGATGACCCTCTGGCTATCAGTAAACGCTGGACATTTGAGTGGACCAGCCGACGCTGGTCTCGCCTGCAAGACTTTCTGTTGGACAGCACCAACGAAAGCAGCCCGACAGGTCAGGGGGAGGGTCTTCACAGCACGGTGAGCAGCGAGAGTGTGCTGACAGACCTGAGCGAGCAGGAGATCACCGAGATCTCCTCCCTCCACAGTGAGGACTCCGCCTCCACTATGCCTGACTCCATATCAATGGCATCCCTCTCCGCTTCCTACCAACCTCCCAGGGAGCTTCCACACTACAACTCGCTGCCAATTAAGAGTGGTCGCCATGGGCAAGGAGGGCGGAGTAAAGCCAAGGAGTTTTTGCGACGAATGGAAAACATGCGTACTTGGGGTCCTTCGACGAGGCGGAAAAGCTCAAATCGTAGGCCGCCAATGGTCATCAGTGGACCGGTGTTACAGGGGGAGGAGCCTATGGCACTGCAGATGCTCCAGTGTACCCCTATAAGCCAATTAGAACATATCTCCAAACAAAACCACCAAAGTGATGGTGATGCATCATCTGTTGGTCTTAATAATGATTGTAAAGACCAGTCAGCAATGAATGTAAGTCCCATCAATGAGAAAGTGGCGGCCAATGTGAAGGAGCGTAAAAAAGCCCGAACTGCCAACAAGAGAAGCAGTATGTATCTGGAGGATATGGAGCTGCCTTCTCAGGGTAAGAGGACTGAGGGACAGAGCCAGTTTGGGAGGAACCAGTTTTATTCATATGAAAACCTCCTCATTCACATCCCCAAAGATCACAAGCCAGGAACCTTTCCAAAAGCTCTGTCCATTGAAAGCCTGGCGCCTTCCCCTGGTGACAAGAACTGTGTCGCCACAATGCAGTCCCAAACTTCTCCATCCAATAACCACCTCGCTGAGCACTGGTCTGGTAAACCACTGTCCAAGCCCTGTCCAGGAGCTCCTAGGGGCAGCAGGGTGAGTGTTTATGACAACGTCCCGGGCTCCCACCTGTACGCCAGCACAGGAGACCTGCTGGACTTAGAGAAGGAAGATAATCTCTTCCCACACCTAGATGATATCATCCAGCATGTCAGCGGTTTGCAGCAAATAGTGGACCACTGGAGCCGTAATATGCTGCCTGAGGGTGAGACAGGGGACAGGGAGGAGGAAGGGGAGGACAGGACCACACCCAGTGAAGGTGACAGAGACGGGGTCTCCTTGAATGACACTGATTCTACTGGGACCAGTCGTGAGAGGAGGGATTCTGGAGTAGGCGCCTCCCTGACAAGACCACGGTGAGCAGTTCTAGTTTATTATAACTCGGGTCGGTTCAAAAACAGCCCAAACTGTAATACAGATATAATCTTGTACATTGACTTGGTAAGGATACTTACTGTATCACTGTCTCACTGACCCAGTCTACGATGGCCCAGTTTCAGGACGTCTGATCATCTCAACCAGCCAGCAGCTTCACTACAGATCAGTAGCCAATCAGCAGGCCAGCTCAGTCTGCTGCAGAAATTCTCTTTGCTCCGCCTGACAGCCATCATGGAGAAATACTCAATGTCCAATAAGCATGGCTGGACATGGTGCGTATACGCACACACGAGCGCGCACACACAAACACACACACACACACACACACACACACACACACACACACACACACACACACACACACACACACACACACGTGTTCTGTTCCTTACTTTGACTGTCTCTTTAAGTCCTTTATCAATATAGTGGAAATAGGTATGAGTGCTAAAACCAGGGAATACGTTAGCATGGTTGAATGTCAAAAACATTGGGTTGCTTCATCCTTGCTTGAGATTAGGGCTGAGCAATTCTATCGATTCTGCGATATATCGATATTTTGTTTCCCCAGAGGGTACCGTTTTTTTCAGCCGTGAGTATCAAGACATTAAGCCCCATTCAAATCCTCCGTGTCCCGCACTTAGCAAGAAGAGCAATTAGGTCTGCCAGCCGCTAGTGTCGCTGTAGAGCACTTCTAGTTACCCAGACGCCGACGTATTTCTCATCCTGTTAGAGTTGAGAGACTCAGGAGAATGGCAGCGAGCATTGTTCCCTCTAATTTTTCATGTGTCTGGCATACACACAAAGCATTAGACATCGATTTATAGACGTCTAAAAGACGTCTAATAGACTTCTATTTGTAGACATCTATTATACACCTATTCATAGATAATAGTTTGTAAAAATAATTTAAATAACCACCAATATCTGTGTATGTATTATCATTCATCTGCCTGTCCATGGAATGTGGGCCACTTGCTCCTCCTCACGTTCTCCATCTCTGTGTAGCGGGCCGTTTCCTTGGCTCACCGATGTTAGCTTGCTACTTTAGCTCGTCGTGGTAACCGCCGCAGTTCCCGCTTGCATCACACATGTACTCCTTGCAAACTCTCTGATCCGTCGTAGCCTGGGCCCATAACCTGTTGGCAGGCTCTATTCTCCTTCAGCGGAGATGGACAACTCTCGTTTGACAAGAGTCGTACTAATGACCTCTCTGGAGAACAACATGCGTGTTTTCTTTTTCGCTCATCAAGGCAAAAGACAAACTCGACAGGGACCCCTGGTGGGCTCCCATTGGTAACTACAACATACTAAAAATCACTGTACAGAAGCAGTCATACACATGACATGTCCTACCTCAACATAGATGTCTAAATAAACGCTAATAGACGTCTATTTATGGACGTCAAATAGACGTGTGTGCACTGAGAATGTGCGAGCGGTGCGCGATTGCACCCTTGGCAGCGAGTATAACTCTGCGCCTGCATGCTTAAACACAGATGTGTGGGAGCATTTTGGGTTCAGAAACAAAATGGAAAGTGACGATTTAGACAAAAGTATGGCGGTTTGCAAATTGTGTCACACAAACGTTAAGTACTCTGGAAATACCACCAACCTGCGAGCCCACCTAAAACGTCATCGCCCGCACAAGGAAATGCTAACTGAGACCGAGCCCAAGAAGCTGCGGCGCGACCAGAAACGAACCATGCTGGACAGTGACGGCGGTGGTTGCCACAAGTTCCCATCTTCTTCACTGAGGTCACAGAAAATTACGGAGTCCATTGCCTACTTTATTTGTCAGGATTTGAGACCTTATTTGGCTTTAGGCGCATGGTGAAAGTGATGGAGCCCCGCTATGCCATAGTCACCCGGAATTGAGTTATTGGCTGCCATGGTTTATTTTTAGTTAACCTGGTGGCTACACTGGCTAGTAGCTACCTCATATGTTCAATGGAACACACAAGATGTCACCAAAATCACTGTCCCTATAAAATCTTTCATAAAAGGATGTAAGTGTATCGAATTATATCGTGACATGTATGACGTATCCTGAGCCGAATATTGTGTCTTATATTGTATCGCAAGATAAGTGTATCGCTTCAGCCCTACTTGAGATATTTTTACATTTTGGTCTACAGTATAAAATACATATTTGCTAGCTTGTTAGCTAACAAGTGGCAAAATGAGACTACAGAGGTTGTCATGTTGTTGTTTTTTTGAATGCAATTTTCCTAAACTTATGTTTGCCAGAGTAAATCCATCATTAAAATCCCATTGGATTTTGGCCGAGGGAACCCACTGCAAGGCCGTCTTCCAAGTTGGCTAAAAGAAATACGACATCCCTGCAGCACTCTATTATTTCCCTCTTCTTTGCCTGCAAAGAGAGACATGTTATGTATGTGCAAGACAGTTTGCTCAGCTTCATGTGCCACAGCGTAAAAACAGTACGACAACGTACACATCAACACCTTTACACATGGTTTGAAGGCCATAACATCGACTGCATCCATTCCACCACACTGGCAGTTTTCAGATTTCTGCCCGCTGAGGTCATCAATGGTGCCACTGTTGGTCAAAAAAATTGGCTTCAGATGTTTTGTTGCACATCACAAGCCCCTCATTGCTGCGGCCCACAAACACAGATGCGTTCTTATGTTGTTAAAGACCAGTTCTGTTTGTTTTTATGATCCCCGAGAGGGAAATTGTGTCGACCGTTCATCTACATGAAGAGGAAGATAATGAAAGCATAGACCGCTCTTTCTCCCAAACACTTCACTGATTGTTTTGTCTGACGCTCCAAGGTCTGTGCCCAAGTTTATGAAGCGTATGAAGGTGCCAGACTACAAAGAGAAGAGTGTGTTTGGTGTTCCCCTCATCGTCCATGTCCAGCGCTGTGGCTTTCCTCTCCCACTGTGTTTACAGCAGGCGCTCAGCCACCTCCGAACACACTGTCTGGACCAGGTTAGAGAGCAAAACAGTTTAAAGGAGACTGTTAATATTTATATCCCCATCTTCTCTCACTGACTTTTATGCGGTTCCTGTTTCTGTCTTTAATCTCTCAGGTGGGTTTGTTCCGTAAGTCTGGTGTGAAGTCGCGTATTCAGGCTCTGAGGCAGCAGTGTGAGATGTCCCCTGACTCTGTGAGCTATGAGGACCAGTCAGCTTATGATGTAGCCGACATGGTTAAGCAGTTCTTCAGAGACTTGCCTGAACCTCTGCTAACCAGCAAGTTGGGGGAAACCTTCCTGCACATTTATCAGTGTAAGTCAGAGCTGAGAACAGTGAAAAAGTAACTCTCAGGTCTTCAGATAATTGCTATAGACCCATATTTCTTATTTGGTGCAAAAGAATGTACAAATGCATTGAATCAGTGTGCACAAATAGTTTCTGATCTTTTCCTCTTTCCTACAGACGTCCCAAAGGAGCAGAGGTTGCAGGCTGTGAGAGCAGCCATTTTGTTGATGCCTGATGAAAACAGGGAAGTTTTGCAGATGCTGCTCTACTTCCTGCGTGACGTCACGTCCTTGGTAGAGGAGAACCAGATGACGCCGATGAACCTCGCTGTGTGTCTGGGACCTTCCCTCTTCCACCTGAGCTTACTGAAGAATGAGACGCTGTCACCAAGGTGAGCTGATGATCACAATGATGATTGCATATCACCATTAGCAGTACTACATGTAATGTTTGATGATGTTATTACTATTATAAAAACAATTAGGATGTGCCTCGCTTCTCTTCTATGTCATTTGTCACAGCGATAAAATCAGGAGTCGAACCATTTTTCAATCTAAAGTTTTGCTGCATATATAAATTGTGTATGGGAACGCTTGATTCTCCCTCAGTGTAGATACCCACAAGGCTCATGTTCTGCATATTCTGAATTCCCTCTAATCCTCAAGGTCAATCCAGAGGAAGTACACAACTGGACGTCCCGATCAGAAAGATTTAAATGAGAACTTGGCTGCCACCCAGGGCCTGGCACACATGATCACTGAGTGCCAGTGTCTCTTCCAGGTCAGAATTTATGACATTATTTGATAGTTTTCACATTGTATATAAGTACACAATAAGTCAACAGATATATTATTGCTCACAAAGAAATGGTGCATGATTATTCTGACAAAATAACAGTTTTATATATTTCATAAATATTTCAATGGTGATGCAGTAAATGTATAAAAAAGTTTGATTCCTCTTGCAAAACATGAAAATGGGCTGCGTTAATTTGTCTTCCTGTGCATCTGCCATTTTATTACTGGGCAAAAGAAAATGGACGACCTAGCCATATTCCACTGTGTTTACTTTTGCATGGTCATATTTTGGCCCTTAGCTGATTTTGTGGCTGATGTGATGAGATGCACGTCCTCCGGCTTTTCCCCAGATCCCAGAGGAAATGGTAACCCAGTCTCGTAATTCGTACATGGAGGCTGAGCTGCTGGTGCCCCCACTGGATGAGCTGTGCAAAGCTCATGAGGAGGAAATGGATGAGGAGGATGAGGAAGAAGAGGATGAAGACGGATCCTATCACGCACACCTAGAAAGGCTCACCCAGAACCTGTTGAAAGAGGCTAAAGATAAGAGCAAAGGCTGGGTGTCACGCCCATCTACTGACCACACAGAACTTGCTTCTAAAAAGGTATTTGAACAGATATCTTCAGAACAGAAAGAAAGCAAGGAAAATTTTAACACACTTACCTTGCATTATGCAGAAAATCACAATTTTTCAAAGTAAGCACAACTCAAAATGAACTTGGCAATTTGTTTCCTACTTAAGGAAGATGATCTAATTAAGGATGTGTTTGTGTGTGAGGTTGGAGACGGTAACCCTCTACGTCAGTGGCGTGTGTGTATGGAGGTGCCAGCAGCTCCTCATGATGTGCTGCAGCGGCTGCTGAGGGAGCGCCCCCTGTGGCAGATTGATCTACAGCAGGAGAAGGTTCTGGAGACGCTGGATAAACAGACAGACGTCTACTATTACTCCTGCCACAACATGGCACCTCTACCCAGCTGTGACTATGTGGTACTAAGGTTAGGATTACTCTTGAAATATTTATGTCCGCCTGGGAGTCATGGTCATGTGATCACCAGTGTAGGATTGTCTGTCAGCAGGATAACTTGTAAATCTGAGCATGGATTTGAATTAAATTTGGTAGGATTGAGGAACGACTGATCAGGTGGAGGAATTAATCGAGAACGTTCATCTAGATCTGCTGACATCACCGCCTTGGTGGAAGTCTGTGCTCTCCCAGTACCCTCATGTCCTTTATTTGGATTGTTTGGAATTTAAGTATTACGACATAATTGACTTTCTATACAGTGGTACTGCGATAATATGGCGTTACTGTATCTGTATGAAAAAGTGATCAGCTTCTACAAAATGCAGTTCACCGCAATCAAACCCAAGATGAATATGAATACCTACAGCTTCATATGTACCTCGTCAAATAAATCAACCAAACAAACAGAACTAATGCAGTATTTCTTGATTTAAACGGATTCAGCTCCTTCAGCATTGCACCAACCCTCCATCAGATTTCATGATAATTGGCCTGGGTAGTTTTGAAATAACTCTGCTGAAGATGTAAAATGCAGTTTCTTTTGTGACGGTAAATTGTTTAAATGTAGTGGCTCGTCCGCTGAAAATTGTCCTGGTAGCTTTTGCATAATAATCCCGCTAAATGTCAGACGAACAAACCAACATGCACATGTGGTGGGAAATATAGTCGTGGCAATAATATCTCTCTCATGAAATTCATCACCTTGTTGACATTTTCTGTCCGGTCAGATCATGGCGTACAGACCTGTGTAAAGGCTGTTGTGCACTGGTGTGTGTGTCTGTTGAACACGACGACAGTCCACGCACAGGAGCCGTGAGGGGTGTTGTGCTGGAATCGCAGTACTTCCTTGAGCCCTGTGGGACAGGAAGGACCAGATTGACCCACATCTCCAGAGTGGACCTCAGGTCTGATCAGTTCTCACATTTACTCAAGGTCTTAATCAAGAGTACATTCGTGACTGTGTGTTGTTTGCTGCTCTTGCCCCAGGGGGAGATCTCCAGAATGGTACAACAAGGCATTTGGTTACCTGTGTGTTAATGAAGCCCAGAGGATCCGCTCTTCGTTGCTCCCGCTGGACCAGACGAGCACTGAAGCCAAGATATGAACACCAGAAATCAAGCTTTATCTTGGGTGACACTGCCCATACAATGAATGACCCAGGAGGGAAATCATCCAGGCAGTGAACTTGAGAAATGGACCTTGATGTAGGTGTCTTTTCACGCTGCCGAGCCACTCTGAGCTTCACTGTACTGAGTGACCGTCACTCTCTCTCTCTCTCTCTCACGCACACACACACACACACACACACACACACACACACGCACGCACGCACGCACGCACGCACACACACACACACACAGGAAGGAAGGAAGGAGGGGGGGTAGAGCATCTTTTTTTAAGTGTTACAGTAACAGCACAATAGTCCACATGTTAGCGCTCAAATAAGTTCTGTACCTGAATCTGTAAAGAAGCTATCAAAGCCTATTTATCAAAATCTAGGTTATCATAGTTATCAAACTTGGCCACAGACATAAACCTGCTTAAATTCTCAAAACCACCTCTTTGGCAGTTTCAATATGTCGCCAGATACATAGTGTACCATAATCACACACACACACACACACACACACACACACACACACACACACACACACACACACACACACACACACACACACACACACACGTGCAAATTAGTTACCAGCTATTTGCTGACTTAGCCAGTAATATAACTCATCTATCTGTGCAGCATCTTCTACAGCTGCAACACGACCACATTTAGTAAAAATGCACTTCATAATGATTAAGCCCTCCAGGGATTTGCTCTTAAACATCTCCTTTGACATTACTATGACCAGGACCGGGTGCATGTCGGCACTACGTGAGAGGTGCACTTTTACAGGGTGAACAAACACACGGGGGATCGGATCGCAGAGAGGGAAGCACTCATCGGGTCCAGGACATCACTGTTGGTTTAGTTTTTAGTTGCTCTTTTAAGCGTTAAACGTATCTAAATGAAATGTTATTTTAAAGTTATTATCTCTCTGTATATTATATCATTGTTGCTATCATGCTATACAATGTCTAAGACATGTGACCATTTCACTGCTTCTGGGAAGCATGTTCAAAATAGTATGTGTGTGTATGTGTGTGTGTGTGTGTGTGTGGGTGTGTGTATTGGTGTTTTAGATATTTGTGCAACCTGTATTGTAAATATATATCTTTCTGTACCAGCAGATCACCCATAATAGCTTTTCAGGGTCTTCTTATCATATTGATATGGCGAAATGTGAAATTTCCATTCATCCTCCTACTAAAGCAATAGCAAACAAGCTTGCTTCGCCATGGCGCTGCCTTGGCTTTTTTTTTTTCGTTTGGCTGTAGGCAGTGTTGCTATGATACAATATCTCTACAGTGCCACCAAAACCCTGCGTGGATGTTGTTTGCTGGAGAACAGTTTGGTGCGTGTGTGTGTGTGTGTGTGTGTGTGTGTGTGTGTGTGTGTGTGTGTGCGTGTGTGTGTGTGTGTGCGCGTATGAGACAATAAGAGGGAAAATGGATGTGTGAGTGAGTCTGACGTGAGCCCTCTGCTGTGTCCAGAGAGACTCCAAACCTAGCGGCGCAGTTGAGACCAGGGTGATTTATGCTTGGTTATTCTTGAAAAAAAGTGACGGAAAACATTTTTGTTTCTAAACAAAAGAATTAAAAAAAAATTAAAGAATTCTGTAAAAGATTTTTTTGGTTTGTGGAATGTTCTTTTTTTCTATACTAAATGCATGAAAGCATGGAAGTCAGTAAATATACTCAAATTATGTGGTGAATACTTCTCTTGTCCATTGAGTGGTGCTGTTGGCCTGTCTGAGGCTCATGAATGAGACTGACAAGTATTTCATTGCAAATATTTTTAGATACCTGAGCAAATGAAGAGTAGCTGCATGGGGGGTGGGGGGTGGGGATCTCCCAAAGGTCATTTTAGCTGTTCTTACTCTGTGTCCTTTCAAAGGATGGATGCAGGAACCCGAACGTCCCAATCAATACTCAATCACATTTACCTACTTAGCCGTGTTAGACTGGGGACTCCAGCAGAGGACAATGAAGGTGTATGAGTGCATACACTGATCTCCAGGGCCGGCGTGTACATTAGCACTGTGACAACACAGAAAATGACTGAAATGTTGCTCTAAATTCTACCTCATTTAACACGTCGGTGATTTTAGTGGGAAAGTAGGGCACAGAGTCACGTCTCCTGAATGTTAATGATCCACTGCACTGTGGGTCTACTTCAACTCCACAACTCAGCGGGCTCTGACAAATGAGGAACATCATGTCGCAAATTTCACGCTGAAAAAGGAAAGAAAGAAAGAAACAAAGAAAAGGATTTCTGACAATGTGAAGGGAGCGTTGATTCCTAACTCAATCTGCCATCCCTCCTGAGGAGTAGGTTGTGATGTGTGACTCTGGCACCACAGAAATCTGCACATTAGAAAATGCAATTTAGTATGACAATGCCCTGTTGACTCTGATTATGTAAAGATAAAACACATTTTGACGTTCTTTCATAGATAGAAACCCTGAAAAAAAGAATTGAGGGTGACCTCTTCTGGAGAAAATCTGAAGTACATCTCCAGCTATTATCCTTAAGCCAGTTAAAAAAAAAAAACTCTAAGAAACCTTAGCAGAGGCAACACAGCTTTGACATCATCCACCCAGGAACTACGAATGAAAAGGTGTTTTTAGTTATATCTGGTGCACATTGTCCCTAAATAAACAACAAAGACAGAAAGTACCATAAAAAAGAAAGAAAACGACCTTCCTGCAGGTGTTTGTGGAACAGCACCACAACATTGAGCGAATGTTACTGTTATGACAAAGATGCTTTGGGCCATTCTTTAATGGTGCGCTTGCAGGGATTTTATTCCATGGAAGCTTCAGTGAGAGATGAGCAGAATTGACCGGATGGCCTTCAGCGCTCTCACAGCCTGACCCCTGCAAATTTATGTTTTATCATCATTTGATTAAGTGAAATAGAACAATAAACTACTTACAAACAGAGCTTTTAGCTTTTAAAACTTTACCCTGTGATTCTGATATTCAAAGGCAGATGGTATAAGCTTAGAAAAACAAATGTATGACAATAGTAAATTCTAAAATTAAATGACTTGATATACAAAATACCTAATAATTGTTTTTTCTTTCAGTGTGCTCATGTTCTCTCATCAGACTGAGTGAAACAGTGGAGTGAAGAAGCAGTGGCTAATTTTAACCCGGCCTCACTTATGTAACTTTCATATTAATAGTCCACAATAACAGAATTTCAAGAACTCTCTCATCTCTAAACATTAAAGAGACCAACATCATTCACACCTTCTAAGATCTTCAGCTTCTGTTGTTCTTAGAATGAAAATAGAGCAAAGGGAGTGAGAAAGACAGACTGAGACGGATCCACTGTCTTCCTCTGGACGACCATGATAAGGTCATTAATGAATAAAATATTCCATGAATGAATTAGTGATGAGACAATCTTAGCAACTGTGTAAAAAGTATAACTAAAATACATGGTTTAGTACTGACGCTACAGTTAAAGCTGTGAACAGTTGATTATTAAATGGAATGTTATGTTTATTTTATTTTTCTGGGATAGATAGCAATGCATCAGCTGCTTTCTGGGATCCACAAATAGCCTTCCATAATAACCCTGCATTATAGTGACAACAAATAACAGCACAGCACTACAACACACACACACACACACACACACACACACACACACACACACACACACACAGACAATAATCAAAACGTGTTCTGCAAAGACTTAATTTACAATGAACAACTACAAACTACTCCTAAGATTTCAGTACTGGTTATTGGCTTATTAATTAGTAAAAATAGCTACTATTGAGTACTATGAAAATTTACAACGTTGAGTTGAGTGGGTTCTCCAGCTCATCACCGCTTTACTGCGCCATACAAAACAAAACTGTTAATCAAACACTGAGGATATAATGAAACTGTTGTATCAATAGAGAGGTGGCATTGATTAGTATTTTGATTGCAGTATTTTAAGGTCCTTAACAGTATTTTTGAATTCAGTTATAGACGAGTTCATGCAGTTGAGGAGCGTTGCTACTTCTGATGCAGGTCAGTATGGAAAAAGAGCAGCAGGATGAATGTGCATCCAGATTCTGTTAGAGATTTTGCCCATCATCCACTTTCACACAGCGCAGGACCTTTGCTGACGGGGGGAACAAATGACAGCTATGCATGCCTTTAACAAATCTGGCAGTGTTACAACAGGTTTACTGGGTAAAATAACAAAAATCGATGTCAGCTTCTGTGGCCCAGGTGCTTCACCTGAAACACTTGAGTTCCTGCTGGCTGCACCTGAGGAGTGTTGAAAGATGTTTGTGCCGTGCCTGTAGTTTGAGACGCAGAGCAAAGGGTTGTGTGATGTCACGAAACCTTTCTGACTCAAAGTTGATCTTGGCTTTCTGATTTGAATCACTTGACTTGGTGCTCTGACACCTCATGTCACAACATCGACGCTATCTCAGTCCGTCATCTCAGGCCCCACAACCTGCAACCCCTGACTTCACTTGGCACTGCACTTTCTCAAGGCAACAGCAAAACAATGAATTGGTTGAACAATTGCTGCGATAACTGGGTCATAGACAGACACGCAGAAAGAGATTATACTGTTAAATTGAAATATAATTCAAGTTATTCAAAAAGAAAAGAAAAGGCAATAATGCAGTTTGTTATTTATTTATTTTCGTTATCATCCTCTCTTAAAACTACCTAAGAAGATGATTGTGAGTCACTGTAGCAACAGTAGCTCGCTCCTCACCCTGCAGTGGTACGGACTACGAAAGATGTGGACATGGGTTTGGATCTGAAAAGTGAAGCCAATGCCAAAAACCTGCATTCTTTTTCGTGGCCAGCAGGTGTCACTAAAACCAGATGCAAAAGTAAGTGCAATTGTATAGAAATGTATATGAAAGACAACAAGACATTTGTCTCCCTAACATTTTCCAAATAATGAATCAATGATTTCACCGTCTTGTTTCAAGTATTTCTCAACATAGACCGATGTTCTTTTTTTTTTTTTGTAAAGCGTAGTCCAGTTTAGAAGGAGGAGCAGGGGAACAGGCGGGGTTACTTTACAACGGGGCTGCCTTGTGATAGGAACATAATTATCATCTCCACAAACTGAACATCACACTTGCTTTCATTCATCTCTTCTTATATCCTGTAGTAGCTTTTCCATTTATCCAAAGAACCTGTTTCGTCTCAGCTAGGTTATTCATAGCCACCACCTCAGTTCAAGAGCTTCACGTTCCAGCCCAGTCAAAGAGCCCAGCCCTTCATCCCAGGTCCTGACCCTTATCAAAGACCTGGCTTCTTCATCCTTGGTGACAACTTTCAAGACCAAAGCAAGTCTTACTCTCACTGCCTGTTGCCATTTAGATAATGAACAATCCAATTGACAAAGCTGGTATATTTATATTCCTTTAAATATTTGCTATGAGAGCTTGTGTCTGTCCAACGTATCTCAGCAAAAATGACCCTTTGTATTTGACTGTGGAAAATCAGAGCGTGTAAACTTCCACAGGGAGGATTCTGAGGAGATTTATTATTTAATCGATTATTTAATCAAGGAAAGATTTTCTTACACTATAGACAAGTTTTTACTTCTTAGATTAAAGCTAATGTGCCACTGTGACCAGTATTGATGTACTCCATACAAAGACTGTATAACAGTCTTATCTCAAGAGTTCTGTCTCACATAAATCATGAGTTTTCAAGGTGGCTTTTAAAAAACAAAATAAAACCAGCTTATTATGTTGAGGTACTGACATTCAAGTCCAGAGAATTACTGAGTCAAAAGAAAGCGGTGGCATATTTTCTTCTAATGTATACATTTTTGTGAAGATTATTTTATAGCAGAGGAAAAAAACTGAAGTAATAAGATGTCAGAACATTTATATAAAAATAAGGGTAAGATTAAAAGGTTTGTTGAATTACTATATATATATATATATATATATATATATATATATATATATATATATTATATCCAAAACACAAACAAACAAATTCACTGGAGAAGAGCTTTAAACAGTTAATCGAGTTCATGTACGTTTTAATTAAGATGTTAGGATCTGTTAAGTAAAATAAGAGGAAACAGCTTCTCTGTTACATGCAAGGAGACAGAAAGTTGCTGTTTGGGTCCTTTTCTGTAATCAGTTTCATTCATCACACACACACACACACACACACACACACACACACACACACACACACACACACACACACACTCATCCATCTTGATGATGACTCACATCCGTCTGTGAAAACTGAAAGTTATTACCTGTGTTTCTATCATTGTCTGGGGTTATAGCTCTTTGCACAAAACAATTCTTCTTTTTACAACTCAGGAAGCAGAATAAAGATGTTCAAAATAACAGCTACCAATTTTGAAGTTCTTGTGTGCGTTAAAAAGAGCGGTTCCTAACGTTTGGCTAAACAAGACTCAAAACATTATAATACTAAAAGCAGAGAAAGTACTAAGCTAGTGGTGGTGAGATTGATCATAGCTTACTTTGAACTTCTAAAGATTTCATTTACATTAAAAAAAAAGGTTGTGGTCAATGCAATTATCTTCCTTAGCAAAGTCTCATAAACGATTGTGCACCATAAAGCTTATTCTTGGTATTGAATGTAAATCTGATGTAAAAACAAAATTGGCTTTTGGTAGCAGAATCTATGGTCAAGGTCTGTGTTAGCTGAAAAAAATACCCTGTAGCACCATAAATGTACTGGATAACATCACTGCTGTTCCTACCAGTCCTTTCAGAAGCCAGACACCACCTCCACATAACCACTACAATGGTACAGAAACAGAGAGTAAAATGCCTGCTTCCCTACTTGAGGTGAGGCAGGGAAGAGATGTGTGGAAGAAGGGGGGGGGGGGGGAATGACAGAAGGAGAACAATGTTAATGCTTTTACCCAATCGCCAACCAGATCCCACTTAAGACCCCTCGTTCTGCCTAAGAAATCTTTTGTGGAATCACAACAATGCTGCAGAAGCAAGCCATTGTCTGGAAACAAAGAGGAGAGTGTGTCTGTGCAAGGGAGAGCCTGCCATTGTGGTCGCGTGCGCGTGTGAACCCAAGTGTGTTCACATCCAAGAATACGATAGCATGTGTTAGTTTGAGAAATTGCTTCTGTGAGTATGTGGGGGAAGCGAGCTACATTTTGTGCAGTTGACAGTGCGTTTGTGTGTGTGTGTGTGTGTGTGAGAGAGAGAGAGAGAGAGAGAGAGAGAGAGAGAATCTCCCTCATTTCCTTTGTATTTGCTGAAGATTGTGTTAAGAAAAAAAAAAACAAGATGGCCTCTGCTCATCTGTAAAATTCTCTAATGAGCTCACGTGCAGATGCACACGTGCACCAAATGTGAAACACACATACACACACATACAGAGCCAGATAATGTCACTCCCATGTCACAGGCAACTTGTCACCCCTGCCAACGGTCAGCATCTCCAGAAAAATGAGAGGCGAGACATCAAAGCGACTGCTGTCATTGCCTATATGAAAATACACTGAGACAGACAGACACACACACACACACACACACACACACACACAAAAGCAGACATGCAGAGACAGAGTGACGAATCAGCCTCCATAGATGCCTGGCTAATGGAAATCCTACCCAGCAGATGTGCCCTGTTGAAGGAACACATGGAGTGTGAAACAAGCTTATGTGCGGATACAGGTACTGAACCAGTAGCCACGGCCGGCGCAGCCACCAGAGAGAATAGGTGTATTAGTGAGTAGATGTGTCTAAGAAATGCCGGCTGGACTTGAGTCACAGCTAAATGACACTTGAATGAGTGCTTTGCATCAAAAAAGTAAAGAAAAAAACCCCTGGTAAGCTTGAAAATGAGTGTCACACCATACACAGAAGAATCAGTGGAGGTAACTGTGCGTGTGTATGTTACTTCACACCAAAAATGCTGAAACAGGCTAAAACAGGAAGTAAAACAATTCAAAACAGATTACCTAATCCTGAAGAAAACAGGTGCAGACTGAACAGGAAAGTGTTTTTTTTTTTTTAAGCGTCAACCTTCCACCTTTCCGTATAAAAACATACTGCTGTAATACATTTTTCAGTACATTAGAAATTCTAGGAAAAATAATTTAATATGTTTGAAAGAACACAGATTACGACAAGATAGAGGGCTGCTTGCATAACGTGTGCACAGTTGCAGCAAAGGAGATATTGGACATGATTTGTCACATCGCTAACATGTAGGATTTGTTGTTGTTGTTGTTGTTGTTTTGTTCTGTTTTGTACCTGCAACACTGGCTCTCTCTGCACTGCGGGCAGCTGCAAGCAGCCGTGCATTTTGAGGAGATTCCCAAGGTAGTAAAACCTGTGTTTACAGTAAGTTTCAAAGACATTGCCAGCTTTACTGATTGTTTTTACTCCAGGGTAATTGACCATTGATGATGTGACTGATGAATTTTATTGCGTAAAAACCAACATGCAGCATTGTTCCGTTGTCTCACATGAAAAATGTCTCACTATGAAGTAATCGTTCTAATCATTTTGCAAATTTCACTAATACAGACTTCTGTCTTTCTATCATTTCCTAAGCATGGAGGATGACAAAGAGGCACGACATGAAAGGAAAAAAACTCCAACCTTGTAAAAATAGAGCTCAGTTGCATGGGTCCCACGGTCAGAGAAGCAGCTCCCTTTGATTACAATGGAAGCAATTTGCAACGAGCACTGTGTCATGGATGCTCCAGCTGTATTCCAGCCACCCTACAGAGGAGACTGCTTTCTTAACACACTTTATCTCAACGTCATTATTTTGCACACCACCCAAGACTTGAGAGCAGGTTTTGAATATAAACTGACTGGTATATTAAGAGCTTGTCTTCCAGCTCAGCTCCCTCTTCACCTCATCAGACCTGTGCACCATCTGCATTTCTGTCACGGTCCCGGTTTGGACTGTTTTGTTCTGGACTTTCAGTTTTGGACCCTTTAGTTTTGATCTTGGTGTTGCTACTTGTTTTTTTTTGTTTTTTTGGAGTCCCTGGTTTGTGCTCTCCTCGTGTTTTGATCTCCCTGGTGTCATTTCCTGTTTATTTTGTAATCCATAGTTTGTTTTACTTCCTGTTTTAGCCTGTTTCCCGCCTTTTTGGTGTACTCACCTGTGCCTTCCTTGTTATTAGTCTTTGTCTGCCCTACTGGATTAAGCATATGATGGGTTTTATGTTTTGCTGATTGGCTGAAGGAGCTTGTCTGTCAAGGAAAGGCCACACTGTCATTGTTGCCCAAGATAAATTCAGAAATAACCCCTTCTGATTTACATGTGAACATCATTTTTTCCTCAGATTAGATGGATTCTTGGTTTGCATTGCTTTTATTGTTTGAAATAAATCATCTTGTGCATCAACTCTAGCTTTCTTCCTAACGGCACTGATCTGCCTCACGTTCTTTAATACTCTCATTCCTGAGATACTTGAACTCCTTCCCTCCATAGTTTATTAAAGCTATTTGTATGTCATTATTGACTATGATAATATGCATCCTAATTTCATATTACAGAGGTTGGCATCCATGCCGGTTATGACTCAGACTGTTGGTAAAATCTTACACAAAGGACCTTTAATGTGGAAACAGAAGTACCAGTTAAACTGGGGGAGTGATAAGTGGGACAGATGGACGGTATCTGAATACAAACTGCATTTGTCTGGAAGCCAGACTCCCTAAACTGCCAGAGCTCAATCTAAAATTGCCCCTGCACAGCACCCAAAATGTGTCCACAAGTATTTAGGCTACCATCAACCCCCCCCCCCCCCCCCATTTAAATCAGTGTTCAGAAAATATTCAGTTATTACTGTGCGCCCCCGGAGCATTTATCTGTTAATTTAAAACACAATTCCTGGTGGTTTTCTTCTTAACATTTAAATTGCTTATGTTGTATTAGCCTGCTTACTGGGACGTGGTTAGTTACTGCCAGTTCAACAATCCCAGTCTTGGATGGCGCAGGGGGCGTCACTGAGACAACCCACAAGCAGGCCATGTGTGGAGCTAAGCTACTTTGAACATCAGTTACATTCTCATCTGAAATCCTACTTATTTGAATAATTTGGACAATTCAAAAACAAATGCTTGTTGCCTTAACATGAGAAACAGGCAACCTGACTGACACACACACACACACACACACACACACACACACACACACGCACACACACAGGTAAAACACCAGGTAGTTCAGGCGCTGCTGCGCTCTGCATGAACCCATGCACGAATGGCTCCATGTTATTTTGCTTCAGCGCCCTTCCAGAAAGTCTCACAGTGCGCATGCGTGGTTGGAGCGCGCTACCGCAGACAGGGGGCGTCAACATGGCGTTCTCTCTCCTCGACGACCGCACTGACTGCAACCTGCCAATGAGAGAGAGACGGGGAGAGAAGAGAGAGAGCGACGGCTACCACTCTGTCAAACCTCCATCATTTTTTCTAGCCCTATGTGTCCCTACACGTTTCTAGGAGGATAGAGTGATTCCAGAAGACATTTTAACACCGCTCTCCCTTCTTTTCCTGCGCAGTGGATGTTTTTAGTGCAGCAGCAGACGCTCGAGCTTTTTGAGCAGGTGTGAGAGACAGCGGCGACCGCTCCTCTCCTCCCTGTTTCCAAGGGGAAATGTCGAGCGAGAAGCCGGTTTCAGCACCACCGGGCTCTGCTTCTTCGCTCACGGACACAGACCGAGACTCCCATCCTCCGCCGGGCTCCTCCGTGCAGCAGCAGCCGCAGCAGCAGCAGGTCGCCGCGGGCGCGGGTTCCGGCGCCACCGGGGAAAGAATGGTGTCTGCAGCCGGCTCTATGGTCCTCCCGGCCGGGGTGATCAACCCCGCTGTCCCGATCAGGAATATCCAGATGAAATTTGCTGTGTTGGTGGGCCTGATCCAGGTCGGGGAGGTTAGCAACCGGGACATCGTGGAGACGGTGCTGAACCTGGTGAGTGGAAGCAGAGATGGAAAACACCGAAAGGCAGCCATAGAATCACTGCGCCCTAACCCGCTATGTTTTATTTACGATGCTTCACTCCCTTGGTTGTGTGGCTTCTCGAGGATGATGTCATTTGTTTGTTCGGGGATATATGTGTTATTTTTCTTTTCTGCAAATAAGAGCGGGACATGCATTTGTCTTTACGGGGGTAAATAAATAAAGCTCTGTTATTGTGAAGCTTAGGAGCTGAGGGAAGCATGTGACCCCACCAAGGCACGGAGGGTAGTCTAATCACCAGCCATTGTTGACTAAATGACCCGCTTGTGGTGCAACAAGGAAAATCTCCAGTCTAACAGTAGTGGCGAGGGGAAAGTGTCTGCATGTTATTCACATGACCCCGTCGGGTATCCTCTTAAGCTAGTTGGATCAAAAAAGGTAATGTTGCGCACAGCACCTAGAGCCAAACCGGATTGATTCGCTTTCCTAATGAGCGAAATCACGCAGGTATGTCGAGAAACAAAATTAATCCAGCGCGGACAAAGGCCGACTAGCATTATGCTATTCATCGACATATGTGTGTGTATGAGAATGACTCCAAATTATGCATAGGCCTATTGTTAAAAGCAAGGCCCCGCATTCTGTGCGCAAAGCAGTGATGTGTAGGCAGCTGTGAGTGGCTTGTATTGCGGTCGATGGTTTATGTGAGGATCAGATGTAGGCTATGCTGCCAGCACCCTCTTGTCTTTACCCCTACATTGAAGGTTGCGATGTCGGGCCTACCATACACAACACATCCAAGGATTTAATCCAGTTTGGGGAGGGGGGGGGTGACATGACTGGTGTTTCTCGTTACGAAACAGATGAACAAAATGCACAGCGGGCGTAGGTCTGGAAGGAGGATGTGTGCTGGATGCTGCCAGGCCTCCTCCATGCATCAGGCAATGGCGCCTGCTGCATGATATCACATATCTGCTATGTAAAAAAAAAAAGGGGGGGATTCTTGGTATTTGTCACTTTCTTTTGAAGTAGAAAGATGTAGACATCATTTCTAACCTGACCTCAGTGCAGTGGCTATTTCAGGGTTTCATGTGGCCTATTTACTCACTGGATGCTTGGAGCAGGACAGCCGGCAGCTGGGCTAAACCATTTTCCTCTCAGCTTCAGACTTGATTCTCCCATCTCCCAATTGATTATCAGTAGTACATGGAATGGCTAATAACATCCATCTTGCCCCCCCCCCCCATTCACACACACACACACACACACACACACACACACACACACACAGACACACACACACCTTCACTCTAGAGGGGCTGAGCGGAGTGATGCTGTCTGCACAGACTGGCCTGGCTGGGCAGTGCCATGCATTTAAAAGCAGGTGGTGAGGGAGGAGAGGGGGTTGTGTGTGGGTGTGGGTGGGGGTGGGGGGTTGGAGGAGGAGGATGAGGTGGTAGGATGCTGCAGTGGCTATGTGCTCAGAAATCACCAGCTGATGCAGCGGAAGAGGAAAAAGGTTCTGGATTGGTCCACATCGGATCAGTGAAAGCCCAGCAGAGCATTCAAGTGAAATGTACGCTACTTTACATAAATACCTGCCCCAATGTTTATTTGTGAATGTTTTTCTGGTGTTTTAACACACAAAGGACTATCACCCAGACAAATTAAAGCAGTATGTGTTGGTCATACAGAGCTTTAAATCCTGAATTGAACAATCACTTCTAGTTGCAAGGCTGCCAATAGCTAAGCCTGTTAGGGAATTCTGTAGCCCAGCTCCTTAATTAAAAGAGTTGAAACAAAGAGGTGTGGAAACAGGAAACCTCAGTGGTCAGGCTGTTGGTACAATGAGTCCACTGTGACCCAAAAGCTGATCCATTATTCCAGTCAATGTGGGAGACCACAACACCCACTTTCTCCGTCCACCGTGACTGTATTGATCAGATCCCGCTGTGGCTTGGGTGAGCAGATGGCTTGTCGGCTGGATCAGATATGCTCCCTGTCCTATACGGCACGATGCTGGCCTTTGGCAAGTGATGAACTGTAGATTCTCTTGAAAGAAACAGAAAAAAAGAGAGAGATGACAATAATAAATGCTGGCTGCTGTGCTGCTGATGCAGGGGCAAACAATAGAATCAGTTAGGCGCCAGTGTTCCCTGGAACATTAAGGGCTTTGTCTTATTTCTGAATAATCTATATAACACGCAGATACATAAAGAAGAATATTTTGTGAATGTGTGGGTGCTGGCGGTGATGTGCTCAGCTATTATCATCAACAAGGCATCGCCGTTGTCAAGGCAACCTCCAGACGCTCCACCACCTGGTGTTGATTTAGACTTCCGGACTTCTGTCACAATTCTCAGCATTTCTTTCTCTGTCTTTGTCTTCCCGTCTCCTAATCTGTGTTATACTTTTTGTTGCTTGAAGAAGTCTGCGTTGAATATATAAATGACGGAGGTTCATAAATAGTATTCACCGTAGATAAAATACCAAAGATAGGAATATATATATGTGTATATATATATTTTTTTATAGCAGCTGTTGGAGAGCTCTGACTAACACGTGGTCCCAGTGTCCCATAGGTGCTCAACTGGCTTGTGAGTGGGATGCTGTGAAGACCATATAATATGATTTACATTCTTTCATATTCATCAAACCATTCAGTTACTCAGTCCTCGTGCCTTCACGTAAGCATACTCAATAGTTATCTTTCTTTAAATAATCCCTCCATATTTTTTTCTCGCCCAGTTATTATAATAACAAATACCTCAATCACAACTATTTCACCTGATTACTTGAAACCGAACTATTTCCAAACAGCTGAATAGGATTTACCGTTGTTATTGGCCGATGCCTGTTTCTCGAGCTGAACCCAACACACTACACCCTCCCTGAGAGTGAGTAGCGAGGAGCGGAAGTGCAGGTAAAGGGAAAAGGTACAATGGATTTATAATAAAAGACAAAACAGGAGCCCAGTAAAGTCGTCAGCTTCACTTTAATAGTCTTTGAATTCAAAGAGAGGTTTTTGGTGTGTGACACAAAAGGTTAAGCAGAAGACAAGTCTTACCTACACCTGCTGTATGGGGTAACCACCACCTGCCATGGTGGAGGCGGTTCCAGTTTGTCCCTGGTTCCAGCACTCTTGGACAACAACAGTAGTCTAGCTAGATGGCTAATGGAACTCCAGTATATCTTGCTTTCATCTGTGCATGTCAACCAACTGATTGCAAAAATGGAAGGAATGCCACAGTCACAGCAATCATTTAATCTTGATTATCATCAGCGCTGGAGGTCAGATTTATAATTGGAAATGGAGTTTGACTAATTGCCCAGCCGTAAGAGATGCTACGGCGGATGTAGATAATATAGATCTGCAGCTCCCGACGTCAAGGTTGTTGTGCTTTCAAAGGATTTCCCAAGGGTCAGGCCAGACAACAGAACATAAGAACACTACTTGGGAATAAGGTGATTAATATACATTTTCAGAATCAAGCAAGGTAACACAATCCTTCTTTGGTTGTCCCAAGGAGGGGTCACAGCTGTCTTTGTGCTCTCGGACCTGAAAGGTTACAACTACTGTTATTGATTACACTCTTCAGTGCAATACTTTATGATGCAGTGAAGGTACTATTTACCTGTTGTGTCATTCTTTCAAAGTACACTGCTTTCTTTTCCATTGCTGTTGTGAGGATGGAAAGCACTAATTTCTCCTGTCAGTGGTCAGCCACTCGTAGTCCACAATAGCTTTTAGCTTTGATGTTTAGCGATGTCAGATGGAGGAAGTGAGGTGTTGACTCGGGATCTCTCTACCTGAACTGTGCTATCATTTCATTTCTACTCTTATTTGCAGATTTGAGAGATATATTTTAAATGCATCTGCGGGCAGCACTGTCAAGTCTCTGCCTACATACGCCACCAGCTGTGCTTATTTATAGTCAGCTTTATCTAGTTGTAATTTTTCGTTGGGACCAGAACAGTGTGTATGTCTTGAATTGAAAAGATTGATGCACTCTTGTTCACTCGTGGTCTCAATGCACGTTTGTTGTGTCATGTTCACTTTCATCTTCATTTTGATGATGTTCAATATATCCTCTGCAATAGTCTGTCCCCATCTGAACCCCTTGAGTGGTCCTATTGAGTCTCTGTTAGTAAACATCTTAATATTCTTGCCTGCACATCCACTGTCACCAAGGTCACCTGATAGCAAGCACACGGCCAGAGTCAGCACAATGAGGTCTGACACACACACATGCTCATATATTGGCCATCAGACACATTAGCACATGCTGGGGAAAATTCTGAATCTGCACACTCTGCATTTATTCATGGTTCTGTTTTCTGGATGGTGCAGTTGAAATTCAAGGAAGAAAAATAAGGACAAGGATTGTAAAAGAACAGGTCACCACAAATCACTAGAAATGAAATTCAACTTGATTTGAAACATTTTCCAAGTTTGCCCCGTGGCTGCATCTCTACACTAAGTATTTCCCTGCAGCACGTTAAACTGCTGTGCAAGGGAATATCCATGTGTCATCATGTGCTTACACAGTCATGCAGAGGATGAGCATCACAAACATCCTACTAATAGACTCAAATAGTCTCTTGAATAGTGTTGGAGCTTATCCATACCTGTTGTTTCATATATATTCTTCTTAGGTTTGTCAGTTATTGAACATTGAGTAAAATAAAGCTATATTTAAGTTCCCCAGTATTAGCTTTGTAGCTATAGTGCTTTGCAGAGTTGTCAGTTCTGTTAATGTGGCAGAATTATGTAAAATCATGTTACATGTGACTAAGCTTTAAGGTGAAATTAGGAGGTGGCATGGAAGTTTGGAGCTGTGCTGATTGCCTGGTGCTGCAGTGTGTTATTCTCCCAAAGTGTAGGGGGCAGTGATGAGTCGCATCTACAGAATGGTTTCATGGAAGGAAGAAGAAATGTCTGTATGGTGAAAGAGGAGGATGATGTCATAAAGTAGCAGCACCATTCATGCTTAGAACGTGACGGACATGCACAGAAAAGCAAAAACTAGTCACGTGGTGTGTCTGATGGCGAGATGTGATGTCATTTTGTTGCACCCCTTGCATGTAAGTCTCGCATAAATCAAGCTTGACTGTCTAACCACTAATGAAATATAACTAACCCCTGTGTAATGTCAACTATAAGCATAACAGCCAAAATAATGGTGGGAGTCAAAATGATCACTTTTTTCTTATTATTCAGCTAAATCTGGAAAGAAGAGTTGCGCATCAGAAGTGCTGTGAATCCTGCTTTCATGAAGACATGGGGCTAACATTAGCCTCAGGCTTTTGCTGCAGCAAAGAGAGCAAAAGTATCTTGATAAAGTTTCAGTCTAAAAAGCTCTCTGCACATTTTGTTTGACTTTACCAAGTGTTTTCTAGGCCTCTCTGAGATGATTTTGGGGGTTATTTTTGGGAACGATTAGCTGCTGTAATGCTGCAGAGAAGCTTAGTTTGTGCCTGGGGGCGACAGCCAGTGAGCAATGTTAGCTATTGGTGACAACAGTGCTGGTACTGACCCAAGGAACAAAAACAAGTCAGATTGGTTGTACATAGGGTGACCTGCCACTTTAAACAGCATTAACACTCACCATCTCCACTCTTGTCTCTCCCTCTCTTACACACACACACACACACACACACACACACACACACACACACACACACACACACACACACACACACACACACACACATGCCAGGGATGAGGTGGAGGACAGAGGGTGTGGCTTCCGCTGCAAGGTCATGAGTGACTTTGCTATCTATCACACAGCTGGTTTGTCCTGACCCTGGCAAGAGACAGAGGATGGCAAAAGAAGATGATGCAGGAAGGAAAGAGTAAACTGAAGAGAGAGAATCGATGAGAAGGACAATGAGGAGTTTCTGAGGGGAGATTGAAAAGTGTTGTGATTGTCCTTCAGGTTGTCTTTTTCTCTTGATTGTGACATACTGTAGATGCAGCATTCTATGGGGGTCTGATGAGTTCCAGGCCCCCCGTTGAGCCTCATCACACAGGGTGTATCACTCCTTTCCTCTGCTCTTCTCTTACAGAGGATTGAAGAATGGGTTGCATAGACAGCAGAGAGTTTGCAAACTTTTTGCATAAAACAAAAGCTCAGTTGACATTTTGAGTTTTAATGTGGCCATTTTTCTTCATCAGTCACTTGTCACTGTGGGATTAGCCTCTAATGGCTTGTTCGCATAGTAAAAGCCCCATGTTGAAAGTGTGAGGCCTACGGTGAAGGCTCTGTGGCATACTGGACAAATTGAGTAACCCAATGCACTGGGGAAGGAAACATACGAAAATCAAAATTTCAGGCGGTAAACGGCAAACACATGCATTCAGTAGCAAACCTCTCTAGGATGATGTGTTTCAGAGCAAAATGAACACTTTTAAGGTGATACTTCCTCCTTTGATTATGATTTCTGATTCATTGTTTTTGGCTTAAGTTATAATACGATTTGTGTTAAACTCTCACGAGTCTGATTTGTCTGAGTGTAAGAGATGTTAAGTATCCAGGCTAAACCGTTCACCTCTCCCTGTCTTAGAGCGTCTCAAGTCTGCTCCACTTCTTTAAATTCCTCTTCATCCCCAGTTAGCTGCTATTTCCAGATTCTGGGATTTTTCAGAGGATAAGCCATGTCAAAGTTTGGGTTAGGGAATCTTCTTTGAATAGAGAAACAGAAGAATGCACCATCCTTGCTTAAAAACACCTTTTGTTAACTCCCTCCCTCCATCTGCCATTCTTTATCTCTTCTAAGCACATCCATCCTCCTAACCCCTCCATGTAGTCTTGCCCCTCTCTCCCTCGCTACCTGGTTGGGTGAAGAGGCTGGTGGATGAATGAGGATGATCCCCATTGTGAGGAGGTAATGGAGTCATTCTTCTCCATCTCCTCCACCTCCTTGACTTCTCTTTGCTGCATGGTGAGCCAGAAAGGAAACTATTGGCCTTTAATCTTAATCTAATGTGGTGGTCTCCCATACCACCAAAACAGCTCTGACCTTGTGGAATCCACAAGACCTCTGACGTATCCTGTAGTGTCTGGCACATGTGGCCTGCCTTGATCAGACTTGTTTTTTGTTTTTATTTACACCAGGGTTATGCTGTTCTGCCGGGGTGTATGCCAAAAAAACATCTGAAGTATCCTCTCAAAATCCTCCATAAAGAAATAAACCAGCTTTTCACTGCACCTGCACTTTGCAAAGACCTGTTCCTACTCATCATGCCTTGACTAGGCAACAAATTCCACCCAATCAAAGTCAGTGGGGGGCTTTGGGTGGGTCGTCTAGGGATGGACACCCAGTAAGTTTATGGCCATTTCCCTTCTGGTTTCTATGGGATTGAACCAGGAGGGCTAGCCTTCTCTCCAGGAGCACCCTGTAGTCCTCAAGCCATCCCCCTTTGCTCTTTACCTTGTCTGTGACTATTGAGTGACTATTCACTGGCTGCCTGAGATATCTCACCGCTGGACAGATGGCCCTTGTTATGAGATAGTCAGTGTCAAGAGGTTTTATTGTTGTGGCTGATGGGTGTATATCTGGGATGTCTTCGTACCCGGCTATGCTTTTCAGTGTGGATGTATAGTTGGAGAACAGCAGGGAGGGAGATGACAAATGGAATGAAGGTCCACTTAGGTAGTGAGTAGCAGGGCAGAGAGAGCAGACATGAAGGGTGCTTGACTTTTTAAGGGCTTTATTTCCGGGGTTACTGCCTTTTTGTATACACTGTCAGAAGTAAATCATAGAGCTGAGTGATAAGAAGTATTTATACTATATACCTTGTTGTATTATCTACCTCTGCAGTAATGCAATTGATCTTGCAGTACTGTATCAATCTGCTGATCAATCTGTGTCTTCAACACAAGTAGATATGATGGATTAAATCAGATGCAAAGTGTATGCACGACGAGTGAAATGGAAAGGCTAATGCTGATGACTGCACTCGAATGAACAAACTCGTGAATCCTGGAACCAAATGAATTGATTTGAATAAAATGGATAATCTGTAATTTCCACCTCAGTGTCCCAAGTGCAACTTTGTTGAAGTAGTTCACCTTTTCTAACAGCAGGAACCTTCAGGAGACATCCAAAAGTCACCCACGTAGAATGTTTCTTTTTTTGTGAAACTGTTGGAAATTATTGTTATACTTACTCAATTAACCATTTGTTTTGTCACTCGTCATAGTAGTTAGTAGTTATGTGATGCATTTCTACCATTTCTTTTTGCCAAACACGTCACTCATCTCTGCACTAATATCTCATAGGAAGGCTACACTAAGCTGTGGTCTTTATCCTGTCTCCTTTTCTCCCTGTTGCCACACTATTGTGTCTGGCTGGTTCACACTATTGTTTCTCTCTTTTTTTCTCTTTATTTTTTCTGTAATGTATGCTGTGTGTGTGTGTGTGTGTGTGTGTGTGTGTGTGTGTGGGTAGGTATTGTGGGTGTTATTTCTTGAACCTTCATGCTGCACATTTGGATCAAAAACTTGAAACTTTGCTCTGTGTGTGTGTGTGTGTGTATGAGTTCCCTACAATGAACTAATCTTCACATTATAACAAGCTGCTTTGTCTGAATCATCTAGTGATTTTGCACAGCTCTGTTGTGTGTGTGTGCCCTCAACATCCCTTTGAGTTGATAAATGAATGTTGCTATGTAATGTACCCATCTTTTAATCTCCCACACCTTCATCTGCTCCTTTCTCTAGTTAACATACACACACACTCGCGCGCACACACACACACACTCCAAGAGATATACAGAAAAAACACACATACTGCTCCCTTCCTTCTCGTAGCCCACATCATTGCCTGGCAGGGGTTATTTTATATTCATGCTGCCCTACTTCGCTTCTCTCCCTTGGCTACACACACATACACACACACACACACACACACACACACACACACACACACACACACATCTGCTTTACTGACTGTGAGGTACAGCGGTACAGCTAGCTGTGTAGTTGTTCATCATGCTGCATACTGCAGTGGCCAAAGGTTGATTACAACAAACTGTAGTGTGTGTGTAAGTGTATTTAGATCTTCAGCAATTAAAAACTCCTTCTCACGTTTTCTTTTATAGTGTAGACATCACAAACCCCCTTATTTTACAAAGTTATTCCCTGCAGCATGATTATCATATACTACATGTATGACTGTAGTCGTATCTCACCACATGATGGTAGATGGGCAGGCAGTAGCTCCACTCTCCATTTCCCACCCAGACATCTCCTACATCAATTTCTGCATCTGTATTCTGCACCGAGTGAGCAGCGCATCAGGACTGCATGTTCTCTCCATGAAATAGAATTCACCTCATGAATGCAGATAAGCGCTATGATCCCTGAAGGATTTAATCTAATAAATCCAATACGGTAATGACAGAGAAATGTAGATGAAAGAGAAGGTTAAACAAGGATTTCTTCATAAGATGAAGCAGCTGGATAACAGAAAGGCTGTGGACACTGTTGCGAAGAGCGACAGACAACACACGGTCACAATAGTGGAATGTAACAATGCTCCTTTATTGTGTCCTCTTCTTTGGCTGCTACTGCTTGGCTTGCACTGCAGTGGAATTGGTTTAAGTACACACAATAATGTTGGGGCTATGTGCTCTTGTCTAGCAAGGGAAATAAGAATAGTATCCAAATCTACTTTGACAAAAACATTCTCTGTGAGGGCAGTGGCTTCATCATGACACATCTTACACAGTCTACCTTAGAGTTGGAGTGTTACATGGTAAAATCCTACATTGTTTTTCATCCTGTAAGAATGTCTCCTTCAAGCTACATGCTAATAGCTGATAGCAAACATGCAAGAAGTGATAACGTCATGATGGCTCCTTTCCTGGCACTGAGTGAGTGAGCAAACTAGCATTTAGTAATTTAAACATTTTGGGTTATCAGTTCATGTATGTGTGTTTATATGTCACAATCCAATAGGTGCTATGATACTATAGCCAAAACTGCAAACAACCTCAGCGCACAAGAACAATATGTGGCCTTACACACACATTGGTTCTTAAACACCACACTTTTTCTTTGGCCTTCAGTTCAAATGTGGCTTCCTTTTTGTACAGCTAAATTGGTGTTTAAAAAAACCCTATAGCAAGTAGGAACCAATTTGTGCACAAAAACATTTTATGAATGAGTCTTTAGGATCTCACCAGAGGCATTGGTACATTGTTTGTTGCAGACTCTATACTTGTAAGGGTTTTGTTTTGTTTTTTTGTTTCTCTTTATTGCATTTATGAAAATGTTATTTTGAGGAGAGTTCTGCACAAATGATCTTTTTGTATTTTTTTTTAAATTTTTTGTTTGAATTAAGATGTATACATTTCAAAATGATCAGTAATTTGTGCATATTTCTTGAAAACCAAACAAATACATTAATGATTCCATTTTTATTTAAATGATAACAATCACAAATAACAAGATTGTGTACAATATAGCAAACCAAAGAGCACAAGTGGGAACCGTAAATGAGTGTTTGTCATTTTCTCTGTCTGTATGTCCTTGAATAAGTGAATACTTCATTTGACCTTTTGGCAGTACACAAGTTTGAAGAGGTCATCCTCTTGGCACCATGCACATCTGTCCAAGATGTCAAAGAACTGTGTCTGGTTCTTGTTGAGATGTTGCAGTCAAAGTGGTGACCAGACAGATGTCTGCCATCCCTAGAGCCTAGTTGCTAATGCAGCTAATGATTAGTAGCGAGATGGATACAAACATTGTAGGGGATCTTGAGCAGAGTGACGTAAAGTATAATCAGATGAAAGATTGTGAAGTCTAGAAGCTGTCGTATTCGTTACCATTAGATGGAATGTTGCTCTGTAGCATCATCTCAGATTTTGTGCCCCCCCCCCCCCCCCCCCAGCACTTTCACACAGAAATGCTGCCAGATGAAGGTGGTGGAAGAGCTTTTGCAGCCAAAACCTAGCAGTGGTGACTCATTGCGTTACCCACCCGCCCTCTCTCTGCCGCATCCACTGGCCCCCTCCATCACACTACTCCCCCCTCCCTTCCTTTATCCCCTCTAGGTTCAGGATGTAGTTCCAGGAAAACCATTAGGTTGGAATATAGAATGTGAATGCAGACACACACACACACGCTCACTTACTTACATAATCAAGCTAATGTATGGATCCCAAACAGTCCTTGTTTGCTCATGTTACCATGGGTGCCATACTGAAAGTTAAATACAATCTCATTTACTCATTGAATTGCATGGATGTTTGAACAATCTCTCATTTACTTTACACCAATGACTTTAGACATTTTCATGTTGACTCCTGAAGGGACTGGATTTGCAGAGGGATTTGTTTTGCCTCCAAACTTAATAAATGATGTTTTATGATTTATGAACTGTCAGTATTGGTTTTTCAGCATTTACTCCCCACCCCATCCTAAGACATTTTTCTCCTCCTGATAGTATTCTAGATTTTGCAGTGGCAGTTGAAGTGGTTTATTATCCTATTTTTGTAATCTTTTGAAAATCAAATGTTTATTTTCTTCTCCAAGCGTTTGGCCTTCTTGATGAAGAGAGTGGGAGCTCTCAAGGATGCCAGTGCAGTCAGCCACTGGGTTGTGATATTTTAGAATGGATTTTGTTGCAGATATGACCTTTTGATTGGAAATTGTTTTGTGTGAATGAATGTGACATTTAACAACCTCATCTTTGGTGCCTGATTTTCTTTTTAAAGAAGCAAGATGATAACACTCTATTTGTACACAGTCAGGACAGTATATATAATAAATAATACCCTGTACTATATTACTATATAACTATTAAAGTATTTGCTGTATTTGTTTTATCATTTGATATATTACACTGGTTACTGAAACCACTAAAAGGCAGCTGGAATTTTCTTTGTTAGCTTGGTTGTACTGTAGCAGTCATCACGTCCCTGCTGGCCCCAGACATCGATTTAAAATCAAAAGATGTTGGACAGATGTTGAATTTTGGTTGTAGGTGAAAATCAGGCTCACATTAATAGCCAACCTTGACTTCAAACTTCAGCTTTGAACTCATCCCAACAAAATATTTATGACATTGTAATTATTGCAAGGTGTTGGATTTTGGAGTTAACATTGTCACATTGACCCTTCTTTTTTGTCAGCTGACAGCATGGGCTTGTGAACTTTTCAAGTCAACCTGCTGCCAATCACTTCAGTACGATCAAAGAAGCCATTCCGTCATCTCATCTCGGTTCTTCCAGATAAATATGTCCGTGGCCTGTGTCACAGCAGTCTGCTAGCAAACCACTAGTATGTACCACCTTCTACTGTGTGCAGTGTTCTTCTGAGAAACAGGACATAAATGAAGGATAAACGGGGCGTCATTGCTCTACCTGGCTTAGATGTTACTATTTTGCTATTGCAAAACCAGAAAGCAAAGGCATAAAAAGTCTCTTATTCCAGTGCCAGTGACACATTCTCATCATTCAAAGATGCAAGCTCCCCTGTAGTGGCAGCTGTTTACGTCTTAAAATTTGAAGTCTTACTTAGCCTACTAATATCCATGAGTATCTGTGAAAATATCCTCCAGGATGATGGCACTGTTTGTAAATTATTCCATCGTAACACAAGCTTTGTGGTGAAGTATTAATGTATTAGATCACTTAAGGGCATGCTAATAAGGCAAACATCCCAAAAACAGAAGGGGCTAATAGCTATAAAATGTTAAAATTCAGCATTGAGCAAAATATACAAAAGGCACGAATCTTAGTTGATCGCCGGAAATGCAAAGGGTTTCTTTCTAATGGTTTCCTTTCAAGGTTTTACTTCCAAGGCACAAGCACAACGTCTGCTGTACTTCAAACAAGAGGAACTTCAAACAGCTCGTCTTCTTCACCACGGTCCAGTGTCTGAAGTGAAGCCGATTTAGCGACAAGCCTGTAGCACAGAAACACCTTGACAGAGAGGCTTTTTTCCCCTCTTTTGCTCTTTTGACCAAACCTGAAAACAGAGGTGTTAACGTTCAGACTATGATGAGGTTGTGTGTGTTTCTATAGCTCAAGATTGCTGGACTTATTTATCCTACATGTACAGTTTATATGTACACTGTGTGTGGTCTTTTTTGCAAATACCTTACAGTGCATCACGCTCCACTAACTCATCCAACCCTACCTTGTGTGTGTGTGTGTGTGTGTGTGTGTGTGTGTGTGTGTGTGTGTGTGTGTGTGTGTGTGTGTGTGTGTGTGTGTGTGTGTGTCTCATTCTCAACCCCTGTCTTTTAATGATGGATTACTGAGACTCGTTGGAGCTGCTCGCTGCCTCCCTTATCCTCCATCAGCTTTGGCTCAATGGAACAGTACTCTCCATTGTTTCAGCTGTATGTGTGCATGTACACTTACACAAACACGCACACGCACTTGCACATACACATGCACATAGTCCATCTACTGTAGCACATACACACCATGCAACAAAACCAAACAAACAGATTAGAGATCCTGAATTGCCACCAGCCTGCACTGAGTCAAGTCTGCAGAGCTTATCTGCTGACCTTTGAACTTAGCAGCAGCTAGTCTACAGCTGCCTCATCTCTCAGGCAGACGGACAAACACTCAGATGCATTCAATGAAAAGATGATACTCACTCGAGAATTTTCATCCATTGGGGTGCATTTGGATCAATTTACCACACGCTCGAGTCGTTGTATGCAGGAGAGAATAAAAAAAGGAGTTTAAAATAGCTTGTGTCTCTGAGATATCTCTCTTGTCTTGATTTTGATCTTCTACAAGACCAGAGAGGCGTAAGCAACATGCCGGATGCCCTGTAGGACTTCACTTCCTGTCAGCTTCTTTGAAATTTGCACGTTTGAGTCAGGAGAGAGGAGACATGAAGGCTTGTTAAAGTTCCGAGTCCTTTCCTCCCGAGGCCTCCTTGACTTAATATATAAGGATGCCCTTGTTACTGCCCCATCTTGTGGAAGAGAAATAAAAAGATAGGAAAATTGAGTCGTGTTGTATCCATGTTGGCTTTTTTATGGGTGGAGGAGAAAAAAAACCCCAGATGACATCACCCCCTATTGTACCTCATCATTGTAACTTGCCGCTTTCAGTGTCTGGCAGACTTCAGTAACATCTCATGCTTTTGCGATCGCCGCGTCTAGATGACATTTTTTCCCAGATTTTTTTTCCTCTGATTTTTTTCCCCCTGTGTTGGTTGCATCTTGCTGTGACTGCTCTGGTTTTGTTTTGTCCTTCACGCAGCTTCTTACACCTCATGGAGCATTTCAGATGTAGACAGTACAGTAGAGTATTTTGTCCATTCAGTTTTGCCTACCTGCTGATCTACCTGTTGTTTTCCTTGATTATGACGGATACTCCTTCATCATTTTTAATTGTGGCAGTTATCGTTATTATTTCCTACTTTGTGGTTGTGGTGCATACAGAGAAACTCTAAATATGTAGTTCAAATCATGATTTCTGATCTGAAGCCTTCAGTCATCATGTCAGTGTATCAATGTCACGTATAATCAAGTGTTTACCTCATTTTACTTTGAAAATCGACCAGATGCTACGCCATTCCTATGCTTGACCTGTCTTGCAGCTTGACAACTTCTGAAACGTAAGGCTTGCATTGAGCATACAGATACACGTAGTGTATGATAGAGGAGATTGATTTTTATCATATTTTATTCTTCAGAAATGAAAAAGAAATCGTTTCAGACGTGTGAACTGTGAATTTCCTTTTAATTTCCTTGTGATGGAGTTGTTATTTTTTTGAGGTGAGAGCTGCTATTGCTGATATTTCTGAAATTTCCTGTGAAGGATCATGACATGGGATGAAGTGCAAAAAAAGGGCTACAGTTGAACCGGTATTGTGTTATATCGAGAAAAATGTAAATTTATTCATGAGACAGTGTTGTGTTTTATTATTTTAGCTTAAAGGCGTGATTCAAAGCAGCTCTGCGACTCCAGCATCAGTCTCAAACACTTTATATAAATGTGAGATCTTTGTTGTTTTTTTTCTGGGAATAAATTTAAATTTAAATCTCTAAACTCATTTTATAGTTGTTATTAAAACATGGCTGTAGATGGCTTTTCCTGTTGAAAATTCCAAAGTGAGTGCATCCCCCAAAAATCTGTGTAACCAGTCTTGTGTCTAAAAATGGATTTTTGGATGTTGATCTAGTTCTTCGTCGTGAGCTCTTTGAGAATTTGTAAACAAGTGTATGTGTGTGTGTGTGTGTGTGAGAGAGAGAGATACAGTATGTGCGTGAGTATATGAGTACTGTGTGTGGTGTTTCGCAAGATAAAAATGGAAAAAATATTTTTTGTTTGTTGCCCAATAGCATGTGACAAGGCTTATTGCTAGATCCGTTACTAAGCCTCTTTGGCCAATCAGGTGGCAGACATTTTAAACTGCTGTTGGATGAAGTCAGAGTTGTGATCACTTGGCTGCAATCCGCAATCCCTGTAGTGTGTATGTGCATGCGTGAGTCTCTGACCTGGATTTGGTTCTGAGAATATCAGCTGCAAACAGTATGCTTCTATTGTTTTGCACTGCCTACAGGGGCGGGGGGGTTCTTAAAGATTTGGTCATTTTCACATTTTTCAGATTTCAGTTCTTGACAATATTCATTGTATTTATGCAGCAATTAGCACACTTTCAGTTGTTTGTCAGTCAGATTTGCAGCGCTAGTTCTGGTAGAGCTAAGTCAGTATCTGGTTCTCCTGGGCGGTGCAAGATTAAAGCTGTTGGATTTTGTAAAAACTGGCCTAACAATCATTCATTATTTTGACACTTTCTGCAAAATTTTAACTTCAGTGCGGCCTGTGCAGACTGCACCATGGCGCTAAATCTAACTTGGATTGAATTAGTAATAAGCAATATGACAACATGATTAATATGATATTATGTTTGTTTATAAATGCACTAATGGAGCCGCTGTCTTTCTGACAAACAGTGCAGTTTGAGCCAAAGTGGCAACATAAAGCACAGTATGCCACCGAAACTGGTGGATGCTCATTCATGTGTGCTCAACTATGACCTTCATGCTGGCTCCATTTCCACAGCTAAATGTACCATTCAGTTCCTTAGTAGAAATTTCAACAAATTCCTTGTATAAAGTGTTTTAAGGAACCAGAAACTAAGCCCACCATTGAGCAGTTGAATTGTGACCATAGAATATTGGATTTGGTACAGAACAGGAAAACAGAGTCCCGTGTACATGATTATCTTGAGAGTTAAGGAACTACTCCCTGCATAAGGCGTTGCAACATGATATTTAAGACCCATCGTTATGTAAAATATCTACATTTCCTGACCAACTGCCTATTTTACTGTTGCTTTCTAACTTTTCAGATAACTAACTTCTCAAAATATTCAGTTTCACATCAGAAAGGGAACTCAAGCCAGTAAACGGGTTCATGTAAAAAACACGCTCCAACAATCAAAGAGACATACACCCAGAGAGGATTGTGGGTAGAGTAGCAACGTTATTTTTTATTTTTTTTTATTAAATTTTTTAGTTTTAGTTTTTTCTCAAAATAAGGTTGATATCATGCAAATTTGAGGATTCTACAAGATTCTTTCCTTTCACATCCAGCCAGGTTGTGGTGAGTCGACCTCAGATGGTTACCATGTTATGGTAAATAATCAACTCCTCTGTAGAAAATATGAATCAGATCTTCACCTCTGGAACTCAACAAGGAGCTCTGATACACAAGACATGGCATGGGAGCCTCACATAAATCTTGAACCACACAAGAACGCGGCAAGATTTAGGATTTGACACCTTCTGTGTTGGGAGGTGAAAAAAACCACAAATAATGTAACATGTTACCTCTCTTTCACTGTCTGTGCTCATGCCATATCCAAAAAGAGCCGAATTCCCAATAAAGCTGGTCTCTCAATTATATATTTCTCTGTTTTTGGTGTAATAGCTGTTGTTCTGCACTGTTAGCGTTCTGATCTTTGAACGCGCCGTCATCTGGCAAACTGTGATTTTGGCTGTAGTTAAAACGATCGCTTGGAGAACGTGATAAGCAACAGAATATCTTTCTAAAGCACAGCACATTTGCATCTACTGCCACCGTGGACTGAATGTTCTGCTCTGGTTCTCTAACCGAACCGAGGAAAGATGCGTGTCTCTCACTTGTTAGATCTGTTGACTCTCCTCTGAGGAAAAGTTTGATGGGATATGAGTTTGAATTGGCAGCAGCTGCAGTTCGTGTCGTAGTTTACAGCACTGGCCTCTGTGGGGGACACCTAGTGGTATAAGGGACCAGTCTGATGTTTGGCTTCATACCAAACCAGTTTGAGAACGTTCACACTGGCCTAGACCTCATTCCTACTGTGGCCTGCATGTATGAGTGTGTGTGTGTGTGTGTGTGTGTGTGTGTGTGTGTCAGCAGGGAGAGACGGAGCTGTCCATTGTGCTGAAGAGAGCCGGCTGTATTTGCCTGTCTGCCCTGTTTATCTGTCATTTCTCTGGGCGACTCTTCCTGCTATCTCCAGCAAACATTCACACCATCACTGCTATTGTCCATGTCCTCGCTGTCCTCACTGTCCGGCTCGTGACGTCTGACTTCACTTTTCTTGCAGTTTTTCCTCCTTTGATCTCGTCCTCTTTGCTGTTTGCCGCTCTGCTCTTTTTAAAGCTCCTTATCCCTCCACTCCAGTAAACCTTTTTTTTTTTTTGTTAAATGAATTGTTTTTGCAAGTGCCTCTGTGTCCCTCCAGTCCTTTTGCTCTGCCATTGTCACCATTGTCATGTACAGATACACTGTCATTCTTGTCAGTCGCCAGTGCTGCAGTTATGAGCATGTTAGTGACAAACTAATGAGTGTATGTGTGAAAATGTGAAGATTTTTAGCAATGAATTGTTTAAAAGGCCCATTGAGTGTGTGTGTGTGTGTGTGTGTGTGTGTGTGTGTGTGTGTGTGTGTGTGTGTGTGTGTGTGTGTGTGTTCTGGCTGAGTTTGTGTCAGTGTTGGTGCACATTTTGTTTTAGGCTGATGTCAAATGTTGGAGGTGGGGGAAAAAAGGCTCAGAAAGCTGGTCAAAAGCTCACTGGAGGCTTTCATAAAGACAGATCTCAGCAGGTATTACTGCCTTATCTCGTCTACTCATACTCTTCTTTTATCCAGCTCACCCTCTTAGGTTTTTGGCACTTTTAATGAAAACTGACAAGCCAATGCACGAGAACACTCAATAGCTTCGCTCCGCTTTCTTTGATGTATGTACAGACGGATATGTACGGTAATTTTTGCGGAAAGTGTGCCCAGGGTACCACTCTTGGCGCTCACAAAACAAATGTCAGTATTTTTTAATCTAATGAAAGTGTAGAGTGTACACTTAATTGCACAATTGGCGGTAGCAGTTGCTTGATTGGAATTAGTCACCTTCCTTCCACGGGTAGCACCCTTGACAGGATCTCACGCTGCAGATTGGAAACAAGCCGTCTTCCCCCGTGGGCCTGAATGTTTATGCATACACGGCTTTTTCCCCATACGCCAAATTAAGCTCTGAAATGGCACAAGGACCAAATAGTTAATTTGTCATTCCGCGCATCATGGCTCACACATAAAAAGCCATTCTCATCACATCATCTGGCTCCATTCTCAAGAACATCAAATGTTCCATTTATAATTTTTCCACTGATACCCTACAATCTGCAGTTTAATTCAACTTCCCCAAGAGCTACATTGCCAGCTGCAATTACAATTTCATTTATTTGCAGATTTACTCTATTTTTTTCTTGATCTTTTATTGTATGTTTTAATGGAGAACACAAATATTCTTCCATAGCTGTGGGGTTGGCTCAGTCTGGTAAGTCATATGCTAACTAACAAACAAATAAATCTTGCTCAACGGTACAGTAGAACAGGAACCTTTAGCCCGGGTTATTTTCTCTCATTTTTTTCTGTATTGGTCCCTTAATTGGATGGCTTATTGCTGCCAAAGAAGGGAGAAGAATGAGAAGAAAGAAAGAAAGAAGTGAGAGCTGCTGTTGGCATTGAACATCGGTCTGAACTCTTGTACTAGGAAATACCATGTTTGGATTTGGTGTGTGTTCTTGTTTCTCTTGTTCTGTTGTTTCTCTGAAGTATGTGTTTCATGAAAGTCCAGTATGCACATATGTGTGTGTGTGTCGTGTAGAGGGAAGATGAGAGACAGCCCATTAGTCTCAGTCCAATCACTGCAAGTGGCCGGATGAAAGTCTGTCAGTTTCCCATGATCCATTAGCTTTTTCTTGCACATAATGCAACCCGGAGAAAGGGTAATACATGCAACCCAAAAGGTAATTATTTTGTTTCCAACAAAATAGAGTGCCGCAGGGTTGATGGTTTTTTTTCGGCCAACCCATAGTTAGAATCACCATGGGTTCCCTCCACCAAAAGTCAATGGGACATCTGTTATGCGTGTGTGTGTGTGTGTGTGTGTGTGTGTGTGTGTGTGTGCGTGTGTGTGTGTGTGTGTGTGTGCGTGCGTGTGCGTGTGTGTGTATCTCTATATAATGGTGAAACCAAATTTCATGTCAGTAGGTCTGAAGATAAATTAGTAGCTTCACCCTTAACTTTTAATCATTAGCCAACAAAAGAGAGGAATGTGGCTTGGCTGGTTTTGAGGAGCATTTAACCAATTATAATTACTGTGTAACTCATTAGTAATAAGTAAAATAACCCCGAATGCTCGGTGGTAACACTTCATGAATCTTCTCATGCCTCTACCTGAATGCAACTCAATTTCATATTCAGTTTTGTGTCTCATAATAAAACAAATAAGCTGAAAATGCTTCTTTCTGTCCTTTTGCAATTTTACAATGGTGTGAAACATTTGCTCTTATTTCTGGAAACTTCAGTATCAACTGAGTTTAAAAAGCTCAACTAGCTAATGAACTGCTTAAAAATGTCAATTAAGGTTTTGCGTTTTGTATTATAAATATTGGCTCTAAATTTGGCATGGACTGACAGACTTGATTGATGATGTTTAGTCATTTTTATTTTTATTTTCATGGTCCTGTTAATGCTCACTGCTGCCTTACACACATAAACCTGCCTGGCTGGTGCTGGCCTAAACATCTTCATATCCCACAGTGAGGATTTATGTAATCATTTGTGTATTTTTTTGCTGCGTCTTACGTGTGTGTTGAAATCTTGTTTTTCACTGCATACTTGCCAAAGCTGCTCTGCTGCGCTCTCGACTTATCTCCTTCCCTCTCCTTCTGGAGTCTAAGCGTAACACCTCTCAGATATTTCATACACACTCATGGCAGATACCTTTATTCTGCTGACTTGTGAGTGTGTCGTGTTTGGACTCCGTGATTGTGACGTTCAAAGCCACCCCACCCCCACCCCTCCTTTGTCTGGAAGCTACAGTCAGTCAACATGTCGTTGTTCATCTCCATCAGAGGAGGAGACAGTGACACATGCGCTGCCTTTGCATTGCAACCTGGTTATGTAGAGAGGCTCATTCTGCTCTGATTAATCCTTATTTTAACTGCCTAAATTCAAAGACTATATGACGGGATTATTCAATTCATCATTTGGTTTTTAAAATGTCCAAAAAAAGAGCATTGTATGACAAATGTGAAGTAGGCGCGTTGCTGTAGTCATTATCACTTAAAGGTGCTCCAAGTTCTCAGGGGTGTTTCTGGATATGGAAAATAGGTCCCCTTGATCACAGATCCAAAATGTGATCAAGAGGATTTCCGGAAGCTAACAAGCTGAAAAGAATACCAAGTTAAAGATTTTACTTTTCAAATTTGGTAGGAATGTCCATTTGGTGGTAATGTAAAGTGTGACACTTTGTTGTAAAATCCAGTACATCAGTCCCTCCGAAGCTCAGCTTAATATAAAATTGATTTAACAACATTTACACCATCTGGTGCAATCGGTCACATGTTAATTAACTGGAGGGAACATTTCCTCACTGTGGCGTTCCCTATGTGATGTTTGTTTATGAGAAGATGAAGGTGATCTTTTCCAGATTTCACCCAAACAACCTTCCCAAACCCTGAGATATTTGTAACAGATAAAGAAAACACGCGTTCCTCTCGTTTAAGAAGCTGGAGCCAGCGCATTTTCAATAACCTACTATGATTTACAAATGAACATCGCTCTTTTGCCAATATTGTTTTTTTTTAGGGCTCAAAACATTCTTCTTGCCCTGGTTTTTAAAGCCAGAGAGAGCCCACATGCGTCCTCCTCAGCCTAAAGCTGTGCAAAACCAAGAATAAAAGACATTTATCCTGAAAATGAATCTGAGCTCGTGATAAAGTTAACTGCTGCTCTTATCAATGCTGTTTAGCAAAAATGAGGTCATGCAGAAAATGGAATGTGGATTATTGAGTGTTTAGTGGCCAGCTTAGCTCGGGCGTAATCCATATCTTTTTAGAGATTTGTTATGGTCATCATTGGAGCACTGAACCCTCCAATGTGCATACGGCTGTAGGCAATAAAATCATTCTGCCATCCTGATAAAAAAGCACAATAGGATTCATCTAGTGTCTCGCCCTCATTTTCCTTTTTGCTGCGTATCTCGTGTTCGCTCTCTCAACCACAAACACTTTATCACTGTTCTCTCCTCCGTCCAATTTGCTTCATCCTGCCCCCATTGCAGTTCACACTCTACATTCTCTCGTTTGTTTTTCTCCCTTTCGTCTTCTGTACCCTTATTGTCCCTCGCTCTCCTTCAATTTCGCTCTCCTGCAGTCCATCGAGCCCTCTTGGCGAAGCGTTAAGTGTATAATCTGTGATCTCATGTTTAGATGGGCCTTTCGTCTCCTCTCTCACGCGGCGCACAAAGGGACTGAATGGCTCTGGCTCACTCAGGGGACACAAATGAGTAATGAGCCACACGTACTCGCAAACACAAGCACAACACAAACACGTACACATACTCACACCCCTCCAACACACTCCCGAGGGCTTTGAAGTTGCATATTGATGATGGCCGCTCTAAAGGTTCAATTGAATGCGCAAGAGGACGGTAGCTATTGACCATCCACTCGCTGCTCTGACCCGTCATCTCTGACGAGCATAACGAGCAACAGGTGCCTCTTTAGCCAGCTTTGGCCTTGTCATCCAATATTCAACATTCAGTCATAGTTATCAGCCAGTGTAATGGCTTGTTTGATGTGCCATCCCAGCACTATATAATGGGCCGCGGTGTGTCTGCGAGAGATCATTTTCAATTAAATAACAACCGCTTTAATGAGTGTAGCCTTTCGGAATACACCAGCAAATGTGCTGCTCAAATGATGGAATTAAAACTAAAAATGCTTAAACTGGCAGACTGAATTAAAGGACGTGTTACAAACAATACAAGACTCAAGCTGTAGTTTTTGTTTCCAAGGAATACTTGTTAATTACTCAATAGATGTGTTATTACACATTATGTATCACTCTTATTTAAGTAAACATATCAATGCACATGCAGGAATGTACTTATTATCCTCCTCTAGTTATTGTGCTCTGAAGAATGCAGTTCTTCTCAGTAAATCTTCAACTATGGGGTTTATTACAACAACTTTTTCTCAACAAAAGTGGTGTGGGAAGTTGTAAATTGTGGAGTGTGACTGATTGATCTGTGTTGTCGATAACATTGGCTGATATTGGCCCAGCTTTACCCATATCGTGTCTGATAATCTTACAATCATTCCAAAAAGAATATTGGCTGAGCATGGGTTGAATTTTTACTCTCTCATATTTGTACAAGCACGAGCCCCAATAATCCAGTACGGGTCAAACTCTTGTTATTGCAATATGCAAAGTGACGTTACTCTTATCTTATTTTAGATAATAAAGTAAAAAATGGAATTTAAATTTCAAATTTTGTATTTAGCCCTAAAAATCCTACATTGGTTGGCCCCTAGGCGTATTTCTTTCCCCTCGTACACTGACATTGATTCAGATTTTATTGCAATATGATGAAATTGTGAAGATTTTGGATTATTACACTGTTGTGATGCCACAGATGGAAACAACTCAGGTGTGAGTCAAAAAAAAGAATTCCCTTCACTTTTCAGGTTTTTGTCCTATCCAAATCTTCAAGTCTTTCAGATGGGTCAGGCTGTCACGCTGAATTACACAAAACCACTAAGGAGAAGGCTTTTTTTTTTTGGGCTGAAAATGTTTATGTAACTTAACAGGTTACCCGGTAAACACCCCCTTCCTCATAGTCTGCATCATAAAAAAGAAACCTGAGCAGGCCAAAAATAACAGCTGTATTTTTAGTATGGGCAGACCTGAGGGAAGTGAACGCTCATCTCCAACAATGCAGTGAGTTGCTGTACTTTTTCAGTCCCACACAATCACATCTAACAGTTTCCCCCAACTGTTCGTTTTAATTGCCTAAACTAAACCACAGCTTAAATATATTTGATGTGACACACGATAATTTAATTCAGTAATGTTAAATTTTATTATTTAGTGCCAACTCACAAAAGAAATTATCTTAGAACATTAATCCTATTGTTCAAGTCTAGACTACGCTCTTTTTAAAAGTGCAGTGACTCACCAATGTTCACATGACCCATGTTCTCAAGATTTCAAGCACATGGTCAGAGGCTAGAATTCTGGATAATGTTGCTTCCAGGCTTGTATAAACATAATGTACAATGTACATAATTGTACAACATTAATTCCCGATTGATAGACAAAAACAATCGATAGTTAAACTCCAGAAGTTCACGGAGTCATATTTCGGGGTAAGACCAAGCTAAGGTTAGCATTCAACCACTTCCTGCCTGACATTGGTTGTTTTATTGGAAATTACTAAGTTGTATTATTTTTACAAGGTTTTCAGTAAAAAATTATGTTGCATACATTAACCTGCTCCGTTCCTACTGTATCAAGTAACAAAACAACTGGCATGTTAGTTTCAAAGTGGTAGAATGCTAATGTTAGCTGTTGGTGAAAGTTAGCTGATGGATTATCAAATATGGCCAGATATCCCTCTAGATTTTTTTCTATTCATTGATTTTTTTTTTGGTTGTAGGTCAATCAGGAAGTGCTGAAATGTCTTATAATTTGCCTGATTATTGAGTGGTTGGGTCAATAGAGAGAGAGAGCAAGAGAGAGAGAGAGCGAGAGAGATAACCTGTGTACCACAACATCACCACTATCACTAATTTTTATTGTTTACAAAGGTACAGTAGAGAGAAGATGCAGCGTTGGTAGTATGCATTAAAGGGATTGTTGAAAATTCACCCAGAAGTCATCAAAGTGCCCTGGAACCTTGTTTTACTGTATTAATCTTTTTATGTGTATGAGCATCCTTTGGCATGAGGGTGAATAGACAGTGACAGAATTTTCATTTTTGGAAGAAATATCCCTTTAATGGAATGCAGTGACGTTGCTTGACCTTGTCAGAACATGTGCAGCAACCTGATAATATGGAAATGCAGTAACCCAACCCGGAAGACACGCATAGAGGTGTTTTTCTGTGTTGTTGCTGGATTTGTGCAATGTTACATATGTGAAAATGTTTATTTTGTACGTGAGAGAGAGGACACCTCTTATGGCTGATGATGGCTGGCTGATGGAGGGCACGGGGGTCGATCCATCATCAACCGCGTACACTGTTTTCAGGCCTACGGGGGGTAGGCCTACGTGGTTGATGATGGATTCTATCCCAGCTGTTATAGGGTGAGAGGTGGGGTTCACCCTGGACAGGTCGCCAGTCCACCTCAGTGCCTCATATCACCGGTGCTCTCATTCATACCCACAGGCAATTTAGAGTCTCCAGTGTTTCTGGCTTGTGGTAGAAAGCCACTGTGCTGACTGGTGCTAGGGTGGCTTTCTACCACACAACCAGAGTAGTAAAACTGTCTAATGCTTCGAAGTTTGTAGTACTGACCTGTACTTTGCTTTGCGAAGTGCTCACTTAATATGTAGATATTTTGCAAAGTCATTGAAGGTTTGGTTGGGAGCTCTTTGGCACTCTTACAAATGTGTTTGGTTAAATGATCACTTCTGTTGTTTTTCTTTTATTTGTTTTTAATTGCAGTTAAACGGGTAATCACTGACTAGTTCACAGACCACTGGTATCCTGCAGTTCCTGCTAACAGTCTATTTTGATGTCTGCCTATAAAGACTGATTGGGATTATAATATTTTTCCCAGCAGACATTTTGACAGCACCAGTGTAACTGATTGGTGTGAAGTCAGGACAGTGAAGCCATTCATTTTATTATTTACACACGTTCTTTTTCATCTGTCAAAAATGTCTCCCGTAGAAAAAAGCTTTATCGTCCTTTGATTGTTTGTAAGCACCGTGGCTGGTGAGAAAGGGTCAGATGGACACAGGGACTATTTGTTTTACCATTCCCTCATGAGAGCTGGTTTTGGCTGGTGGAGGACAAGGTGCCTGCTCATTACAAGCTCTTTGTGGTGTGTGCCACCCCCTCCCACCTCGTGCTCCCACATCCCCGACACAGCTAAAGTGATGCCAAGCTGAATGCCAGCAGCCTTCAGGGCCTGAATGAGCAGCGCTGCGAAGCTGGTGAGGACAGAATTAGAAATAGAGGAGCAGGGATGAAAGGTAGAAAATAGATGAAGTGTAAAGCTGAAACTTTACATGAAATTAAGAAATGTCATACTTGTAATATTGTGAAGAGTGAAAACATGTGGATAAATGGTGTCTGGCAGACAGAATTCATAAAACCCAAAACTGAAGGATAAGTCATCAGTGATAACTCCAGTGGGAAATTTCAGACTGTTACTGACGTAACATTCAAAATAACATACTGGGTTCTACGAAGAAAGGAATTTGTCATTCTCCACAAGGGAAATATTGCACAATAGAATTCCAACACATAATCATATTCAGCAATACCTATTCAAGTTGTCACTCCCCTAGCAACTGCATGACGACAGGCTTCCTGGTTTCTCAGAGAAGAAGAACACCGGGGAGCCATTATTGTCGCGATGCTGCCAAAACAAACGTCATCAACCACTTGCCAAATAGACAGAGCTCATATTGCCTCAGAAGAGAGAAGGGGCAGCACTGCCAAGCCACTACTGCCTGAAGCGTGTGGCACAATGTGGGTCCCTGTCAATGCGCACGTGTCCTTTTACCACCAGGGTATGAGTTGGTTAGCAAAGGGCTCCCAAGCATGCTTCTGGATGTGATTATTTAGGGTTTTTCTTGCCCAGCCTGGACCAGAAGCAGACTTCTTGTACTGGCAGAACGGAGGAGTTTTGGAGGCTTCTCTTGATGCACTTAGAGGCTTGAGAGAGAATATGTTTCAATACAAATCTAAGAACCTAAGAACCATAACACACATTATTAATACATGTACTGTACACAAAATCCCAGAAATGTTTGTTACAATAACTGCAAACAGTTATTAGATAGATAGAAAGAACATCAAATGCAAAAAAAGAGAGGCTTATACTCTGGATGGACCAGAAGGAGGAGCTGGGGAGGTGGGGGTGTTTAGTGAAAACGAATGAGTGGCAGGGGAACTACTTAAATAGTGCCTCCAACATTAGTTTGCTACTGTGGTTGGCGTGAAGCATCAGCTGGTTATTTTGTGATGCTAGAGTGGAGGAGGGTATATTATTAGTGCTGTTGAAACAGTGGCGTGTCAGATGAAGGCAGGAAGACTACTTTGGTCTGCCTGAACTGCACTTGATGGGTGGTGGGACCTTGCCTGAAGGACAAAAAGAGTGAGGTGAAGGTAGAGAATGGTTACAATTATTTATTGAAAAAAAACATGTTCCATCTAATTAGTTATCCTTTGGCTGCGATGGCGCTTGAGTGCACTCAAGTGTGCTCATGCTGCTTGTGATCACCATTATTGCCATCTAGGCAGCGTGTTTATTTATTCATCCATTAAAAGTCGCACTTAAAGCAAATAAGGCGTATGGATATGCTGAAGCATACATAATTTTTATGAAAGCCGCATGAAGTGGAGAACATATACTTGTCCATCTCCCCGAAGCATCTGCTGGCAGCGTCACCCAAGTTGCAGTCGTCTTTCTAGACGCTGCTTTTGTTGAAGGAGAGAGCGAAGGAATCATCCTGGAAATACTTTTTTTCTTTTTCTTTTTCTGAACCAACTTTGTCACTGTATTGTTGGTCACAGGACCCAATTTGTTACCGTCGTTTGCATCACCCCTCTCATCATGCTGTGATGTTCCATTACACTGGCGGGAAGTGTGAGCAGGGAGAGATTAAGCTTGTGCTTTACATGTGTAGGTATGCCCTGAGGGTGTGTGTCTGTCTGCTTTCAAGTTGCTGGGTATCTGCTTGTGAATGTCTACTAAAACGATGTGCACCGTTGCCCTTTAAAGCTTTCACGGCGTGGAATATTGAGCATCTTCAGGCTGGCTGTAGATGTTGTCGGACACAGCAGTCCCCAGTGAGATCTATAATTGGGAACCTCAGATGGGAGGGGAAGGTTCGATGTAGGATAAATTAATTCTTCCCCCTTTTATTCCATCCTTTGTCCAGGGGTCCTGTTTAATCTGTGTTGGCAGAGTGCAATGGATCAATTCACTTCAGTGAGGGAGCGAGTACAACGTAGTGGAGCGAGGGACAGAATGAGAGTCTTTCTGAAGAGAGGGAAGAAGCAGGTAGAAGGACATGTGAAGAGGTGCAGTTCTAATGATGGAGCCTGGAGCCTAAAATCTGCTCAATAATCAAAAGGTGACGTCAGCAAACCTTCAAGCAAGAAAGGAGAAATAGCTTACAAAGTCTAACCCTCAGAATTAAAGGTCTCGCTGGAGCTGAGATGAAGGGTGTCGATGGGTCAACATGTAATTAATGCTGGTTGTCCGCAGCAGCTAATGTTCCATTATATTTCATAATTACTGTATATATAGCAGCGTTGGAGAGAGCGTCTTTTGCCCTCTGTCCTTCTGTGCTACAAGGTGCTGCGGCATCAGGGCTCGTGTCTGTTTTCCATCCTAGTAAATCTACACGTTAGCTGTTTCCTCTAACTGTTCTGCAAAAAAATCTGTCATGATATGGAATCTAATTTTAATGACATGATGCAAATGGTGGTAAACTCATCTCAATTTGTAAAGATGATTTAGGAATAGATTCACGAAGCTGCCCAAATCTTTTTCTTCTAATACTAAGATTGCATCAAATGATCTTGTGTGCGAAAAGGGGAAATATGTAGCTGGTGAACCAACAGATGACTTCTGCCCAACTCTGCAGCTCCTTGAAGGATGTCAGCAACTTTCAGCACAGTGTTTCAGTTCTTTATCAAGCTCTCAATCATAATCGCTTCTCACCATTTCATTTCAAGTGCTGTTTTTGTTTTAACGATAGTAAAATAAATAAGCAAACCAAAACTTCACCACCATCTGAATTTTGTCTCCAGTGGAAAATATTCCAGCAGCCGTCCCAGCAGGTTAGATGACTCCCTGATATTCACAGATGTTTCCCGACTCCAGGTGCAATCAGCAGCTGGATGGACGCGCTGATTTTAGCCCCTTTTTCTTTGCGTTGCTTTGACATGTGTTACCTGCACATAAACACCTTTCACCTACCCAGCATGGAGCAGAAACACCACGGCTGCATCTTAATTTCATACAGTGTGCACACAGTATGGAGTGTTTATGCTAACCATGCATGCTAGGTACAGTAGTTGCCAGCTGCTGTGCAGGAGAGTGACCCCTGGACTGCAGGAGGGACATGAGTTTCAAAAGCACACACAGCAGCTGAAGGTCCTATGATTTTACACTATTAACTCGATGACTTATTACATATTGCTGTAATTAATGTTCCATCTTTATGTGTCTTTTACTTTGTCTCATCCTTTAAATCACGTTAAAAGCCGGTGTTATGTTAACTTCATCTTTTGTCAGGTCAGTGTGTGGACTGAGTCTATCATTGTTTCTGGATTGTCTCTTTGCTTTGCTCCTGGCTATTTTCTTTTTTCCTTTGTTTTCCAACCCACTTAATGGACAGCGCATTGTGTGATAATCAGCTGGCACACCCTGTGGTAGGACAGGCACATGGATTAAACAAAAATTACAGCACCAAGTTTCTCGAGGAATCATTTCAGTCCGAGTCTTCCGCAACGAACAGTACGAAAAGCAGAGAAGAGTGAATGTTTTAGGAAGGGATTCCCTGACAGGGAGATTCTAGACAGATGCCACTTTTTAAAATAACTGTTTTGCTGATTTACAGACATCCATATTCAATACCTTTGAACTTGAAATGTCACTCATATCATGCAAACGGCAAGGTCCTTCCAGACATTGTAATACTCCCACACAGGTGACACTTTCTATTTCCTTTGTTTGAAAACTAACCACGTGTGTGCAGTTCACATTGCACCTGTTCTTGACACCTACATGGCACGTTGTCAGAGTCATGGATAAAGTTGTGGTGATGGGTAGGTGGTGCAGGACAGCCCATGTACCCAGCACAGCATTAATGAGCCACACCAGATAAACTTTGGCCGACTGGCACATGTGCCACCTTGTTTGCAGAGAGATGCCAGCCTATTACGGGCATGTCAGCTGATACCAACGTTGAGCTGACGAATCAGTGCTCCTCTGGTTCTAGGCTACACCAGGTGGGCACTAACACTGCTTTAAATATTGATAATGCTCTGTTTAGGCCCAAGTTTCCCTGTCAACATAAAATGGAATATTACCTGTAAATGGTAGGCTTGTTTTAGGGCGTTAGAGTTTGCTCTGTTGTCATGGAGATGGCATATTGCTTGACTCTGTCAGTAATAATTTTAATGAAAGTAGATCTGTCATCTTATGGAGCCTTCATCTGTTCCTGAAAAATAATCATAATGCTATCATTTTTTGATGTCATTATCTTTTCTCCTTTTCCTCTCCTGGTAGCTATGGAACTTATGTAGAAATCAGGGTGATGCTCTCTTTTATTTTGTCTCATTTTGAAACTTACTGAATGCACTTGATATTTGTTCTTCCTCTTTCTGTGTGAGGCGATAATCAGAGTCAAGGCATTTCTTTTCTGTGTCTTTATTTCTGCTTCTAATCTCTCGTCTCCCATCATTTGTTACATATTTCTGCTCCATCTGATTTACTAACCTCAGTGGTGCACTCTTAGCTTGTTGGTTACCATAGTTACCATTTCCTGGATAGAGTATTATGCTGAGGATGAACTGTGTGGGTATGCTTGTGCTCATGTGGTGTATGTGTATGTGCCTAAGTGTGTGTGTGTGTGTGTGTGTGTGTGTGTGTGTGTGTGTGTGTGGGGCATGGAGATATGATGGCTGTACTTTTCACAAGTAATTATAGTGCATCAGCCATGAGGAGACCAACCCTTTGCCCTCAGCATTAAAGGTATGGTATCCTCTGGCTAATGCTATCAGGGAGAGCAGGAAGTAAAACGTGCGTTAATCAGTGTGTGCAGAGGGACATCTGTGTGTGTTTGCATATGTGTGTGTTTGTCTGAGGCAGAAGAGGGGGCCATTGTTATGCCTGAGAGGGAATAGTGCCTTGCTTCTCACTTTAGAGAGCACAAGCAAAGGAGGAGGTTTGTGTGTGTGTGTGTGTGTGTGTGTGTGTGTGTGTGTGTGTATGTGTTTGTGTGTGTGAGAGAGAGAGGGAGAGAGAGATTGAGAGAAACATCACTAAAGGTGGGCAATATTTTAAAAAAGTATTATAATAATAATAATGATACTTGGTACTGGTGATTTGTTTTTATAGATATTCAGATGCCTTACAAGGGAGAAAAAATAAAAACAAAAAATTAACCTATAGGTCATATTGGTATACTACAATACCAATTAAGTTGGTTAAGAAATAATTTCATTCAGAATTTCCAGTGAATATACCCCTACTCACTGGATTCATAATCCAACCCCAGGAAATGTGCAAAACAATCTTAAAAATATTGGAAATATACTTGTACAATTTTTAAAAGAAACATTGGAAAGATTTGCAGAAGTGTCTCATAGATAATATGACAGTACTTTATTTGTTGGAGACCCTTCCAGCACAAGAAATGCTTTGCTAACCACAATCAGCATCCATCAGAGGCCAGGCTTACCTCTCCTGCAGACAAAAGGTTAAATGCTTCACTAAATCATTCTCTCCTTCTTCTCTCTCTCTCTCTCTTCTGACTTGCTTCATTACCCCCTCCTTCTTTTCCTCCTTCCCATCCTACTGCCCGCCTTCCTCAACATTGGTTCCCTGCCATTTCCTGCCCCTCAAACCATGTCCCTCCTCCTCCTCCTCCTCCTCCTCCTCCATCTCCCACACCTTCCTTCAGTTGGTGGGCGGTGAGTTTGACCTGGAGATGAACTTCATCATCCAGGAGGCGGAGAGCATTGGCTGCATGGTGGATCTCCTGTCCCACTGTGAAGTGACATGCCAGGCTGAAATCTGGAGCATGTTCACCGCCATCCTCCGTAAGAGTGTACGCAACCTGCAGACCAGCACAGAGGTTGGCCTCATCCAGCAGGTGCTGCTCAAGATGAGCACTGTGGACGACATGATCGCAGGTGAGTGACGGACGGATCGTCATCATCACGTGTGCACAAGCACAGTAAAGCATCCTAACATATAAAGATATAGCTTTGTTGTTTTGCAGGTGTCATTAACAGGTGACTTGCCAATTTTCATGGTTTAAATATTCATTTAATTGATTGAACCAATGGCTACTTGGTCATAAATTTGAATGTTTTGTATGGGCAGCCCCTCTGGTTTGCCTGCATACACAGGCTCACTTTGACACTCACACTGTGAGATTTACTATTCTGAGATGTAAATGAGCTTGTGGATATCCTTACACTGTGGTTTCATCAGTTGATGGTGATTATCTCATGTGATGGTTTGTTTGTGTAATTTATGCGTTCCTTCTTATCCTCGACATGCCTTGCCTAGATAGTCATTTCCCACCGGGTGTAATTTTCTCAGAAGCACCTTTTTCAAAATCTCACAAAGAGCTGAAACTCCTGCATTCAGTAGTGGGCTGTATGTGTAGGTGTAAATAACTGTAATACCATAGAAACAAAAAAAAGCGAAAGCCACGTGTGAATGTCCCCATCTGGGAAAGAAACGTCTTAGTTCCTGCTTGATATGACAGATAGATAGATGAGAACATTTCTGACATTAAAGCGATACCTCGCCTAAAAGTGTTTTTTTTTTGCCTTTCAAGTACCCACAAATAGGTCTCTTGAGCTCGCGGAGACATTTTTTTCACAGCTGCATTACTTCTTTGTGACTCCAGAATTCTGAAAAAGTCAGCTGCGTATATTTCGCTTGAAGCTAATGGCACCCTGCAACTGTTAACTGCAGACAACAGCGAAAAATCTTCTTTATTCAGCCGTATACTCAGTAATACAAAAACACTTTGATTTGAGCTTAAAACAAACTATAATACTTCCAGTTCATAACTACCGTGAACAAGTTCCTAACCAGTTTGTGGTTTGTTTGCATTTAGCTGAGATCAAAGTGTTTGTGTATTAGCATAAGCCCTGATAAAGAAGCCATGTATTATACTGGGCAATTATTTGGTTTGATCGGTTTTTAAACAAACATTTTTGAACAGTGCTGCTGTTTTTAGGTAGTCAATTGGCTTAGCGTTAGCTTCAAGCTACATATATGTGGCCAGTCCTTTCTGTATTCTGTAGTCAAAAAAATCATGATGCAGTGTCAAAGAAAAAAATTAGCAACATAGTGTTTGTGAGTATGTGAAATGTGAAATTCATTTTTGGGTAACGTATCGTTCTAAACACCATAAAAGCTGACAGCTCATTGTTGACCTTGGAATTAAAAGTGCTAAGTGACACCAGTGGTCTAAGCATATTAAAAGCTTTGGTGGAAAATAATTTTACGTTGAATTACTGCCTTAAGATCAGGACTAATAGCCAAGGATGTCTTGGCTGCATTACTTCCCTCTGTGGCAAAACTGTTTTATAAGTCTAGTTGTGTTTGCCCTGAAGTCAGACATCCATAACCAGCCGCTGGTGCAGCCATGTAATGACCTCTATATGTGTGCTGTGATATCTGTTGGTTCCTCATTGTAAACCAGCACATACATGGGCGTCTCTTTACACGATCACATTGACCTTGACTTGCCTTTAATGATGCCTTGGAGTGCATGTCCTCTCCTTCAAAGCTCCCCCCCGTCCCCCCTGTCCTACCTATCACTGCAGGATAATGTGTTTTATTACTTCTTTGACCTATTATGCCCAGAGTATATGGTGCATCAATCAATTTTATGCCAATTCTCATGCAATACCTTTGCAAATCAAGACACTTGTTAAAAACTATTTCAAGTGACCTACATGGATTTTATCATACAGAAACAGAGCTTAAGGGGTTTGAATGTAGGACATTGTGTATTATGTTGTCCTCTCATTCCAAACATGCATCACAGTGAGTTATCCCTTCTCTCCTACTTCCTATCGCTGGGCTCTGGGCTAATGAAATATTGTGGGGACACTATTCATATCTCGCAGGCCTAATGGGAGAGAAGAGCTTTTGTAAGCAGATTGGCTCACTGCGCTGTACCTCTGCCATATCCGCACTGATCTGTTGTGGCTGTGCAAAGTGAAAGTCAATGAGGCAGGAAGGTCATTTTGACCAAACAAATGCTTTTTGACGCAATGTGCTTTTTAATCATGTAATTAAATAACCAGAGGGAGATAGGTGAGCATTGTTTTGTGGACTGGTTGTTACGTTATTATAGGAAGATAAATTCATAATGGTGAATTATAAAATAAATGCACTTATTTGATCTTCCCTGTTGACCGACTTGATCATTGTTTATACCATTTACAGTGAGAAATTATGCAACAAAAGTATCCGTGAAGCTTGTACCTGAGTGTACTACATGTTATGTGATGACATGTTATTTACGTAAACCCTACAAACCAAGCGTACACAGCAACCACAGTGTCAGCTGCTGGATTGCGTTTGGTATTTTGACCATCGCCAGCGAGTCTGTGTTGGGGGAAGATGTGATGATGCTGTCCCACGCTGATCCACTCAGCCACTGATTTTCAATACCTTTAAATGTGCTGATATCCCATCTTGCAGGACATTTTCCCACAACAGTGGCTCAAATAACCACAATTGGATTAGCCACAAGCTCAAAGAAAATGTCTCTATCTTTAAGGTTGAATTTTTACAAAATATTTTTAGGACATTGTTGAGCATTTGATTTATTATCTGCTGCCTCCACCAACATTTTTGGAATGTTTTGACAGAATATTATTCCACCTTCAGGACAAATTAGAACGTTCCCGCCAGAAGCATTAGCATAAAAATGCTCCTATTATTCTCAGACCATTTTCAGGACAAAAAGAAAAATTCTAGTTTTAATGTGTTTCGGAGCTCTCCAGAAGTTACTACATGCAATGATGTTACATTTCTATGAACTAATAAAAGCCAAAGACAACATTATTTGAACATTTTAAGTTAGTAATCATTAGCTGTGTAAAACCTGCCAATACATATATTCCTTTCAAGTTTCATTAAATGCAAATACAGCAGCTGAGACTATCTACACTTCAGAGTAAATAAAATAACATGTCAGGACATGAATGTACATTATTTTTCAGCAGTCAAGGTGGAGGAATCAAACTTTGGATTTTGACTTCCCTGAAAAACACAGATACCACAAATTCTACAGAAACTGCCGCTTTCTGATGACCTTAGACAGTAGAGTGTGCTCCAAGTACAGATAGACAGCTTACAAACAGTCGTCTGGTTTCCTCTGTCTTGTGCTCACAATCTGCCTTTGTGTTTTTCATCAGACCTCCTGGTTGACATGCTGGGGGTCATGGCCAGCTACAGTATCACAGTCAAGGAGCTGAAGCTGCTCTTCAGCATGCTGAGGGGAGACAACGGCATCTGGGTAAGCTGATGGACATGGGTGGAAGGGATTTGTGCTGTATGCGTGTATCACTGGCTACTGTTTTAGGACAGTAGTTATTTTTTATAATCTGTATGATAGTCAGTGACAGTCACACATCAATTGGTGCAACATCAACACAGTGAAAAAAAAAAAGAAGATTCCTATTCATTCAGCAATGACCAGTTGTGGATGCCCATCTAATCCACACCGCTTTGTGGCTCAAAACATTGGAACCCCTAAACTGTTCGTCATCTCTAGTCTGTCTTGACATTGAGAAGGTAGATTCTGCTAATATTTTGATTATCTTTCATAGCACAACTCATTATTCTGGTATATAAAAAAAAAAACTACAAAACAACAAGAAAACTGACTTGGCATGGCAGTAGACTGTGATTGATAGTCTGGAGAATTCATTTATTTCATACCAGATCAAGTTTAGATTTGTGCTGGTAAACTCCTCTGTTCCTGCTCAATGGGATCCACAAGCTGTGTGTTGCTTTAGCAGCCGCTTGTGTCCACCAGCAAAGTCAATATGGTCTCTTGTCAATCTCCTCTCCACTCAGGCTCCACGACAACCTCCATCAGCAAGCCTTGCTCACTGATCTGTGATCCATAGCACGATCCTTAGCCTCTCCTCTCCTCTTCCCTCCCCTCCTCTCCTCTCTTCTCCCAGCAGCCTTCTCCACAGGCAGATCTATTAAGGGTTGCCATGGTATTGATGAGATGTTGTCGTGGGGGAGGATGGTGGTGGTGGAGGTGATTGAAGAGTTATTGATCTAGTGGGGTTGTGGTATAGATGTGATGTCACACCATGACTTTTTGTAACATCTCCCTAGTGCCTCTAATAGTAATACTGTCTGTTGTCTCCTCTCCTCTCCTCTCCTCTCCTCTCCTCTCCTCTCCTCTCCTCTCCTCTCCTCTCCTCTAGCCACGACATGCTATCAAGCTGTTGTCAGTGTTGAACCAGATGCCTCAGAGACACGGTCCTGATACCTTCTTCAACTTTCCAGGACGCAGTGCTGCGGTGAGACTGACACACAAACACACACACACACACACACACACACACACACACACACACACACACACACACACACACACACACACAAAACAATGACTTGCATGATAAGGAGCAATAATGACCAATTGATTGCTATGAATATTGACAACATCTGATGTGTGTGTGTCCTTCCTCCAGGCTATAGCATTACCACCAATTGCCAAATGGCCTTACCAGAACGGATTCACTATCAACACTTGGTTTAGGCAGGATCCCCTCAACAATATCAACGTGGATAAAGATAAACCGTACCTCTATTGGTAAGCAAAACACCATTCATCTCAACTATTACAATGTAAAAATAAGGTTGAAATAATGAGTAATCCACTCCTCCAGATGTCAGTACAGTTAGAATTATTATGTTGGCCATGAATCTATCATTTCTTTGCCCATTTGCTTTAACCCAAGACATCATAGTGATATTTTTGGCAGTAGAGTTACAGAAGAGCTTAATAGAGGCAGAGGAATTCAAACATCAATGCTAAACATCCCTCAGAGGAAAGGTTTCTTTGCAGGCTCCTTTTTTTCCCATTTTCTGAAAGTCATACAGAAGAAAAAGACTGAGAATAAATTCTAAAGCACCAGTGCAGCATGTGTTCACTTCTGTGTCAGACTGACCGCTTGTTAACTGTCCTACTTCTGTAATCCAGCCAGAGACAAAGCTTGACATCACAAGAAATTATTTTTAAAGTTTAAAGAAACTAATGAAAGTGAGCGTTATTGACACCAATCAACCAACCATAAGAAAGGCCTTGATTGACGGTAATTCAGTTCAAACAATCGCCCACATCAACTGATCAAACGCACATACAGTACAGGTAACCAGTCATTCGCCTGACTGTTTCGATGCTGCTGCTACTCGTACTGCACATCATCAGAAAACGTTTTTTCTGAACAAATCTATGTGTACCACTTCAAGATTTCCCCTCAACAGAAGCTTCAATCAGCACCTTTATCGGAAAAATGGCAATGGAATAATCAATTATGCTAGTTATGCTACTTACCCTATAGACTGAAGAGTTACTTAGCTGTCATCAAACTCCCACAAAAGTGATCAGATCACATTCTGTAAGGTCCGTACAATCCATGTCCAGTCAAAGATTCAGTCCAAAAAATGTTATTATAGCCATAATTGTCCATAAACTAAACTGTGGTCATTCTCAACGAGAGCTTCAAGGACCCAGAATTATGAGATGAGAGCCTCCGATGAAGCTGAGTACTCTCCCCTGTTCATGCAGAGACTGAACCAGTTGCAACATATTATGAAAATAACAGGGATTCCAGTTAGCCGGTGAAATTCTGGTTTCTGGTTTCAACTATTTGCTGCTTCAATGAGGTAGAAGTAACAACAGTTTGGGGAGTCCCCTGTTTACTAATTATATATATATATATAGATATAGATATAGATATAGATATATATAGATTGATAGATAGATAGATACTGTATATGTGTCCCTGCAGGGTATTATTCCCAAACTTTTTAAAATCCTGGACACTCTGAAACATTCAACCTTCTGCTATGTACCCACTCTGCCTCAATAGATGGCACTAGCACCACCAGCACCAGTGGCTAGGCTACTAATGCTTACGTAAGGCTAGCTCTTTCAGCAGAAACTCCAGTACCGACTGGATAGTTTCAAAAATTAGGACTGTGTACCTGGTGGACTTTGTCTGCTGGCAGTTTCTGCTGTTCCCATGGGTTTGGAGCAAGTTTGTCTCAGCCATTTATACATTTTTGAGCATGTTGCAACATGTTGGGGCAAAAGGGCCTATTTTTTTGATTGAGGACATGGACTTGCATACCCCAGAAGACCCCCGCTTGTAGTCCTGCTCTGATTTGTTAGTACTTGGAGACTTAATGCATGTAGCATGAGATGGAACAGGGTCAAAGCCAATTTGAGGAGGAGTAGGAGTTGATCTTAAGTCAAGCAGGAAAAACCCAAATGTATTTTTGATGGGCAATATTGAGAGGATACTGGAGATTTTTCTGATGTACCTCTGACATATCTAGGTGATGCCCGCAGCCCAATTCGGGAATCATGGATTTGAACTTCCAAACCTTTTCTGGAACTCCTCCCTGAACAATAAATAACCTACCCCCCTTTTTTAAACTTCTTTAATGAACCAGTGCAGATGATAAACATTTAACTCATCTGATTAAAGAAGACAGGAATTGAATACATAAACAGATAATGAATTAGAACATAATCTCAAATGTCATGGCACTCCATTATGAATGTGTTGCGTCTGCTAGTCGTGCAGCCCTGGACCTCGCTAGCTTCACTGTTAGTGCTTTAAGTGCAAGCTGTTAGCCACTATGAAGCTTCATTAGCTTTGACCTTCTATTTAATTGAACGTCTTTTCTTCACTGCTCGGTTCCTTTCCTCCACCTCTTCACTCGGTGACACTAACCATCGGCCCTCTTGCTGCACCTCTCAGTGATTCATTAGCAGCAAAATGGTTTTGCAAAAGAATGGAGGCGCTAGTCGTCTGCTGGAAGGCTGAAATGCATCCCTATGTTTTCTTGATAGCATGGCGGGGATGAGCTGTGATTGAGAAAAATGTGGAGATGTGATCCTGTTTCCTTGGTAACCATTTGCCAGGTTGTCATGGTAGGTGAGGAGTGAGGGAGGGAGCGTGCCCTCCTCTCCTCTGGCCTGAGTTCTTATCATCGTCCCTCAGATACAGCTGTTACTCCAGCTGCATGTTTGATACTGGCCTACTGCTGCTGCTTGAGGACCATGATAACACGCTCCTAACATGTAGCGGGGATTCAGCTGAGAGGGATTTATATTTGCTTCCTGGCCACGCTACCAGTGTGATCCTTCTAGGCTTATTTTAGGACTCAAATATGTCTTGTTTCATAAAGAAGATTAGCTATGTGACTGTTTTTATGTGTAGGTTATAAGAGTGGTAAGAGAAATATTACAGTATGTGGGAAAATGTAATCTGGGTGCTGCTGCTTAGAGAACATTGAAAATCCTTTATTTTTGTGATGGGTATTTTAATATCTGTGCAAAATGTGAGTATGAAAGGTTCTTATGACAATTTTTCTGTGAAAGGGGGTTGGCCTCCTTTGATTTGGATTATTTTTTGCTGCTACAGTAATGGCTGTGGCAAATCTGACCATTAAAAAAAAAAAAAATCCCAAATGTAAATGTGTTTTTTGAAAATAAAAAGATTCATCATGCCCATAAATAAATGTTGTTCAGTTTCATCAAAACTTAATGAGAACCCTTATCATTTAATTTTGTCACACAGCAAGTAAAATTCAGCTTCATTCATTAACGCTCTGAACCCCAACTCATTTCTTTCTTGTTCTGCTGTGAAGAACAGCGAAATCGTGTCCAGAAGTCGAGAGAACCGGAAAATGGATTTTTCACACCATTATAATACCATAAATCACAAAGAAAGGACCCTCAAACTAGTTGATAATTAGTTTTTTTTTTTTGAGCAATCAAAATCAACATTTTCCCTAGTGGCCTTAAGTTATACCAAAATTCCAAAATAGAAAATACATGCAGATCGACCTATTTAATTCCGTACAAGCTCTATAAACGAGCTGATTTCAGGTATTTTCAGGGTATTTCAGCAGCCCACGGTTCAATCAAATGTTTGTTCATTTTTGGTAAAGTTTACAGGTTGCATAATTCTAAAATACATTTTCAAGCTTAGATTTGGTTAATAAATCTGACAGAAGAGTAAATGGGAGATGATTCATTCCAAGAATCCTTGGAAGATTGAAGATCTGATGGCACATTGTGTCTTTACAGCTTCTGTCTCTAATAAATTTGAGAAATTTTGAAAGAAAACATGCCTCCATATCCTGCCCTGAGGTTTTGGGGTTTATTGGGTAAAAAATAAAATAATTTGATTCCATACACTTTAATGAGTTATAAAAACACATACTTGAAAGAATAAATGCCTGAAATATATGTAAATCTGGTTCCCTTGTAGTTTTCGCACAAGTAAAGGAATCGGTTACTCCGCTCACTTCGTGGGAAACTGTCTCATCGTGACGTCGTTGAAGTCGAAAGGAAAAGGATTTCAGCACTGTGTGAAATATGATTTCCAGCCTCGCAAGGTAAGACTCCAGAAAGCACATGCGCTCCGTTGCAGATTTTGCCCATAAATAACTAAATCAAATCTTTTTAGCCGGTGCAGAGGTCGGTAATCCTGTGCCACTCCACTGTGTGAGACAGCCTCAGAAGTGTGTCGCAGCTCTCTCTTTTTTTCTATCTTTGCACTCACATGGAGTGTTGATGAGTGTAGATAAGGTCTATCAATTAAGACCTGCACACTGGCCTGCTGCTGCAATGTCAGCATTCTGCTACTGTCCCACACACAAACATACAAATACACTCCTCCATGCAAACACACACTCATTCACTTGATGAGATGGCCTTCCGCAGAAATTGCAAAGTCAG